>NC_056750.1:326880137-327002637 GCF_019279795.1 Protopterus annectens | reverse complement strand
GGCAAATAACCCCTACACATACTGGTGTAAAACTGTCATGGAACATATGTGGGCTGTAATAGTCCCCACAATCCCAGAACATGTCTGACAGCATGCATAGATATCCCAAATATCACAGAATGGCAGATGTGTAGCAATCACATAGCAGGACTACCACATGCATATGTGGAAACATAGTGGCAGTGACAGTGGAATGCAGGTGAAATACCCTGTAACAGCCCAGCAACTCTAGTGTCCCCACAGGGAGCATATCTATAAACACATAGCATAGAGTGTTGTACAATACAATATATGACCCAATGGTCCACATACCGGACACATACCACTAGCATAGTGTGAACATTATGTTGGAGCTGATATGGTGGCGGGAGACTGATGTGTATTGTATTATGGTAAACTTGACATATGAGTTGCTTAGACATATTTTCATCATTATGTCTTTCAGGGAGTATGGCACACCCAAGGAATCCCACCTACAGTGCCACTGAGAAGGAGATTATAATCACCAACATCATCCACAACTACCAGCTGCTGTTCTCACGGACAAGCCAGGTCCAGCAGGAGAGAACAGCCATGTGGAATGATGTGGTCCGCAGGGTGAATGAGGTGGGGATGCACAGCCGTACATATGAGCAGGTCCGCCGCTATTGTAGTGACCTACTCCGCCAAGTACTTCGCCATGCTGCTGCCATGCTGGGTGACCACCTTGCAACGGGGGGGGCATAACATCCATCCCCCCTCACCAATGGAGGAGCTGCTCATGAGCCTGGTAGCACCTGCACACCTGCAAGAGCTACAGAATTATACAGTCATGGAGGCAGGTGCTACACACACACCAGACATGGAGCATGCAGGTAAGGTTCAGGGCATATCAGTAGACTACTGTAGTGTATGCATCTGTACAGGTAGATCATGTATATGTGAGATGTGGGATCTGTTGCTGTGTAGTACCGATAAACAGTAATGCATAATCTGTAGTACTGTGGACTTCAGCTGTTGTACTGTAATATTGCAGCCACCCTGTAGCAATGCCACAGCTGTGGCCACTGACATCAACTCTATCCTATCTCAATGTAGGTACCTCTGGGATACAAGCAAGTCAGTGGCTGGATGCCAGTGAGTATGGTTTAAGGTTATGCATGGCAATTCATTGTGCATGTCATAGCTAAGGTGTCGGCCATGTACACATCTAACACACCTACCCATAATGTATGCTGTACATATGCACTGACAGAGCACACCCCTCACTAATGGGATTACCAGCCTCAATCACATGCAATACAAAGTCCATCTCCAACAATTGTGGCTACACTCCAGTGCACATTGCTCAGGCACAGCTGACAGCTGCCCAACATACAGTTATGTCATACACAGAGCAGTTGAACATGTTACATATAAAGACATCCCACTCCCTCTGCTAACACATGCTTCAGTGTCCTAAACCTCATCAACACATTACACAGAACACACTGGAGGGATAGGGCCCTGTCCTGGGGAATCCCCACACTCTGGAACAGACTACCCATACATGTCAGGCAATGCTACTCATTGACCCTCTTTATAGAAACACTTGGTAATTGGATGGGAAATGAGGAATTCACCCTGGGTAGTATGTCTGTGCCACAGCCTGACAGGGGCACAGGGAAATAACATTAGTGGGTGGTGCATGGCTGGGAACCCCTGTGGCTAGGCTTATGTAGGCCCCAGGACAAGTACTCACCTATAAACCTGTATGTACCACAGGCAACATCAGCCGGGGCTCAGTCATGGTCAATAATGGTCTCTACATTCACCATAGGTACAGTACATTGTGTCTGTGGTCGGTCTAATGGTAGTCTATCACTCATACATGCACCACTGATGATATCTGTGAATACACATCAAGCATTCACTAAACACATGTGTCCACATGTGATCCAGAAACACACAAAGGCTGTGAGCAGCATTGGAAACACAACTGACACACAGATACACATCCTGCAATGGTGTGTACACCTGTGAGGTATGGTGCACAGTATATGCCAGGGTGCTGAACAGATGCACAGCAGTGCTGTGGACATGGGTGTGATGAGTTCCAGGGAGAGGGCCATCACCTACTAACAGAAGCCATGCATCACAGCCATGTATAATGTTGGTAAAGGGGATTGACTACAGTTGCACTGCATGCTGTTGAGCACCACATGTCCTACATGCTGATGTGTGTAATTACAGGTTTGTGTGTGATACTGTACTACACCACTGCATGCTACTGTGTGTGTTATGGGGGTGTGGGAGCTGTCTGGTGGAGTGTATGGGTTTCCAGGTATGTCAACTGTATGTGTGTATGTCTGTGTGTGTGGCCATGTCTGCACACGTGTGTGTGTGTGTGTGTGTGTGTGTGTGTGTGTGTGTGTGTGTGTGTGTGTGTGTGTACTGTTTAGTAGTGATGTACAGGTCTTACTGTCTGTTCCCTGTTTTCCCCTCACAGGTGGTGAGGTGGGGCTGGGCCCCCCCTGCAGGGAATCTGATGTCTCTGATGCAGACAGTGACCATGAGGATAGATGTGTTGAGACACAGGAAGGGTCATCAGGGGCTGCCACTGGGCCACCAATTGACAACCCACACATCTACTCCATCCGCGCACACAGTCACACTGCCTCTGCATACCTCATCACCATTGGCTTTAGCTGAGGGACAGCCTATGATTGGCATTGGCCAGGACAGTGTGGTATCTATGGCACATGTGTCAGGGCACAGCAGCCATAGCCAGATGTCTGGCAGGGTATCACATAGGCAGATGTCCAGGGGTGCTCGTCAGAGCACTGCTGGTCATTATGCCCCTGGCAGAAGTGCCACATCTATTTCAACCACACGCATGTTCCAGACTGTCATGGAGGCACAGGCATGAATGAAAAGGTACACAACGCAGGGTGTAAGGGCACAGAGGGCTCATCACACCTCTGTAACAGACAGCATCCATGACCTAGCAGGTGCCATCCGTAATTACACTGAGGTCATGGATAGACGGTGGGGTGAGACATTGGATCTCATCCACAATGTCATGTCCATGTGTCAGGACAGGGCAGGATGGTTGTGATGGCCACATGGACTTATGCCAGCAACACCAGCAGCTGGAGGCCGCCGTGGATGCCCAATCAGTCACAGCCACTCCCCTAGTGGCAGTACCAGTCCCAGCACTGTGGGGGGGGGGGCTGTCCGCAGACCATCATAGCAGACCACGTGCAAGTGGCTGTGGCCAGTCCCAGGAAGGACCTGGATCCAGTGGACGTCTGTCAAACTTGGGGGACAGTACTCAGTCTGACTTTGTACCTGATACTGCCTGTAGCAACCCTGCCAGGCACAGGTCCCGTATCCATGGCCGGAGATGATGAACTGCAAACCCTGCCAGGTACAGTCTGCAGCTGTCTCACAATTCTCTGTATAGGGCAGCCACATGGAGGAACTGTGTGCATGCAGACACACACACACACAAACAGTGAACCTAGGGCAACCACATACCTGCACACACGTCACCAGCGGCCCATAACAGTACTCAGCCCCCTCACACACACACATGTTGTCAATTGTATGGCTTAGCCTATGCCTCTGGCAAACCAACAATACACCATGTGCATATGATGATACCTGTGCCACTCTCTGACATCTGTAACATTGATGCAGGGACAGGCTAACATGGTGCTGATGTACAGGGTGACTGTACAACAGTGTAGCAATGGAATGATGTGTAGTATGTTGTCAGCAGTAAAGTGAAATGCTAATATCTTGGAAGGTGTAGCTGTGCAGCCATGATGCATCATAGCTGTAATTAACAATGTTGTATTGTTGTCACCAGCATCTTTTCTGATTGTGCTGTATTTGTCCATGTGCCACATGACTGATGGGTGTAGTGGTGTTAGCAGGCCTTCTACAGTGGACATCAGTAAGTGTAGTGGGTGGTACACATGCCATCGCTGGGTACAACACACAGTGCCTTTGGTTTGGATGCAGTACAGGTACAAGACTGTACACCTGGAGGTATGTCCCCATGCAGGTAACACATCTGTTGCACATGTAATCCCACCAAGACAGGATAGGCACAACCACAGAGTGCTATATATGCAGTCTGCAATGTGGATGACATTAAACATGCTAAAAGCAGGGTGTATGTCCCTCTCCCTACTCTACTGGGATCCCCACCTAAGTAAAATGTGTGTGCCAATGCCAGTGGCATAGCCCTACCCTTAGGAGGGTGTGAGGCGCTCAACTACTGTGAATGGTGTAAACAACTAACAACCTGATTCCATACATTGTACCGTATTACAGACAGCTACGAGGGGGGGATAGATGCAACAGTAACTGCAATAATGGTTGTGTCCACAACAGCCACACCCAGTGTGTTATAGCAACCCCAGTAGTGCTGCACACCTCAACAGTGTGGAAGAGGGCATTTGCACATCTGTGACCTTTGAAGGACTGTATGTCCACAGGATGGCACTCATGGAATGTTGGCATATGCCAAGAAGTCCTGGTGGAAACATATTCTGTGAACGGAGGTAGATCCCTTAACAACTACACACATTCCTACATGTGGGATGGTGTATAAAAGCCTGATATGATCTACATAGGCATTGTGTATCTCTTAACTCTCATCTACACCTGTCATGATTGGGTAAAGGAGGTATACTAGGTTCAGGTTGTATTCCCTGTCTTTGACAAGTCCAACATTGGCAGGGTCCCGTGTGTTAAGATTACTAGTGACATTGGCCATGGGTTCATTGTTATGTTCCCTGTCGCTGCAGACCAGGGTCATCTGGCTACTGGGTGGTAGTTCCCAATTGACATGGTGGATTTGTGGTCGTCCCTGCCAACATTGGTGAATCCATTTTCAGGGGTAGGCCTGTTGTATCATATGAGGGATTCCAGCTACTTACTGCAGCTGCCCAGGGGGTTACCCCAAGCATGACATGTCACTTGACTATATACTGCATGATATGTTAGTAATGCCAGCCTGACATCCTACAGGTGGGATGGAGAACTGTTAACATGTACTGTCCTTGTCGTGTAGGGTCCTGCATATGGGATCTGCTAGGGTTGGTATTGTATTGCAGGCCAGATGTGTTTGGCTGGGGGGGGATACCTATCTTTGCCAGATGTATGTTGTTTGGGTCTCTCAAACCCATCAATGGTGCATGTGGACATATATGTTGTGGTTACGTTCCCAGTTCCATCTACAGATGTATGTCCATATAGACCTATATTGATATATATATATGTGTTCCCCTTTGACAGGGAGACAATCATTCCTTCGAACGGCCCTTTCTGCAAACTGAAAGGACAAACCCATCATTTCTTATTGCACCACAGTTCAAAACACAGCAGTTCTAAAGGCACCCTCGCTGACTCTCGAACTGAAAGTTGAAATACATATTGTAATGCTGGGGGGCATGCCCCCTGCACCCCCCATCTGGGGGGCTGCACCCCTCACAACCCCCCTACTGTGATATACTAACTCCTAGTTTGCACTACAGTGAGGATTGGCAAATACTCCCCATCCCCACTATAGTGCCATCCGCAACCAAATTGCCTAATCTGCAATGAGCAAATGCATAGTGGCATTCTCTCATTGCACATTTGATGTATGTATTGCAAGATTGTGCAGTGTTGCGAACATACTTTTGGCCTTCCAGCTTTCAGACACAAGGATTTCTCCCTTTGAAAGGTGAGCCATATATAGGCTGACATATATGCATTCCTAGTGCTGTATATATGTGGACATGTGGATGTATACATATATATCTATGGATGTATGCGTATCTATGTATATGTGTATTTATTGGCTTATATATATATATATATATATATATATATATATATATATATATATATATATATATATATTTCTATACCTAGATCTACACATGTAGATATCTTATATCCATTTAAAAATGAATATATATACACACAAAAACATCTACATGGCAGAATACATTACCTGTAGTGTTGTATATCTGGGCTGGATGATATGTATGTGAAACCATTGTGATTATGCATATCTGCCATGGCTTACTGGTAAATCACTTTGTGTATGGTGTGCAGGGTCCTGGTTTTGAGCCTTGAGGAGCTGTTTATTTTGTTGCTGGGCAGAACACAGCCCATTGGATACAGAGTGAGTAAGGCACTTTAAAGCAGTTGTAAGCGGGTTTGCACGATGGTAAGCACTGCTAACCTCAGTTTGCGTTTTCATACACTCAGCTTCTAAATTGCTTATCCTGTGTAGGCAGTGCTTAGCTCTGCGCAAACCCACACAAACCTGTTTACAACTGCTTAAAGGTGCCTTAATCACTCTCTATCCAATGGGCCATGTTCTGCCCAGCAACAAAATAAATAGCTCTTGCAAGGCTCAAACCGAGGGCCCTGCACACCCTAGACAAAGTGATGTACCACTAAGCCATGACAGATACACAGATATTCAATGTTTCAGAAACATAGCCAGTCCTGTTATGTAACAGTACAGAGAATATATACCAAACATCTAGATGTCTGCATGTGTAACTATATTGCAACCTTAACAGATTCAACATACCCATATATGTATTGATATAAATATATATAACTATATATGTTGTTTTACTAACTCTATATACATATATATATATATATATATATATATATATATATATATATATATTACTATGTATGCAAATATACTTTTATATAGCTGCTAGCAGATATATATCTATATCTATATATATATATATATATATATATATATATATATATATATATATATATATAGCCATACATCTGTAGATAGCAATTGCAGATTAACAAATACACCTATGTCCACATGCACCATTAATGGGGTTGAGAGGCCCCACACACTGTACATCTTGTACGAATAGGCATCCCCCCATAGCCAAACACATGCACCCTACAATACACTACCAAGTACAGTCTGCCTCCCATAGGACATGTAATATGTTGAAGCCATCAACATCCCCAGGATACTGATACACAGACACATATATGCAGATCAGATATGCATATATATATATATATATATATATATATATATATATATATATATATACACATATGTGACTACACATACACATGCAGATATATGTACAGTAAGATACATATGTAGGAGGTGCACACAATATGGAACAGCCACTATGCCTACAGTTAACATCTGAACAACTGGACACTGTATGGGCGACGCATACTAATGTCAATCGTTGTCTGCAACATATACCCATAGAAAGGTCATAGGAAAGACACCACACGCAGGTTTGCAGAAAAGAGAATCCTTTCATTGTGTACTATAACAATTCTATATGCCATATCATATAGCTGTTCAAATACTGACAACCATATAAATGGAGTATTGTATCTGTGGAACAATTACACTAATACAGTAGTCTGGAAAGATTCACAACTGTTGCTTTCCAGGCCAAGCCCTTCAGAATGTACAATAGTGCAGACAGACTGGGCCACAGGGTACCACACAATCAACAGTATGTACTGCAGGTGTGTAGTTCAGCTGCCTCTATCTACACTCTGTACAAACTCTGTAGGAGGTAGATGTTTTGTGATCAAATGGGTTGTACCTGGTACATAACAAGGCATAACCCACAGAACAGTCTGTATGGCAGGAGGCAGTAGGCTTGCAGTACCCCAAGTCATGTAAGTAATGTCAATATAGATGGAGTATACGGTACTGTACATTCACATACCTTGTGGCAGCTCACCCCTGATACCCCCACATTTTGTAGCAGCCTAGGTCATTTATGGTGCTCCCCACCTAGACTCAATAATACAAGCCCATATGTCACTGTTACATACACTGGCCTCTGCAGTGCATAAGAGCGCACATGTGTTGTGTAGGTGACGCCCACGCATATATGGCCCCAACCCCACTGTATGTGTGGGGGATAGAACAGCAGTGAACTAATGGCAGCATTGGCAGTGTGATATACTCACAGCCCGTTACAGAACAACCCCCAACAGCATGACATATGTGCAAAGCTTGGTATGTAGATGTGGGACAGAGGCTGGAACACAGGCACATATGTGGAACACTGTTGCCATACACTAAGCAAGGTGCTGGTGTTACAGGATAGTCTGCAACATATCCTTAGTCAGGGAATTGAGGTTAGGTATAGACATGGATGTAACCATGTACTGATAGCACGCAACACACGCACTGCCAGTGTAATATCTGACACAGGACCTGTGTGGTGGATGGACAACACATGATAGGCATACCTCTGTCCAGCAAGAGGTTAGGCCCACTGTAGTGAGCTCTGCAGACAGACTGCATTCCAAGATACACTAGTATGTACACGCACACACCCTGTAACACCAGTACTGTGCAAAGCATTACACAACTGTACCCACAGTCTGTCTATAGTTCCTGAGCCTCCTACAAATATGTGGCCACTCTGAGTGTGCAGGTTCTCCTGTAGGAGGTATTGCTACCTGCTGCCTGTATCACTGATGCCCACACGCAGGAAGGATGTCCATCACACAGGGTTTGTAAAGGGACCATGCCCACATGCTGTAGGGATTTATAGTGGGTGGTTGCCATGATAGTTTTAATTTAATGCAGTACACATGTGTAATTTTATATATATATATATATATATATATATATATATATATGGCTATCTGGAAAAGTATATGTACATATATTTCCACCATATGTCCTGGACAAGGAGTGTAGCCGTACACCAGCCCCTACAGTCCTAAAGTTGTAGTGCAAGGGGATGACAGGTGTGTACAGCAGGTATATTACTAGACTGTTGCTACTGCATTGGGATTGTCTTCACAGACATGGTGTGTGTGGATGCTGACATCTGCTTATAACATGTGTGCCATTGGCTACTCTCCCTAAGGAAACCATTGTAAGGTACCACTGCTAGCATGTAATGCCCCTGTGGAGTGCAGCAGAGATATTGCCTACTATATGTGGAACTTCGGACACACCTGTACAGTCAAGAGGTATACACATAATCCCTTAGTGCACCACATGTGTACCAGGCCTGACAATATGGATGTAGACAGCCATGTAGATGGCTATAACACATAACGACTGGTATACATTTGGCACCATAGGTGTTGGATTCACACACTCCTGCTTGGCCTGACACACAATGACTGCTGGTACAGGGAAGCCATGGACACATACCACCCACTAGATATTGACATACATCTGTACAGCTTCCCACTGCTCTGTCTGACATACATGACATTTAAGGGAGGCCCAGCAGCAGTGCATCTGGCAAGTATCTGCACATAACATCCCACTGGTTAAGTACACTAAGCTGCTAGGTATGTAACACTGCACTGTGCAGGCTACAGGCAGACTTGCTCAACATTGGCCTACATCTCGTGTGGGGGAATGCACATGTACCTGCATATATAGAAGGCTCGACAGCCATGACACAGCACAGGGTAAGATACACCTGTGTGACAGCGCATAAGCACAACCAATGTGAACACAGCCAGAGCCACATATGGTAAGCTAGCATAATATTACAGTATATGGACTATCTGTTCTAATCCATCCTCATATGTGCCACTCACAGAATAACCCTACATATACTGGGCTGCTACAGAGTTTGTTATGATGGCTGTCTGTGGTATGAGACAAGTGTGTATGGCCCTACAAACATGTACGGCAAAATGGTACCATACAGTGGGGCAGCATGTCACATGTGATAGAAGGGGAGCTAGAACAATGGCATCTGCCACAGTCTGTACACAGGCTGAAGTACATATTAACAGTATACACACTGCCAACATTCACCATGACTACACAGACCTCAGTACTGTACAAACATCTACAAAATATCTAGCTTATGTCATGAAATATAACCACTACTGTACATGACATGTGTAGCAATCTGATGCATCACTGGCTTGTTTTCAGATATGATGACAATATTTATGGTGTACAGCACATATGCACCACTTCAGGCATGCCATATGTACAAAGGTGAGTGCTTACAATACATCTACTACAGTGATTATTTTCACTTATCGGATTTACTGAAATCATATCTGCAGACTGCTTCCTTTGGGGTTTTCGTATTTATATGTACAAAGGTTGACAGAGGTGTGGCTGACAGCACATACACAGGGCCAGTATAGACGTGTTGCTGTGATAGCCTCATATATTCTCCATTGTAACAGGGTTTGTTGCAACATATGTCCTATGAGGGATATGAAGTTAGTAACTGCCACGACCTTCATCATCTACAGACTGCAATCCTCACACTACCTTCTGCATTCCACATGTTGATGCACTGTGGCTAACACATGAAACCATAGGCACAACACTGTCCAGTCTGCAGATAACCCTGCAGATGGGGATTCCTCATATACATGAAACTGACATGGGAGATATCGCAACATGTATGACAGGCATATCCAAACAAACACTGTTAAACCACCATCACTCCAAATGCAGTATAGCAGCACTTATAGTCTGTAGTCAGGTCAGGCACATCCCCCTCCTGTTGGTTGCCCTCTTTCTACAGTGTGTGTTGTTAATGGAAAATCCCCACTCCATCTGGGATGCTGTTTGCCATACATCAGATCTAGTTCCTTCTCACATTGACTGCAAAGGCCCAACACCACCATGATGTTCCTAGGTATTGGAGAGTGTTACCATGCAGTTGGCTATGGGATTGTTACCACAGCTGTTCCAGATGCAATCAGCTAGGGAAGGGCTGCAATTCATGCAGAAGCCATCAGCTGATCATGAGCATCACGTAAAATACACATGCTGCTGCCTAAGCAAGGCAGGTGTGGGTCTCTACATCCACCAGAGAGGGAGTGGGGGAGGCAGATACATGTCAGGGAGGGTAAAACTGAAGCATGTTTGTGTCACACACCTACCAGGACAGGGTATCAAACCCCAACAACTATGTAGTGCTATCACAGTTTGATGCAGTTATTGGATGCACCACATGGGTTACCTGATTTGGAGCACTCAGAACATATATGTGAGGGTGAGTTACATCTGCAACAGGGATACAGTAGATATACGGTAGGTGTCATACACATGCCTGTCTGCATGAACAGGTGCCAGCGTCAACACAGGCACACTCACACAGGAACGCACACACATTGATGCACTTGGCAGGGCCAGGAGTGCAACTCATCATTAGTGGGATAGACACAACACATCAATGTGCAGGTGTCACATGCACCGCACGGGTCATATGGAGGCCGTATGGGCAAAGAGTATGAGGAGATGTCAGACATCAGACAGCATGCTTCAGTATGCCCTGGGGGTTGTAGTGAGTGTGAATGTGGACATACACACCATACAACAAACACACATGAACACACAGGGTGCCAGTTCTGACATGCATGGGTGCATGTCTACACAAGTGTGTGGTGGTCAACCGTGCCAGCAGGCTGTACAAGTGTAGGAAATGGGTATACCATGGCATCAGGCAACATGACAATTTTCTGCCTTGTGGCTCAGGTCTGTATTTACTGCATTTGCCCACACAGGTGGGTATTGCATCCCCTATCCAGTCAGCTGGGTGACTATTGTGTGTGGCCAATGCTGTACACCACATGCCATGTATGTGAGCCTTAGTCCATGACGTGGATGGTGTCTGGGATGTGCACACCTCCCACATGCATGTACAGTGACATGTGGAACTACCTGGAGTGTCTGGCCCATGTTGTGAACACAGCTTATCATCAGATGTGCCAGTCTTGCCCACCTGTGGCAGGAACTGGTATTGGGCAGCAGATTTACCCTTCACCTACATTGATAGCATGCCAACAGCATTCCCTGATGTCAGTATCAGCTGTCCATACAGGGCATGTTGTTAGGCATGGCATGTCCATTGTGAGTCACATGTGAAGGCACTACAGGTGGTGCAGGTGTTCTTTGGAGAACATGGTGGAGGTGCACTATCTGCATGTATGCGCATACTGGACAGCTGGGCAGGGTGACATGCCCTCTGTAGCCCACTGCTATCACTGCATAGTTACTATCAGTGGCCAATATGCAGTGTACTACCCACATATTGGCTGTTGCCTAGGCATGTGTGTGCGTATGACACATGGGTTGAGTGTGTGCTCTGGGTAATAGTGGGGTTGCTAATTTGGATTGGCTGGCCTTGATGTCACATGTATGGGTATGGCTTTGCACCCCAGCCTCCCAGCTAATTTACATCTGTTATCCCTGTATGGTTGACATTGTGATATATAGTAGGGCCACCATAAAAGTAATAAGCAAAACCCCCTCCACATTGGCCACAGATGTCACACACTCACCTCTACACAGGATACAAGTTACACACACACACACACACACACACACACACACACACACACACACACACACACACACACACACACACACCTGTCATGTCTGGGAGTTGAACCCCTACCTAACTAGTTTATTACACTACAGCACTTCCCAGTTATAGTACGTGCCATGGACGTTACAGGAGTACTTCTTCCCCAAAGGTGTATTTCACAGTGACTGACATCAGCAGGATTACCAAAGAATGGCATTTCACCTGTACTGCAAGTGACTAGCCTTAAATACATTGCTCCCTACACAAACAGTGAGACACACACAAAACATCCACAACTTTCATATGTGGGTATAGAACCCTTTACTAAGGCCTATATCACACTCCAGCATGGAACAGTTATCGGTCGCACTGCAGGGATTACAGGGAACTTTCTCCCCAAAGTTGTATTTCACAATGAATGACATCAGCAGGATTGGCAAAGTAGGGCATTTGAAATGTACTGCAAGTGAGTAGCCTATGGTGCATTGCTCCATACATAGACATTGAAACACATGCAAAACATCCAGAACTGCCATGGGTGGTGATGGAACCCTATCACAGTTCTAAATCACACTACAGCAGTACACATTTACAGGATGTGCTACAGACATTACTAGCTATGACTTTCCCAGAGGTGTATTTGTAGGTGAGTGATATCAGCAGCCTTGCTAATGTTGGGTATATAAATTCTAAGGAGTGTGTGTGACCTAAAAGGCATTGTTTGTCACTCAGTTATAAACAGACAGAGACACAGACAGAGACGCAGACACACGCACACACAAACACACACACAGTTGCCAAGTCTGGGGTTAAAACACCTACCTAACTACTTTCTCACACTACAACAGTACACAGTTACAGGATGTGCTACAGAGATTACTGGGGCTATGATTTCCCCAGCGGTGTATTTCTAGGTGAGTGACATCAGCAGCCTTGCCAAAGTTGAGTATATGAATTGTACGAGGTGTGAGTGGCCTAAAAAGCATTGCTTTCTACTCAGTCAGACACACACAAATTTACACATAAACACACAGTTGCCAGGTCTGGGGTTAGAACACCTACCTAACTATTTTATCACACTACAGCAGTACACAGTTACAGGACACACTACTGAGATTACTGGGCTATAATTTCCCCAGAGGTGTATTTCTAGGTGAATGACATCAGCAGCCTTTCCAAAGTTGTGTATATGAACTGTACAGTGTGTGAGTAGCCTAAAAAGCATTTCTCTCTGCACAATCAGTGACAGAGAGAGACGCACACAAACACACACTTACACATTTGGCAAGTCTGGGGTTAGGACTAGTACCTAACTAGTTTATCACTACAGCAGTACACAGTAATAGCACGCGCCATGGGTATTACTGAGCTAGAGCGCTCCCAAAGGTGTATTTCACATTGGATGACCTCAGCAGGCTTGTCATGATACTGCTATGGGGAGGATGGTGTGTGCATGGGCTGTAACCCATTCATGTAGGGGTTGACATGCCGCATGCGGGCACACACGGGGTCATATGCCACAGGTACATGTATAGAGCTACTAGGTGACTACTTCCTTGTACAGTCATGTTGTACAGCTGGCACGTGCAACACGCTGTCATGCTGACAGATACTGGTGGCTAGTATCTGCAGTGAGTGACACCTGCACCTCATGTGTTTGGGGCCCTTTGCCTGTGTGCTGGGTGGGACAGGCCCAGATGGCTCCTTGTCACAGTCACCCTCTTCCACACATCTATGTCCGTCTACCTTTGGCTTATTATAGTGTGTTGCCCGTGCATATATGTCTGTATTCCTATCCATTGTGTGTGCAAGGCAGGAGTGGTGCATACTGACATGCGTCTGCAATAAGAACTGCAACTGCCAGATATGTCTGGTCCACTGGTGTTAGTTGACATGGCATTCATGTGTTTTTGTGTGAGCATGCCCAGTATGGCCATCTATACTGCATGTGTGGATCAAGTCCAGGTAGTTTGTACTGCGGTGTTGACCTTTGTGTTGTACACCAACAGGTAGCACGCTGTGTCTGCAGGGTATACATCGGTCATTTGGCATTGACTGTTGCTACATTTCTGCATAGCAGGGAGGACACCTGACTGTTTCTACATTTCTACACAGGGATGAGAGGCACACCTGACTGTTACTATAAGTGTACATAGGATGGTGGGGCACACCTTACACTTTTACACATTTGCTAGGACTGTACTGGTATGTCGGGTACACCATTTCAGTATGTAGTCTTACCTATCGTGCTGGCTAGAGGCATACTAGTGTACTTCAGATCTTAGCTTTAGCTACCTACATATTAGTTTCTGACTTTCTAATCTTCACAACTTGCATCCAACTGGCTGGCCAGCTGTAGTCTGTCTGTGTAGGCCTGAGGTAGAGGTTACCCATGGGGGCTCAATCAGAGGCCATAGTACAGCATTTGTTTGTGTTTGTCTACACCTATCCTGCTGGCTGTGACTGTTGTTGGGTATGTGCCCCCCCAATTGGCATATGTGAGTCACTTACCTTGTGGGTGTCTCAGTATTGAGGGTGGTGCTGCATGGCTGCCTATGTCGGATGCACATAGTACACTCCCTATACATGGTTGAGCACAGATAGTGTCATGTTTGGCATCCCTTTTACTGTATGTGCGAGTCAGAGAGAGGTGTCATTCCCTGGGTCCCTACTGTGTCAGTGCATGTGCTATGCGTTGCCTCTTTGCCAAGGCCAGGGCATACTGGGTATGCCTCCTTCTGCCTACTGGGACAGGCTCAGGTTGTTCCTCCTCCGAGTCACTCTGTGCCTGTGCAGGTCTTGGCACTGGTGGGGGGCTGTGTGGCCCTGCCCCATGCTGTTCCTGCTGCAGCTGTTTCCACAGGATCATATTGTGCAGCATGGCACATACAAGGACAATTTGGGTACATGTAGTTTTGTGAGTACTACAAGGCTCCACTGGATGTGTCCAGGTACCAGAACTGTGACTTGAGCATCCCAAACACATGCTCTATTATGATTCGTGTTTGTGCATGTGCCTCATTATGGAGTTCTTGTTCAGATGTGTGTGCATTTCTGATGGGTGTCATCAGCCACGGCTCCAGTGCGTATCCTGCATCCCCCACTAGGTGACAGTGTGGGATGTCCCCAATGGCAAATGTCTGGTATAGCTGCGTCAGATGCCAGATGTGGGAATCATGGTAGCTTTCAAGGCAGCCAGCACACACATTCATTATTATGCCCTGGGCATTGCACACGACTTGGAAGTTGATGGAGGGGAAGCCCTTGCGGTTAATGTAGACCCTACCCCGCTCACCTGGTGGTGCTTTAATGCATATGTGCATGCAGTCTATTGCACCCACTACCTCAGGGTATTCTGCTATTTGGTGGAAGAGACGCATATTGCTGGCCATCGCCTCATGAGTGATGGGGAAATATATGTGCTCACTGACATGTGCTGACATGGTATCCAGGAACTGGTGGAGTACTCTGGATGCTGATGCCTGTGAAATCCCCATTATATCCCCAGTTGGCCTTTGGAAGGTACCTGTAGCTAGTATTCTTAGGCCTACAAATACCTTGGTATCCACTGGGATGGGTTCCCCTCTGTTAGTTCTGTGTGTCAGGCATGGCCGGCGCAGCTCAGCAATTTGCTGTAGGATGTCCCTGTCCACCCTATAGCATTCCAGTATCTCCAGCTCATGTAGCCCTTGGTAAGTTACCCTGGGTCTGTACACTCTTCTCTGTCTCCTCACTGTGGGTTGCTCAGCAGCATTCACATCCTCACCACCCTCAGCCTCTTGCACATGCTGGTTTATGATAGCAAAAGCAGCCCCTAACATGTTTTCTCTTGCTTTCATTTTGTAAAATTTCCCTGTCTGTATACACCGGTGGTGCAGAGTTTTTGGGAAAAACAAGGGGGAAAGGTGATTGCATAGTTTATAGTGGTGTGCTGGGCTGGGCTGGTCTGCTGCCTGTGTAATTGGCTGATTCTGATACATTGCACCTGTCAGCTAAGCTAGTTCTCCTTGATTACCTTCCTACTGCAGTTTTCCCTTTCCATTGCCTCTCTGTTTAAGCCTGTTTGCATGCCACACAAATGGAGTGCTCACATGTGCACAGAGCTGCTTTTTCCTGGTTTAACTTCCTTTTTCTTCCTGTAAAACCTGGTGCATGGTGCACACACCCACTTTCACTTTGTAAAGAGTGCTAGGCAGGTTTAGACACACCCCTAGCTTAGCTGTGCTAAGCTAGGAGCAATCCTGAGCCATAGGTCTCCAATCCACTTACAGTATGCCTGACACTCCCCCTATGATGTCACCTATATCCTAGTCTTGCACCCAGCTGTTTATACTCTTACACTCTTGGGATCTGCCTCACACACTGGGAAAATCTGGGATTCACTAACCTTTCCCTCATTTGCATATGATTGTTTGCTAATGCATAGTTACATGTCCCACACTGAGCCTACACCCTTAGCAACCATTACTCACTGACCTGGTTGTCTTCTGCCTGCCATTCACTTGCATGGCAGAATACTGATTTTAGTTAGAATGCTTATTTTAGGTTTATTTTATTATTTTTCCCCCGATCCCGTTTGTGCGCTGCTGCCCTATGCTTAAACAGGCTAAGTCAGCAAAAATAAATAAAAGTTGTTTATTTTTTTTAAACCAATGATATGCAGCCTTTATTTGGAGCTGTCATAGCTCCGTTTTGTAGATTGTAGAGATGTACTCTGTTACTAGCCGAGGACATTTCTGCACACTGCACTTGTCCTGTACAGACAGCTGCCAGCTTCCTGGATCGCATATTACCCTAATTTGCATGTTTTTCACCTGCAAATGAGGATAATTTGCATACAGGAGCTCAGTCCATGCAGGATTAGTCTAAGAGCTCACGTGCACATCCCGGGAGCTTGTTCCAGTCACATTGCCGAAAATAGCTCTTAGACTAATCCTGCACGTTCTACAGGGCTTTGTAAATCCGGGGGATAGTCTGTGCTCAAAAATGTAATATTTTAGTATTTCTACAATAAAGCAAATGTTTTAATGGAAAGTCAGAGAATTACAGAAAAAAATCAATGACTTCATCTTGAAAACTTGATAAATAAGTAAATGCAAAGATCATAGAGTTGTCTGCTGCACTATTTTTAAATTATAAATATTTGAAGAACAACTTTGTAACATATATAAAACCTCTATTATTTTATAGGATGTTAAGGTTTTTCCACCAAGGTACTGGTGCTACATTGAAAACATCATTTGCTGGTGGGATAACCACCTCAAAACACCCACAACATATAGATGTGGTACTAAAGCAGTCATCAACATCTTAAGATTGTTATAGACTATCCAAAATGTTGATCAAAGGTTTGAATTTCACACTATTTTAAAAGTACTGTACTCAGAATTTCAAGAAATTTCTACATACAAGCATTTCTGTTTTTTGTGCTGTTCTAGAGCTTGAAGACTAATATTAAATAAACACAGCTTTTAATATTGACTGGTTAGGAAGAGCATCACAGTTTTGTGGCTGTACCCAGGGCTTGTGTTATGCCTAGGTAAATTAGGCATCCACCTAGGGTGTCATGCTTGTAGGGGCTCTCTCTACCTATTTATTTTATGAATTTATTTGTTTGTTAGTGCAATGTTCCCTTATTCACTGCAGAAAGAAAATGCACCAGGGCCACAGCCAGTGCTACAGGGTGATGGTGATCTAATTGACTTGACATTCAAGTTACATTCATTTGTAATGTTGCAAGGTCACAGGAGTACAGACCTCACAATGCTCAAATGTGGCACAAAGGCACACGAAGGAATTTTTTTCTTTATTTGTACAATGAGAGACGTGCTAGGGACAGAAGCAGGGACATTCTGCAGAATTCTGAACAGAGAGGAGGGGAAAGTCACATTGTTGGTGAGATGTGTTTTATTACTGTTTTCACAATAATGCTGGCAGTGATCAGATATTTTGACAATATTTATGGATTTGTGTGGACAATTGAGGTGAGAGGAATGGAGCAATGAGATAAATATTATTGCTATTTTTACAATAATGCTGGCAATGATTAACCAGATATTTTTGACAATATTTGTCTGGCTTTGGGATTTGTGTGGAACAACTTGAATTGGAATATTTTAACATATGGCAGCTTGTTTGTGTGGACTGTGAAGGAGAAATAATAAGTATGACTTAGATGTAGTAGCTATGATTGCTATGTGGGAGATGAGTTGGCTGAAAGAAACTGACCAACCCTCTTGTCGTTTTCTCACTTTAAACATTCACTGTCTGCTTAGGACTAGTGTGCATATGTGAGAAATAAGATGACTATGCACAGACATGGTACGTATAATTGCTATTGCTATCTTCTGTGGACGAAAATTACTTGCCTGCTTCTATTTGCTTATTAATTTGGTTTTGCAGGACTTATATAATTATGTGAAGCAAGATGCATTATTTTAATATGTGGCAAAAATTTGAAACAAAAGTGAAATTACATTACATAGTAATCCTCTTTCATCAAGATCAGATGTCTGAATTGGGTTCTGGCATGTAGATCGCAAGAAGAAAGCCCATGAGCTACAATGCTGAAACTAGAAGGCTGCAGCACTGCTAGATCATAGAGCGGTGAGGCCGAAAGGGAGATACGCCATGGGAATCCATGTCGGTGGGAAAACCAACAAATGGAGACAACTCCTAAAGCAGGTACGCGGGCTGCAACCCGACAGTGGAAACAGCTGCGCAAAGGTGAGAACAAGACTAAAACAAAAGAACGGAAATAACAGCAGCATACCTTTAGCGCTCCACATGTCCACACAAAGCACAATAATAAATGTAGCATGTACACAAGCACGAAAATAACAACAACATTCCTGTAGTGCTCCACACAAACCCGCACAGTGAACATTCCCGGGGAAGCAGACAGTAAAACCCACAGTAGCTGCAGAAGAGCATGCATACATGCACATTTCCCAAACAGCAAGAACACCAGAAACATCCCTGCCAATACACCCTAACAGTATATAACAGCACAGGCAGCCCTGAGCTGTGCAGAATATGGGTAGTCCAAATACCACACACATGTGGCCATCCAGCACTGTAGTGGAACAGACAGATGAGTTTCAGACTTCATACCCCTCAGAAAGTACATGCTACCACAAGACCTGTTGAACACCAACCAAGCATGTCACAGCATGATGGACACAGTGTCTTTGTGAGTACCACTGTTGTGAATGGCTCCAATACATGACCAACCCAAAGTGATGGATAGGCATGCCTGCAACAGACAGCAACTGTCCTGCCAGAGCCCCTTTAGTGCAGTGGCAGGTGGGAACTTGCCAACTCGGGCAAGCACAGACTACCAACCCAACAGCAGGAAATAAACATTGTAGTAGGGGAACACTGTCACGCAGGGGTAGCAACCCTCCACCCAGTCCACAGCAGCATGTGTGTATTGCGAGGGCCACCAAACCCATCCATTGGTTGCTGCAGCTGGGGTACACAAGTATGCAGGCCCATGTAGGCAGACAAGGGTGCAACACAGAGTAACTTCCCTTTGTAACCTCTGTCACTGAAACTGAGACTAGGCCACACACCCTGATTGGCCGGCAACAACAGCTGGGAGGTAAAGGGGACCTGTGCAGTATACGTAGAAATTGTGTTGCAAGCAAGCTGTGTAGACGCCTACCAGACTACAAGCACTTGTCAGCCCCATGGCTGTGTGAACTGCTCATAGTGAAACCCTAGCAGACCAGGCAGTCAGAGCAAGGTGGAGTGCAGACAGCTGCACAGGGCCACTGTGGCAGGCAGCACTACTTCACAGGGTACAACACAAGGTGGTGTACAGCAACTATTCTAATGTCTGATAGTGACTTGTACCAGGTTCGTGTCTACATCCTGTTCCCAGCTACACTGGCCGTGATGAATACTGAGAGGCCATCAACAAGTGGCGTTACCATGATGGAATCTATGTACCTGTATAGCTCCGGTCAGCTTGGCAACAGATACAGCACAGTGCCCAGCCAACGGGGCAAACCAATTGCTGGTAGTGGAGGGATACCTCTACCATTTGGAGTGTGAAACACCACCTAAACGGTACTGGGCCTGTATCGAGCAGAGAGTAAAGGCCTGCAGAGGTCATGCCATCACTGTTTGTCAGGATGAGGGGGAAGAACTGCTGAAATCACTGCCACACCAGCACAGCCCAGATGCAACAATAGCCCAAGTGGCTACACTGTGAGCAGAGCTGCGGCAGAGGGCAGTAACCGGCAATGACCTGCCAAGCCTGGTAATGCAGAGTGTCCTAGGCACAGTGGATGACAATGTACTACAAGAGATGCCTTGTCATGCCACCCTGCATTGTAGCATAACCAGGGTACGGCAGAGGGCATGGGCATCCATGACCACACCTCCAGTAACACTCGTGGATATTAATGTCAGCCAGTATCCACTCCGTAGTGGCAGCTTTATCCTCCATAGAAGGTCTGATATGGATGGGACTGATTCCTTGGTTCTACTTACAACATCAGAGAATCTGACTGATCTGTGCAGGTCTGGCATCATTCTTGGGGATGGCACCTTCCCCACACGGGCTGATATATGTTGCCAGCTGTATACATTACATGGATGTATTGGCACCCCCACCTCAGCAAGGATCGTCCCCCTGGTGTACTGTCTCATGACACGGAAGTCAGAGTCTGCATACAACAATATGTGGGAGATACTGAAGGGTATGACCACAGAACAGGGATGCACCTTGGCTCCACAGTATATTATGACTGATTTTGAGATGGCAGCGATATGTGCCAGCTGTAAGGCATTCCCTAAGAGTATTCTGAAGGGGTGCCTACTCCATTTTGCAGAGATCATTTGGTGCCAGATCCAGCATCACCACCTTGTGGCCCTCTATGGTACGTACACTGCTTTCTCAATTGCCATCCGCAAGCTGATTGCATTGGCATTCTTACCACTGGCAGATATTGTCCCTGCATTTCTGGACATTGTGGCTACTTTACCAGACTGTGCACAGCCTATTGGCATATTTCTGGACCATCATTATGTGCGAGGCTGACCACACAAGTATGCATCCCGCTGCTCTGCACAGCAATGACTGCCATCGTCCTACCCTTTGAGGTTTTGGAATGTATGTGATGTCCCTGACATGGACTTCCCGCGGACTAATAACCAGGTGGAGACATGGCATCATTGGCTGAAGGTGTTACTGGGATGCCCTACTTTGCAGCTATCTGACCTTCTGTCTGTTCTGCAACCGGAACAGAACCGGACAGATACCCGACGGGAGTCTCTTTTGAGGGGGATGCCTGTGACACCACGTAGGAAGTCTATTGTAAGGGAGCGTCGCCTAAAGCACATCTTGCAACATAAGTGTGACTACAGTGTTGTGCAGGATTTTCTCCGTGCCGTGGCACATTTCTACAAGTTGTGATTATATCTGGGTTTAGTACGCACCAAGCACTACACACATCACTTTACAAATTGTGTTAATAAAGGCTTTGCCCACAGCACACAGGTTTCACACTACCACTTTCATGCCCACTTGGCATCCTATGCCAGGCACATGTTCCACTAACAGTTGCACATGGTGGCTTCTAGGGGGGTGCAGAGTGTATCACTATGGGGGTTTGTGTCTGCCACCTGTGGTTAGGGTGCAGGGGGTTCCTCATTTCCACAGGGAATTGTCGACAGGCATTTGTCACTGCAGCTAAACTGCCAACCTGCCATGTGTCCACATCCAGCTGTCTCACAGGGGGGTGTTGCACCACCTAGGTGCATGAACCCGTCTGAATTGTATATAGAAGTGGCTATAACTGCTTGGTAGTGGTTGTCTGGATGAATGTAACAGACCTTTTTGTCACTTGCTCAGTTTACCAGTCATCTATCAAAAAAAAAGGGATAAATGCTTCAAAGAGTACTCGGACCTTCGAAACGTATGGTGGCTCCCACACACCAAAGTTGTACAAGTGGATTTTGACATGGGCTGAGTGATCACCTCTGCTTTGAACCCCATCTAGTCTGAAACCAACCATGCTCAAACTTGTACACAGATATTCTTGACTTTTGTGTGTGTGTGTGTGTGTGTGTGTGTGTGTGTGTGTGTGTGTGTGTGTGTTTGGGGGGGGGTTATTAAGTTTTAAATTTCCTCCCAAGCCTCAAGGGTCACTGTATCTTGTGTTAGGCTGGAGACAGTGTGGTCCATTATTTCTTTAACTTATCTCATAAACTTAAGAAAGGTGCACAGTGGGTCGCTTTAGCTTGTATAGGAGTACTGTACTGTCACTAGAAGTAACAATATTACATATTGTAATCTTTTTTGTTCATTTTCATTGCAATCAAACATCTGATGCATATACAAGTGTCTATCTGTAAGGTAAGAAATAAATAAACACGCCATTTATGTATGTCTGAGAGCAAATACATTATTTTCTGTTTGTTGTTTTTTTTCTTTTTCAGTTTTATTCTAGTCTAAGATCAAAAGGGTACACAGACAGTGACTGTCTTCTTGGGTTAGAGATGAGGAAGAGTGCTTTCTATAAATATGACAGCAGCTTGAAATATGACTGTGGGCATTTGTGCCTTAATTTTAACCCCAGTTTAACACCAGGGGAGGATACACAGAAAGTGAGTACCTATTTTGAGGTGGAAGGTAGTGAGGCAGGTACTATTTCCAGTTACGATGTAGGTATCCTCACTAGCATTTGTCTTTTCAGTTTATTGTGAAATGATATTTGGTCAGCTTCAAGCATTAAAACATGGATGTAACTTATTTCCTCCTTGAAATAAAGAGGAGGATTGAGTTTCTTTTCAGTGCCAATGATTTTTGTACAGGTCATCATTGAATCAAAAGGTTGGACAAAATGCTCTAAAATGCACCTCAGAACATAACCCCATGACTTTGGGGTGCTTAGTTGCCCCCAGACTCCCAGCATAATTTATTTATTACAGGGTAGTCTTGGTCAGTTAATGTGTGTTGAAAAGATGCATGACAAAGCAAAGTTAGAGTACAATTGAATTTCTTTCCTTAATCACATTTTTTTTGTTCAGGCCATTGTTGGAAGAAAAGGTTGTTTACAGAAACTCTGAAATGCATCTCATCTAACCCCCCATGGCTAAACCCCGAGCTTAATGCAGTTGAATCAAAGTGCAGTCTTGCTTAGATAGAGCATGTTGAATGAATGAATGAATATGAATGAACCGATACTGTTGGGACAAAATGAAGAGCAAGACAAACTGTGGGGAAAAAAGAAGAAAAAGTTAATCTAGATAGTGAGAGTAGGCCAGGATGAGTTGGGATGTGCTGTGTCTAGATTGTGAGGGCCAGGATGAGTTGGGATGTGCTGTGTCTAGATAGTGAGGGCCAGGATGAGCTGGGATGTGCTGTGGAGCCTTTTCACCCAGAACTGTCTTTTGGGGGGAGAAAATAAATGTGCTGTTTATGTATGCCTGACAGCAAGTATGTCATGTTATATTCTTGCTGAACCTCACACCATTTTAAAGATATTCAGCTTAAGTTCAGACTGCTTTTCTTATCGTACTGCATGACAGCTGTGCAAAGATGACAATACTACCCTTGGCTTTTTTTATCACTGCTGCGCAACAATAATTTTTTTCTTACTATCCAGACTAGTTTTCTGTCCCTGCTTGATTTGTACGGTATGAGGACTTTTCTTCCGACACAGTTATGCATATGTGTTTGAGAGAAGGCTTTTTCCTCCAAATGTATTATCTTACATTAATACCCTGATGATATAGCACCAAGGGTTACATTTTAACAGTGTTGCTTAAAGCAACAGCCGAAAAGATACTTTCTTTCTCAAAACTGAATTCTCTGGAACAGGATGACATTATAGATACATTTATGCATATGCAGACATTAACAAAGATAAACAAAATAAGAACCAGTTAGTGTAACAGCAGGATGTTCTAAAGGGCAGAAAACTACAACACTGGTCATCAGGTAACTAATACAAGATCATCACAGCAGGAACTGAAAAATGAGGACATTTGAGATGCCTGCACATGTACTGCTGGAGTACAAGATGACTGAAAATGGAAACCATATATTAATTCAAACAGGTGTATAAATATCTTGTTCTGAAATGTCAGTCAATTTTAGAACTAATACTGTCCAAAATAGCTGATAAAACATAGATAACTGCAGTTTGTGTCATACAGTCTATCTTCTTCAAACATCAAAGTAGGCACGCCAATACCGAATTTATTTACTTTTGTTAACTGGGATAGTTGGAGTGGCTAATGTTCTTTTTCAGCAGGCTCTAGGGGAGTAAAGCTCCAGCAGCGTAAAGCATAAGGACACAATATATAGCTTGAAGATACAGTGGCACATCTTAATTATATTGCATAATGCAAGTTGCATAAGGTAGCAATGGTAATAGTTTTAAACATTTAAATATTACACTAATTAAGAGATTACAGTTTATATTAATGTACAGTTATTCAGCATTACACAAGTCGACAGATGTTTTATATAAAGGGATGCCACATCCCCTAACTCTTCATGCTATATATGCACTTATAGTCTGGCCTGCAGTTCATCCTCCATATAATGACACTAAGCAACTTGTCAGGGTTAACCTTAGTTTATTACAGTCTCTTGCTATTGTGGATTAAGTCATTAGTTCAAATAATGCTGGCACCCAGCATACAAGGCTTTGCAAGCTGCCCCTCTTCTGATGAGTCTTATGGTTCCTTCATTACACTCAAGTGTTCTCACCTAAACTTGCTCAGAGCTGATGTTAGAGTGACAACTACAGATTCATTGTCATTCTGCAGAAACCACGTATCACAGAAATATCAACTAATCTCTTAACTGGCAATTGTGCAGGCAGCTAAACAGTCCCCTATCACTCTGCCAGCAGCTAGAAATTCAAAAGCTGTAAGTGAGAAGAGCAAGGAGAAACAGCAGCTTTGGCTATTAACACAACCACATCAGGGCACTGCCTCTGTCGCTGTATCATCTTATCGAATTGATCACATTATTGAGTAAGGAGTTCGGTATTCTTGGCTGGGCTCTGCTCCAGTTAATTATTGCTTGGGCTAGATTCCCATGGAATTGTATAGCATGTTTCTCCATGTCTCTGCGTACAGCATTAACAATTGTTAAAACTTTTTTAATGGGGACCATCAGCATCCTAAAGGTTTTTAACTCTGTGGTTAATAAAACCAGTCTATGTTATGTATTCAAACATTCCAAATGTCGAATATCATATGATCGAGACCATATGGTCGACATTTGGATGTTCGAATATACCATCGGGGGAAAAAAAAAAAACATACCTTAACTATGCGAGCAGGGGAGCAAGCACCCCTGCACCCCCCACCCCCCCTACTTAAATATACCAACTCCGAGACCGCACTTCAGTGCAGTAAAGGGAAATTCTCCCATTCTGCACCATACGGCGCCGTTAGTCAATCTGCAGACACTTGAAATGTCAATCATATGGTCTAGACCATACGTTGTTCGACATTTCAAGCATTTGTTTAATTGACATAGACCCAATAAAACAATTATGTTGGAAAGTGGTGAGAAAATGTATGCTTGCACCCACCACGCCGCCATAGGCTGTCATATTGCTAGTGAGTGTCAAGTGATTAATGCTTTCCAAGTGGCAAAAACAATAAAAATGGAATAAAAAAGTAGAGGAGGTATGACTGACATAAGTAAGAATCCTGTATCTTGCTCTTGAAGAAGATTTTTCCTCATAGCAAGGTCTACAGCACATATGAGTTTTTTTTTTCTTTGCGAGTGCCCACAGACCGAAAATGCATAAAAGAAATGATGTAAGGAGCTGAATATAATACGTACACATTGTGAAGAATACTGTTAATAGTATGCCTCCCAATGATGCAAATACGCACCAAGAGGGCACAGCTGTGTCTGTGCTCCAAACTCCATGTCTTACTGCTAGAAGTTTTATGACCACCTTTTCATTGTTATAAGATGAAGCCTACAAGTGTGTGATATTACTCAGCATGCTATTTGAGGAACACTAATTAAGCAAGTGCATCCTGATTTAGTAAGTTAGATTAACCTAACCATTGATTTATTATGGTGTTGTATGTCAGACAGGCATTCACTAAATTACTGGCATTATTTTTCATTGCAGAGCAGAAGAAAAGAAGAATTACCTTAACCTGGGAAAGAAGACCTATTTCCCTGAAGATATGAATGAAATATTCACAGGAAAAGCAAGCCACATCTGTACCTATATATTAGATTCATCCATGAGCACAAGTATTAAAGAGCACAGCTTATCACGAAGTCCTTTAACAAACGTTTCCCCTTCAGCATTGAACACTGACAACGTTTTGTATGAGACGAAAAAGAATAGTCCAAATTTCATCAGACAATATGCTGTGGACTGGGAATTACCTGAATATCATGAATTTATTTCTAGAAGTTGCATAAGTGAAAATGACCATGACAATATCAATAAAGAATTAAGTTTTAATTCACCAGAGGATTCTTTCTACCCCTCACCTGTGTTTGATAGAGGAAGATCCTGTGCTAAACGAATGCAAATTTTACGAAAACATTCTCCTTGTCATAAACTAGAAAAACTGAAAGCAAAAATCAGAAAACAGAGACAACAAAAAAGTTTTGTAGAAGAACTAAATAAATCAAATCCAGTTCCAGAGAAAGAAATAGTAAATCGGGATTCCATAAAACAAACCGTTCGGAAAGTTACAGCTGCTCCACCACCACCGGTTTATAAAGGTCTGTATTTGTGTTCCATGTTTAAAGAAACACTACTATTAAATGCACTTCTTCATGATTTCCACATTATATAGAGGTTTTACCTCTTCAAAAAAGCAGTTTAAAGTTTTACAAAGTTAAACATGATCCAGAATGAGCATAATTAGCAAAATATGAATATTCTCTCTATTTGCTGTTTTATTTGAATGGTAATACAATGTTTAATTTGCTTTTGATATATTCAGTGAGGAATCTGGATATTCCTATAATGTGTGAAGCAACTGAGTTATATCACAGTAAGGGAATTTTCCTGAAGTCCTGCAGAGGTAATAGATTTCTCATTTTTATATCTGCTGTCACTCTCTCTCTCATACACACACGTGTATGTGTGTGTGTGTGTATGCGCGTGTGTATGTGAATACTATTGGGAGGTCAAAAGCAACAATGTGGCAAATCACAAACCCTTTTTTTCATGCATTCTAATACATATATGAAGTCAGTCATGATATATAGAACACCATTTCATCAAAACATCAGGATGGATCCTGCAGATAGGCAAGGCCTGCCCTCCTTGCATAAATTGCTTGATAAAGTGGTGCAAAATAAAGTGGAATCAATGCTCTGACATTCAATTAAACCACAATTCGACAAAATGCTCCATAACTGTGTGTGTGTGTGTTTGTGTGTGTATGCGTATATGTGTGTGTGTGTGTGTGTGTGTGTGTGTGTGTGTGTGTGTGTGTATGTGTCACAGAAATTTGGAGAATGGGGAAAAAATGTTAAAATGCAACACACTTACCTTCAGCAGTAAGCATTAGAAAGTTTCTCCTTTTCCCTTCTATTGTCCAATCTTTGAGTTAGTATATGTAGAGATGCAGGAGTGTGATGGTGCTGGGGATTTTGCCCCTCCTGTAAAAAAAATCCATTAGACATAAGTATACCAGCAACCAGAGTTGGTGCAAACTTTAGCACTGACACAATTATCTTAATTCTGCAAATTCCCAAATTCCTTACGACTTCTAATATCACAAAGGATTACATACTGTAGTTGCTGTATAAAACTAAAAATAATGACTTCCATTAATTTCCTTGGATGACTAATAAATAGTGCCAAATATGCATTTTGCAGTTTTGCAGAGCTCCTCTTCAAACTGTTTGAGTTTTGATACATGATGTGTCCCCAAAGTATGATAAACTGTAGTAGTGATGCTCCTGTACAATTTCCCTACCAGTGATAATGAACTAAGAACTGCCACTCTAAATATCTGTCTGGTGGGTGGTGCACAGGGTTAAGTCTGTGAGCTGCTGTTCCTGTGGTACAGGGTTGGATTCCTTCAATCCTCCTTCCCCTAGTGTGTGACCTTAAGCAAGTCACTTAATCAGAAATTGCTCCCAGGTTGCCCCTAAAAAGGGACTGAGTGTGTCCAGTGGGCCTACCTGATTAACAAATGGGTATTATTATTATTAATAATAATGACCTGTGAAACTACAGACCTATTAGCCCAACTATTCTGAGTTATAAAGCCATGAAATGGCATTGTATCTGCCTGCAGCAACTGTAATCTCAAAATGTTATCAGGCTAGACCCACATCAGTTTGGCTTTATCAAAGAGAGATCATGACAACTCAGTTTAGCTAACTTCTTTGTGAAGGTCACTCAGATGTTTACAGTGGTCATGCTTTTCCTGCAGCTTATTTGGATATGGCCTAAGCATTTGACATTATATCCTGTACTGGCATTTGCAAACAAGCCAAATGCAATAACAGTATTTCAGTACATTGTGAAGTGGATACTCAACTGATGGAAAGTAAAACCCACATAGGTAAGGTGGCAGGTGCTTCCTCATTAATTACAAATGTAGTTAGTTATTTGCCCTAGAGCTCAGTACTGGGACACATCCTTTTCAGCATTATCTTCTCCATTCTCCAGAGAATGAATAAGGAACTTTGGTTAACTAAGTTTACAGATGACTGCAAACTTGGCATTATTGTTAAATCTCCCTCCGATGCCCATTCATTTCAGCAGGAACTAACCTCTATATGTGTATGGAAAAAGAATTAGAATTAAAAGTTAAAAAGTGTAGTGTCGTATTCAGAGAGGAACTCTGTCTCAGTGTAATGTATAGTCAATACCCTACTGCAAAATGATAAATGTACTCCGAGATCTTGGGACCTGGGTTCATGAGTCCCTCTCCTTCAACTGCCATATAGCAGCAGTAATCAGAAACACCTTCTGTTTAGCACAACTAATATCTAAAGGATATTATCCAGGTGAAGAATGTCATCAGCCCTCATTATATAGCCCTAATTATACCAATTATTGAGTATAACATCCACTTTGGGATGTATCTTCATAGATGTATTAAGCAACTGGAAAGGCTTTGAATCGCACACTACCAGCAAAGGCTGTAAGTACAATCTCATAGCCTCTTGGTTCATAGGTAAGTACTATGCTGTTTGCCTCTGTGGGCCATTTTAAGCCTAGCCAATTTGTCTTTCAGAGGTGAGAATAAAACCCTATACCTTGTGTGCATGGAGTAAAGACCTTAACCATTATAGCATCCCCCAACCCTTAGGCGTTGCACTCCTCCTTCTCATTAAGGACCTCATCCTCCTTGATCCCCTGTGTCTTTGCAAATGAAATAGCTTCACTAATACCACAACGAGTACCTTAAATCTATACCAGCGCATGTATAAAATGTGCAGTAAAGGCAAAGTTACTATCAGATGCCTATCTCACTTCTGGAACAGATGCTCTGTGCAAAAAGAGTGACACCCAGACATACTTAGATTAAAAGTGGATCAGTGCTTTGGTACCCATAATTTGATTTATAGCAGACAGCAGCTTTAAAAATGAATGAGGACAGTTCTAGAAGGGAAGAACAGTAGCAAGTACAATGTACATTTTCTGAATTATTTAACCAATAAACCTAAAAGCAACTTAAATGCAGTATGCAAAAGGTCATACCATGTAGAGAATGAAAAGCCAACACTATTAGTAGCATATATATTTCACGAGATATTAATTGATGTTATTAAAGATGTGCAGATTTCCATATTTTTATTAATATTTCAAAAACAAAACTGCAAGTTGTTACGTGAGAGGCTGTGCAATTTTAATAAAATGTTAACTGGTACTATATATAATTTTTATGCAGTGTTGAAAATACAGAGGAAGTTCATTCACTCTAGTAAAGTTGAAGGTATAATTTTTGTTCATTCTTCCATACCCCCTTTATCCAATTCAGGTTCATAGGGAAGAGAGGCTGTACTTCTACATTCCGGGTGCAAGGCTGGGAAACAAGATACACACATGCAGATTCACACACACACATACGCGCACATATATACACACATTTGTGGGCAATTTGGGAGATTGCCAATTTATTCCATAGTGTATCTTTGGAATTTTGTAGGAATCCAGAACAGCCAGTTAAAACCATCGTGGATAGAAGAAAGTCATGCAGACTATATGAATAGTGTGACCCAGCTGGGAACCAGGCTGGAGAACCAAGTGCTATGAAGTTAGTATAGCAATAATTTAAAAGGTAGTATGACCTCAGAACTGAACCGTAACAGGTTATAATTATTAATACACACCCCAAGAAGTGGAATTCCCTGGTATGTCACATGCCATTATGTTGCTTTGCATTCTGCACCAAAGTAGCATTACACATTTTGTGATGAATGCAAAGCCATTATGAGGGATGAAACTAGCGTTCATTCCTTGTACTGCACTGTTGGATTTTGTTAATCTCTGCTGCTGTTTTTAAGGCTAATAGTTAAACAAATTCAGTATGTTTAGTAATATTTTTAATTCAGCTTTTACAACTGATATGATACTAAATGTTTGTTTTTTTTTCTAACAAAAATGCTTTTATTTATTTATCCATCTAGTCTTCTTATGCTCTAGTTAGGCCATCTGTCCCTCTTTGAGTGAAATCAGGTTATAGGATGCCGTCACACAGGCACATGTGGATTCCTGCACGGCTACATTATTGGTGACCTGATGCATGTGCATTCCTGCACCACTAATCAGTTTTAGTTCATTTGGACTGCAGTGAAGACTTCATCTTTCCATTCACTGGACTTGGCAAGCAAAACAAATTTGGTGATTTCTGTTTTATTTAAATATAAGAATGAAAATGTTTGAATTGTACATTTTTTGCAAAGGCTGTGTTTTGCAAAACAATACTTTGACATATTTTTTCATCCCCTGCTGCCTCTCCATCTATCATTTTCCTTCCTGGCCACCTGAAGAATTTGTTCCCCTTCACTGGGGTGGAAGATAACTTAGAGCTGTCATTAAGCAGCCAACAGGATTTTTTCCCTTATGTGGTCCAACCACTTGAAGCCAGGACTCCTGTGGAGGGATTCTGGTCTCCACTGGAGATTCAGGCATGGAAGCTACACCTCAGGCATGTGCTTCCAAACCTCGCCTCACAAATTACATCAATCCTGTTCCACCTACCTCTATCAGCTGTCTGGGCCACTAAACAAACTGTGGACACCTGTTCATAGATAGGACTTTATCTTAGTGTGCCAATTGAGCAGGCATAGTACAGAACAACATTAATCTTTATACTGCTTTTACTAGTACAGACATTACTTTTTTTATTTGCAGCACTTAAGGTGCACCATTAAATCCATCCATCAATCCTTCCATGCATGTTATAATATTTAAGTAACAATGGCACTGTGGTTTAAAGACACCTTATGGGTCTAATTTGTATCTGGTTCGGTTTATGGAAACAGTTTATATTTCCTCAAAACATTCTGCAGTCGAACTTCATTAACAGTTTTATACTTCGCTCTTTTAGCAAGGTATATTACAAAGAATGCTAATGAGTTTTAATTGATAAGTGCAAGCATTCAAGTGATTTTTTCCTGAATCATGCTTCAGTAGTATATTTCAGTATAGATATTTTTTTTACACGCCAAGTCATAAAATATATAATGAATATAATACCAGTTTCCCAACATTGCTATATGTTTAGCTATAAATTTGCATCCAGCAGCCTGAAATATAATATTTCTAATGCTTCATACAACTCGTTACGTACTTTTATTATTTGTACCTTAAAAATTATTTTGGTTTGAAAAGTAACTATATTAATTAGTCACTAGAGGGAGCCCCAGTACATAAAAAAGAAATCTGGCTATTGAATATTTTAGGCTGGAATGCAAGGTGCAGGAAAGAAAAAAATTGTTCTGAAAATATTTCTTTGCATACTGACAAAGCTTGATATACTTTAGGCAGCTTTATTCTAAGAGTTTATATCAAGGTAGACAGTATTTGTATCTCACCAGACTTTTTACTGCTACTTGCTTTATGACAGTTCATTTCCTGTTGCCATTAAAATAAATAAAATAAAATAAAATAAAAGGGAGAAAATGCTGACTTGCATACCTAACTTTGCTAGTAGTATTAACATTGGGCTATTACATATTACAATATTTTTGATTTTGTAAAATCTGCATTTTTTGTATGTAAAAACATTGTTGTATTTGATTAACTGCTTTATCATTCCAAGGTTGGAGTTTTGTTAAACAAAAAAAAAAAAAAAAACATAAGCGACCATCCATTTACTGGGCACACCCAACTTGCAGTTGTTGCTGAAACAAATCTGAATTCCAAGTGAATACTTTTCTTTTCTTCTTCAGACGCTATGAAAGAAACATTAACAGTTATTTTATCTACATAGCCATAATTTATATCTCTTATTTTCATTTATAGGCTTTCTGTGGACTCTTGTCTCTTGCCGGTTTTCCTTTTTGTGTATCCTATTTCTGGTCTGTGCAAAAATGAATTTACAGTTATGTATTTCTATAGGATGTATTTAATTTTTCTTGCTTATGTAGCAGTTCACACTGGCATGTCTCACAATCATTGTAAACATTACTGGCATTTCTCTGGATTTTCTTAACATGGCACTCTGGTTGGAGGATACAGTTAACTGTCACATTTATGAACTTGGTGCTTTTGATGAAGCTTTTAGTCTCACTTCTTGGTTGTCTGTGGCTTTCATTTTATTTCTCCATAAGTTCTTCTATTATTCTTTTCCACTATCTTCAGTGGTTCTGACTTTCCCATGTTTTTTGGTGGAACAAGACTGCTTCTTGTGTTTTTTTTTTTTTTTTTTTTTTTTGAGGGAATCATTTATGTATAGGGGAGACATGTCTTCTTCCAGTGTGCTCTGCCAGTGATTTGACAATGCCACAGTGTAATTTCCCTATGGTGACATACTGTTGTACTGTTAAACTGAGTGGAGACCTTTATCGTTTTAGCCTTTTAGCTATAGTAGGCTAGTGGCAGCCCTGGTATTACCTAGCTAACATAATTCTGCAACTAAAAATGCTCTCCTATCATGTCCCACAATGAAGATATTTCCAACATGGCTGTAGCCAGATTTCTGTTTGAGGTGTTTTGTCATGGGTCTTTGTGACATCACCATTATGTGTTTCCTTGATTTAATGATAGGTGTTAAAATATGCAGTCAGTTGTTTTGGAGTTATTTGGTAAAGGCACATATGACCTCTCCAGCTTAGAGTCTGACATGGGAAACAAAGCCCCATGAGATCTCTTTGGCAGATACCATAAGGCTCTATGCAAAGCTTTAGATCCTATTCAGGCAATTGGTTAATCTCAGTCCTCCTCCCATAGTCTGTTAATATCCAGGGCCATCCACAGTGACATTTGTCCATGGCAGGTTGTTCACTTCCACCATCTGCTTACTACCTTATTTATTGGTCTCCCAAGCTCTTGACAGGCATGCAGCCCTAGCCATGTCAGTCTTAACCCCATTGGAGCAACACTGGAAAAATAGGGAGTTGAGTGGTATTACAATGGGCTCCTCAACTTTACTAATGGGTCCTGATACTATTAACTTATTGGCTTACTGTGGGTAATGGTAGCTCCTCAGTGGTCATCATATCATAGTTCCAGTCATCTATAGCTGGAGCTCCAATCCCAGATGCTCCTCATCAGCCCTCATTCTCCCCATTTCCTGCATGTGGACAGGGAGTTGTATCAACTCTCACAATCTTTTTCAGTTCATTGCTACTTTTCTACCTTATGCAGTGGTCTTGCCAGATTGTTGCAAGTCTTCTCTCATGAAATCTATTAATTTCTTTGCTGGACATCCTTGTTTTCTCTTGCATTCTTCCTGTCTGTCCCAGATTATCTTCACTACATCATCATCATCTGCTTTCCTACACGTATGCTCAAATCATTGTAATCTCTCCTCTTTGATCTCTGCAGCTGAAGCTATTTTGACTTCTGCTTTGAAGTCCTTATTTCTTCATCTCTTCTACAGGTACTTCACTTCCATTACCTCTTAACTTTATCAAGTGCTCTGCCTCATGCCCAGGTTTCTGTACCATATGGTAGTCCTGGTCTCAGTATAGTTTTGTATACCTTACCTTTTAGCTTTTTTGACAGTCTTCTGTCACACACTACTCCTGACACTCTGTACCGGTTGGCTGATTCTGGCTTTGAATTCTCTGTTCAGATTTTCCTTCTGTTCAGCCATCCCTCCAGCGTACTTGAAGCTGTTGATCTATTCCGCTAGTTTCCCTACTATCTCAGTTTTCAGACACCCAGTATTCCTCATTTCCCCCAGAGTTCCCATCCTATCTGTATCCTGTTTGTAACTTTGTTTTTTGCCATAAGATCCATTCAATTCCTGATTAACAATTAGGTAGTATTGTGTGGAGGATGCCATTTATAGATTGAGGTCATTTTGGTGCCAAGACCTGTAATCATTCACTTTACCGATAAAACTGCATTCATAGAGTGCCAGCTGCCCTGAGGGAAACTGAGTCATTATCTGCTTTTTTTTCAGGCAGGAATGCTCCCAAGAGTATTTATAGTTACCTGTACACATTGAAGTAGTAACATGTACAGAATGCTGAGTTTAAATATTCCACTCACCTTTATCTTACTTGTCATTGTGGTGTTTCCAAAGTTTATGATAGGGTCTGGGTTAGGCAACCTCTTGTGACACTCTATTACCTTTGGTTTTCTTAACCACTTCACACCAGTACTATTCCCTTGAGGAGTCAGCTGATGGCACTGTCCCCTCTGACCATGGTGCAAGTCCACCTTTGCTCACTCCATTGTTATACTCATCTGCCTACTACTTCCTCTTTCATCTTATTGGAGCAACTCTATCTTCATAGTGAGGCAATTGTTTTGCTTGTGATTGTCTCAGATGTCTCATTACAAGGGTCCTGATTGGTCAGTTGTCAGGTGGCTGTACCTTAGTTGAGGTGACTCCCTGTTGGTCAATCTGGTTTGCGTATGAGCTTTTCCTGCAGTACCTTGAACCCCTTTAATCCACCCTGGCACTCCTCTCTCAGCATCTCCACCTTTGTCCACCTAGGTGCCCTCACTCTCCATGCTGTACCATATTCATCTGTGATTTGTTGCCTGGATTCTTCTTTTCCTTTAGATGAAAGTACTTCATTTTTCCTTTGAGCTCTTTAGAGATTGGTGCTGTGAGTGATGGTCATGAGTGCAAGATTGTTTGGATTTGCACAGTTTGCTTCTTCTCCTCAGCTCAGATCCTTAGAACTGATAGTTTGGCCGCCCAAGGATACTTCTTTGGCAACCTTGTCTGGTAGCATGTCTCTGTTTCCCTGCATACTTGTTGTAGCTATTCTGGGGCCTTTACATTTTCCTGTACCACATGTTTTGTCTACTCTCAAGTGAACCAACCTCTATAAGCAGATCTATCCCTCCCCATGGCCATTAACTGATTGGTTAGCCTATTGACTGCTTGGCTTCTGTGTCTGCTCTTGATTTGGTACTTTGCTGATTGACAAGGCCTTCAGTGATGGCACGTTTCCATTTGGTATAATGCTATATTTTCATTTTTTAATTTCAGTACTATTTGTATGGCTGGCTTCGGCTTCTTTTGTTTTTAGCTATCTGTTAATAGTGAGACTTGTATTTTGTAATAATCTGAATATTCATAGATGAAAGTGCAAGCACTCTTAGCTTTTCAGTAAAACCTCAAAGTTTTATGGTTGTCTACACTGGGAACTATTTTTACATTTATGTTTGCTTTAAGTTTGGGTTGATTTGTGTGTATGATAATGGAAACCACTGGACAGTCTTTTTATGATGTATTTCCTAAAAGGACATCTCATTTTTGTGGAACATTGAGACATTTCCATGTTTTTTTTTTTTTGGGGGGGGGGGTATAAATTAATGAAGATAAAACAAAAATCTATAGCTGTAAATTATGTACCTATATATGAATTGGTTCAGGATTACCCATATTTATGGGGACATGATAAAATTAAGTATTTAGGAGTTTGTTTAAAAGAAGGATTATTTTATGGCAGCTAAGGGTATGTAGAAAAATACTAAACAAAAGATAATGCAAACGCTGAGAAACTGGAAGCTGTTGCTTATGGATATGGATAGCAAGATGCAACCAGTAGAAGTGTTCATCCCCTTTAATTTTATGTAGAGATCAGGTATATTTATATCAACCAGAGGCGAAGTTGTGAATAGTAATGATGTAGTTGAAGTATTTTGACTGTGAGGTGAACAGTGCAAGAGTCAAGTGGGATAAGTTGATCCTCCCAATAAAATAAGGAGATTTAGAATTATGTGATTTGAAAGAATACTTCAGAGCTGCACAGTTAAGGCCCTTATACATAACACAAGCAGAAAGCTACAGTTGAAAGTGGAAAGGGATGATGATGATGAAGCAGGGGTGTATGTAATTCAAGAATTAAGGGAAGAGTGGGATTTTGGATGGAAATCTTTGAGGAGAATAACAGTCATACAGAATATTATATTCATACAGTAGCAGGAAGTATGCGAAGAGTAAAGCCAATACAGGAATGGAGAAAAGAGATTCTGCCAATAGGGATAACTGCAAGTAGGAGTACTGAGGGTAGGCAAGAGGGGGCTGCAGTTTACTGAAAGAAATTGGAAAAGGAAGCAAAGTATTGGGAACAAATAATTAGAGAGGGAAAAAGTAATAGAATGGGAAGAGGCAAAGAAGACATGTGGATTGCAGGCTAGAGATTGCCATCCCTGTCAAGGATTGGTATCTGTGTATAGACAAAGAGAAAGGGATAGGGGAATCCTAAGTGAACGATCGTACTGGTTGAGTTTTTAAGTGAATCTAGAATAGAAGCTGCTGTCAAAAAGGGATACTTAACAGGGAATATAAAATATTGTGCAATAACTATAGTAATCAATCAGAGGAGGTTAGAAATGATTGGGAAGAGAGACAACAATTCACAAGGAAACAGTGTGAGGACATGTGTATGGCTCCTAAATATACAACAAAATCTAGAAGATTAGGATTTTTGCCTGGAAGTATTTGCATAGATACTGTTGTACCCCAAACAGGCTCCAAATAAATTTTCCTCGGGTAGATGACAAATGTTAGAGGTGTAATAGGCGGAAAAGAGGTACCAGAGAGCATATATTCTCAACTTGTAATGAGTTGGCAGACTTTAAAAATTTCCTGTAGAGTACACTGTCAGGAAAACTGGGTGAGCAAATGAATATAACTAAGGAAATTATTTTTTTTTTTAGGTATTCCATAGACATAGTAAGGCCTTGTAAAGTTTAAACAGTAAAATACAACACAAAAAGTCCAACGAAGTACAGCACACAGGTTTATTCAGAGTCAGCAAACCACAAGGATGAATTACAATTGCTTATATCCACAAGTACGTTTTCTTCTGCACAGACTTCTTTAGCTGCATACGTGAATATAAATCACAGACAGCAGTTTAAATACTTTTGCTTGAGTAGTGCCCCTCCAATCACAATGCAATTAGTTAAAATGTGAACTAGTAAAAACAAAGCAAATCACATGAAGTGACAGTGTAGTTGCATAAAAAAACACATGAAACTTAAAGCATACAATAATTGTTAAAAATGTATAAATATATATAGTATTAACATTGCAAAATGCAATAAAATCAATCACAAAAATATATATCAAATACTAAAACCTCCTCTAGTGGCCATTCTGAGAAATATTCCTTTCATAAGTAAAACTTGAAACTAGGTAATTAATGAAAAAAGTTTGTGTGTGATGTTATGTAAAATATTTTGTAAACAAAAGAATATACATAAGTGTATTATAACCTGGCAGCACATAGTTTTAAAACTGGAGCGAAAGAAATAAAATCATTGAGACCAGGGTATTTATTAGCCTCTACTAGAATCTGTCAGAACACTTCTCTATGCTCAGTTGTGGTTTCCCTGGGTCCTAACCCCTTAGCTATTTCTTCCACCACAAAAAATGAAAACAAAGCTTCTGTACATGCAAGGGTATGTTTATGGAGAACACGTCTAGGATTCTTAGTACGAATGTCATTCGTGTGCTCATACATTCTCCTCTTTAACTTTCTCTCGATTTTCCCTATATAAAAAGCAGTACATTGACTGCATAGGGCAATGGTATACCAAGCCAAAAGAATCATAGGAACTACGTACATTGCTGCAAAAATAATAATCTCTAGCTGGCAGAAACCATGTTTCCTTGTTAATGATATGTCTACACTGTGGATAAGCCCCACACTTAAAAGTATCAGTGGTTCTACAGTTTACTTTTATAGTCTGTGTGCTCAAGATAGTTTTTAACATTTGGACCCTTACTATAAATAATCTTAAGAGGAGTGTCAAAAATGCGACTCAGATTTGATAACTGTGAGAACTTATGCCAATCTCGTTCCAAGAAATCTCTAATTATTTTAGAGTCCCCGTTAAATTCAGTAATAAAGGCTCTAAGCAAAGATGGATCTGTGTTAACATGTTGCACACCCCCTTGAATATCCATGTTACTGTTCACGATGTTACCATCTTTACCTAAAATGGGCTTGAATCTACCCTGTCTATTAGCCACCACTTTTTTCAAATATCTTTTTGACCATCTCTATGAGATTTCCACAATCAACAAACATATTAGATAAAATTCTACCCTCATCCAAAAATTCCATCTCATGTGAACACATCCTAGAGAGACGGACAAACTGCCCTTTTACCACATCAACTTTTTGATGGTAGGAATATGAGCTCATCAAGTGGAGAAAGGAATTTGAATAGGTGAGTTTTCTATAAATTCTGGACATAAACCACCTTCATATTTCTCAATTTAATATCTAAGTAATTAACTTTATTACTATCAAATTGGTGTGTAAACTGTAGGAAGGAAGTAGTACCAGAGATATACTAAAAATAATTGCTCCCAATTTGCAATCAGCAGCAAACTTGGTCATCCACAGGCTGTCCAAGTTTGCCTGGACTTCTGAGAAATACATTCTGAACAGTAAGGGGCCCAGCACATAACCCTGTGGTATGCCAGTTTTGACTGGTCTTTTGCTAGAGGTAAAGTCACCCACTTTGACAATGTGTATGTCCTGCACTCCTCCAAAAAAAAAGAAGCCACTCTGGTGGTCCCCTGCCATAAACAAACTATAGAACAGAAGGAATAAACTGTTGCAGAAAAGAGGAAAATCCCAGGATGTAAAATACTCCCTTACCAACCTCAGTAAGAAGCTGAGATCCCTCATAAAATCCTCCAAAGCTAGTTACGAAAATAAAATTGCCAAAGATTACAAGGACAACCACAAGGCATTCTATAGATATGTCAACAATCTAAATGGCAATGCTCAGATCTGTTCTGAGCTACAACAGAATGGCATTAAATATACTGATCCCAAGGATATTGCCAATATCCTGGCAGAGTGATTCAGTGCCAACTTCACCCCCTCTCACCCCCTAAAGGGCCCAGCTCAATACCAAAAGATTGCCAAATTTCAGTAATCATGGCCACACAGGTAAAAAACACACTCTCCAAAGCTAAGAATACAGTATTCATGGGACCAGACGACATCCTGGGCTATGTATTACATGAACTACAAAATGAACTGGCACCTCACCTAAGTGTCATGTTTAATCATAGATTCACCTCAGGCTTCATGCCCAATGAGTGGCACACAGCTACAGTTATCCCACTCCAGAAGAGGGAATCCACCTTGGATCCCTGGAACTATCGTCTCATCAGTCTGATGAGCCTGATCTGCCAAGCTATGGAATGCTCATAAATAAAGACATTGGCAACCTTCAAACACTGGACCTCACTTAGTTTGGTTTTGTAAAGGGCTGATTTTGTCTCCTCAACCTGATTGACTTCTTTGAATCAATATCCAGAGCCATGGATGAGGGCCAGGTGGTCCACACAGCCTATCTGGACCTCGCCAAGGCCTTCGACACCATCCCCCACTCAGGAATCATAGATAAACTTACTAAGCTAGGCATTAATCCCTACGTCACTCGATGGGTTGCCAACTGGCTTACTGATGGAACCCACACTGTAAAAGTAACCGACTCAAAATCCAGCTCCAGACAAGTGACAAGTGGAGTACCTCAGGGTTCAGTCCTGGTACTGCTCTTTTTTGGCATCTACTTCTCTGAAGTACAGGCCAGCACTAAGGGACTTAGGCTAACAAAGTTTGAAGATGACTACAAACTGGGAGCCATTATTGAATCCCCAAATGATGTGGATATTCTACAAAAGGGCCTTACAGAAACAGATGCTTGGTGCCAGAGCCATGGGCTCAAGCTCAATGCCAAGAAATTTATAGTTGTACCCATGAATTACCACATAAGTGGCAGTACACTAAACACTGAAAGTGGTGTGATAAGGGACTTAAGGACGCAAGTGGACAGTGGTCTCACCTTCGATAACCACATCGCCACAACAGTCAGGAAATCCTTCTATGTGGCACACCTCATCATTAAGGGCTTTTCATCCAGAAAAAAGATCATTGTCCCACTGTACTCATCCCTCATTAGACCCATTATAGAGTGCAATGCCCCATTTGGTATGTACCTCACAAGACACCTGCAACAACTGGAAAGGCCACAGAAATACCTCACTAAAAGAATCAGAAGCCTAAAGCAGATGCCCTATGCTGACCATCTAAAAAAACTCCAGCTATACTCTGTCACATATCGCCTGCTCAGAGGCGATCTCTGCTTAACATACAAGGCCATGTCAAACCCAGAGCTGCTGGACATGCTACACTTAAAGAAATCCCAATCCCTCAGTGCCACACGCTCCAGGGATCTAAGCCTGGTCATCACAATGAACAAAACATGCTGGAGGGATAGGTTTCTGACGAAAAGACTCCCCATACTCTGGCATAGACTGCCCATACATGTCAAGCTGAGCACCTCTTTGGTCCTCTTCAAAAAGAACCTTGATGATTGGATGGGAGATAGGAAATTCACCCCAGGGATCACTTCAATCGCCCTATTAGACAGGGGACCAGGGAAGTAATAGCCAGGGAATTGTTATGGCTAGGCTTGTATAGGCCCTAGGGCCGATAGCCTAGTACCAACCTATGTACCTGTGGTAATGTACAGGTTAATTCCCAATTGGAAGAGTTTCTGTTTAATACCTGAATGGGGGATTGTGTCAGATGCTTGGCTATGTCATTATAGGTGGTATGCACAATATTTCCCTCAACCAGGGCTGTGGTGGCTTTCTTGAAGAAGTCAACCATGTTTAACCTGCATGATCTACCTTTAACAAATCCAGACTGGGTTGGGTCCAGAGTTTGGAGATTGCCTATGTCCTTGTTAATATGGTCCCAGGGTCAGTACATGGTCCCCCTTTGTGCAGAGAGACTACTGTTGCTGTCCTCCATTTTGCTGGAACATAGCCAGTTTGTAGGCTGTGGTCAAACAGGGATCCAAGTGTGTCTGCTAGGTCATGTTTTACATTATTTAAAGGCAACCTGGGATGTTGTCTGGTCCCACTGATGCCGTGTTTTTGGTCTTGGAGAGCACCAAAATGACCTGCTGTCTTGAGATAATAAGCTGAAGAATGGTGGTAGGTATACTTTCGGAGATGACTGGAGGGGACGGGGGGGGGTGAAGTTTGCTCCAAATCTGTCAGCAGGTTGGCTATTACCTCCAGCTGAGTATGGGTGCAACCAGTTCATCTCATAGCTGGGTATTCTGTTTTAGATTTTGGACATAGTTAAAGAATGCCTTATGATTATCCTTAGCTAGGAAGGCTGTTGTTTGCTTCATCATTAGCTTTGGAGGACTTGACAAGATCTCTAATTTGTTTGTTTAAGCTAGAGAGGGATTTCTTCCTCTTCTGAGCCAGTATCCTCATGGGCATTTGTTTTTTCCTTATTGTATAGCATGTTTATACTAAGGGTCCACCTTTGTGGCTTGTTTTTTCAGCAAGATTTGATTTTAATCCGGTCAGATACAGCTGATTCTATACAACTGCTTAAGTGGTTATGCAGGGCATTAGTGTACACTTCTGCATAGGAGTCAGTGTTATCTGCATTTGAGGGGGATTTCAAACTTTTTATACTGTCACTTAGTATGAGGTGATTTGTCTTTGAAAAATTCTTAAGCATTTTTGAGCTTGATGGGGCATCTGGTCTTATAATTACATTGCACAAAACTGATTTATGGTCTGATCTTCTCAGGAAGGACATCACCCGGGGGGGGTTGCAATGCTCTCCCATGTTACTGAGTACAATGTCCAGGACTCTTGAGTCTCTTGTGGGTGTGGTGACTAGCTGTTCCAGAGCGTTTGCATTGACAAAGTCCAAGAACCTCTCAGCCAGCATGTTTGTGGTTGTGTATGTTTCTCAGTTGATTGTAGGACAATTAAAATTCCATGAGGAAGGTGTTGAGCTTTGTCAAGTGACTCCAGTAAGTCCAGGTATGCGGTATGCTTTTCCTGTTTCATAGTGGGGTACCTATAGCTAGCTATGATGTGGTAAGGGGATTTTTCCTGTAGTTCAATTGACATGGAGTAGTTCAAGATAGTCATACTGTTTGGACAGTCTTGAGGTGTACTTATCCTTAAAGAAGATGGATACACCTCCTCCTCTGTTTTTTTTCATGCTTAGTTTGTGTTCTAAATGTATGGAAGGAATTTCAGCTCTGCACAGCCAGGGTGCTTTGCAAGACTTTGAACCATGTCTCAGTGACTACACAGATGCCTGCATCTTCCAAACAGAGGAGTGCTTCCAGGGAGTGCAGTTGCTTGTTTAGACTCCTAGCATTAAGCATTAGTACCTTGAGTTTATCTAGTGAGGATTTTGTTATGTTGGGAGGTTGGTTATTTTGACACTGCTCAAAAAAGGCACAGTAGGGGTGGCTAAAACCTTTGCCAGTATCCGAAAGCCTAGAGGAGACAGGTGCAGACCGTCTTTGGCAAAGCAGCATTGCCTGTCGACCACGTCTTCCCAGGCTGACGGATATTTGATTGGACTGACATCAGAGCTAAGCCAACTGATAGTCAGTCATTTTTTGTTTGTGCTGTGGCATCATCCTTGGAGAAGGTGGAATGCTCCTTAATGCTAGACATGTAGCTGACTATGACACACAATCTGAGAGACCAGTCATGCCTGTCTTCAAATAGTTCAGTGAGGACTTTATGAAGAGAGGATGAGAAAGAGAAAACAGTTGACAATAGAGTTTTACAGGACTTTCTTTCAGTTGACTGTAAATTTGACGGTAATGGCATCAGTGCACACAGACTTACTAACAACGGAAAAAGTGGCACGCTGAGAGATGTTATTTACTCCTTCGGGAGAGGACTTAACACCATTAACGCATTAAAACTTGACAATGCATATCTGAATTTTTGTATCACAACCAGAATTGTGCCGATGGGCTTGAGATTTTTTAAGGTGCCCTTAGGCATTGATATTACGGTCGAAGTTGAAAATGATTTTAATGACATGTTTGATTGTTTTGGGTTTGATTTTATGAAAAAATTAATTAAATATAATGACATCAAGTTATGTAGCATGATTGTAGAAGTGGAAAAACTCAACCAATCTATTTTAAAAGATTTAGCTTTCCCACAGTGGGAGAAACTATACCAGAAACAATATTCATTAGCTGAGGATAGAGCTAAAAAAGCCTATGAACGTAAGCTCAAAAAAATGCAGAGGGATAAGGAACATTACAACAGGCACACAGTATACAAGTGGGGGATTAACAAGCAATATAGGCGTTACACGCCTTCGAACGAAAGGTCTGAATACGATTCATTTTCCAACAATCACGAGCAGGATTTTTTATCACATCAGTCAAACAGGCCCCACAGAAATTGGAGGCAAGTGGGCAATGGGAGAAAGAAATAACAGACCTTCCATCTGATGAGAATGCCTCCACTGAACAGGATACGTTTATATGTAATGCAGACATTGTGACCACTGATAACGTCATTAATGAATATAGGAATTTTAAGATTTACAATTATAGTAACGTGAGATTAAATACTTCTCATTTCAGCCTTTTTTCTAAGGGACTAAAATTTATACCTACCCCTTCATTTAGGGTAGTGGACTCAATTCTTGAGTTCAAGAAGTATACCAGAAAACTGAATTTGGCCATCACTTTTAATAATTCTGCTTCTAACAGCAATGATGTTACTAATTTGAATGAAGTGGGTAACAATTCTTGCTCTACAAGATTCTATAAGAAAAGTACATTCATTCCACACAACATTCCGTGTATTTCCCTTTTTGAAAACAATGTTATTAATGATATTTATAAGTTTTATAAATCTACTAGTTTAAGGAAGAAAAGCAAGATTTATTCCAACTTGACTGATGATGAAGCCCTTATTTTGAATGAGCTATGTTCAGATCACAGTCACAGAATTATGATACCAGACAAGGGTGGTGGGATTGTCATTTTTGACACCCACACGTACTGTTCTATAATGAACAATATCTTGCACTTGTCTGGTAACTACACTGAGGCTTCTATCAATGAACTGAACATTATGTACCGTAGAATAGATATGTTTCTGGAAGAATACATGTTGGAACAGAGAATTACAGAGGATCAATACAAGTACATGGTGGTGGAACATCCTGTTTTAGCCACCATCGTAGGAATTCCGAAAGTACATAAAGATCATATTAACCCCCCATTAAGACCAATTATATCCGGTAGTAAATCTAAAACTTTCCCCATAGGAGAAGTAATTGATACGAAGCTGAAATTTATATATAATAAGGTTAAACATCTTGTCAAAGATTCATGGGAATTTTTAAAGAACTTCCCTATAACAACGGACACTAAAAATTTACTTTTTTGTTCCATAGATGTTGTGGACCTGTTCAGTAGTATTCCTATGGAGGAAGGATTAGAAGCCTTTATTAGGAGCTTAAGAAAACACACTGAATTCAGCTGGGATGAAATTTCTATCCTGGCTGAATTAATGAGCATAGTATTGGAATATAATTACTTCTATTTTGAGGGGGAAATATTTCGGCAAACCAAAGGCGTTGCGATGGGTGCCGCTTGTGCACCCATCTTCGCTAATTTGGTAATGCTTGATTGGGAGGAGAACAACATTTTTAACAATGATAATTTTACAAATGTACTTTACTATTCCCGTTACCTTGATGACATTTACATGGTGTGGAAAGGTAACAGAAGTACTTTTGACTCTTTTATGGAATATGTTAACAGTAGTTGTGACTTTCTTAAATTTACTCACACCTGTAACACCATTGGAGTACCTTATTTAGATACATACATTTCCATCGACGATGAAGGTTTTAAATCGTCTGTATATAGGAAAGCCACTTTTTCCAACTCGTATTTGGATTACAATAGTTACCACCCTTACAGACTTAAAAGAAACATCTTTAAAGGTCAATGTATCAGGGCTATACGAATGACTTCCAGATACCAGGATACAATTGACGAATTAAATTACGTCACTGGCCTCTTTATTGAGAGGGGCTATGATCAGGACATGTTGAGGGATGTATGCTCCTACGTTTATGAACTAAGGGGGACAAAATTTTCCCCACTTTTGGGGTCAAATATGAATTCAGACAGTAACAACTCTGTCACTCATAATGTCAGCAGGCCTAATTTTAAAAGGGCATTAATTGTTGAATACAATCCATACAGTCAAATGTTGAGGAATATTGTACGGAAAAATTGGTACATTATTTCATCTACACAGGAGGTGGGTAATATTGTGGGACAGGAGCCGATGTTTGTTAGTAAAATGGGTAAGAACCTCAAATATCTTTTTGAACATGTAGGTACAGGCAGACATCTGGACAAATCCCACACCACTAAATGTGGTTCTTGTAACCAGTGTAGTTACATACTAGAGTCCAATGGCGTGCGCCTCAACAACATATGTAAATCCAAAATACATTTTTCTAAAGGGAATTGTAGAACGACTATGCTCGTTTATATGGCTATTTGCTCAGTTTGTCAATATTTTTATATTGGGAAGACTGAGAGGCAACTGAGGCAGAGGATATATTCCCACTTGTATTCCATTAGAAAGTTGGATACTAAGAATGCCTTATGTAGACACATCTTAAATTGTGGTCCTGAACATTCCTTTAAATTTGGCATATTGGAAACTATTAGAAATAATCCTAGGGGTGGAAATTCTAAAAACTATTTGGCTTTTAGAGAACTATGGTGGCAGATTTTTACCAATGCCACCACAGAACCTGGGCTTAATGACTTTCTTACTATTAAACCCCTACTTATGCTGGATTCGATTAATTTAATTCGTGTTTTTTGAGCCTTATCGGTGTATTATATACATATTGATTATGCATTTTATTATTTTTATATTTTTTTTTTGTATCACCTTCTTGCTGTGGCCAGTCTTTGAAAAGTTTTTGAAAAGCTTTTTGAAAAGTTTTTGTAAAGTGTATGATGAGTTTTTGAAAAGCTTTTGAAATGTTGTTGAATAGTTTTTGAAATAGTTTTTGAAAAGTTTCATCTTAATTTTCTGTTTAGAGATATATAATCTTGTCTTAGCAATTTAGGCATTAATCAATTTAGGCATCAATTTGTTTGTCAAATAGGTTAATTGTCAATTAGATTTGTGGCGTTTGGCGCCTTTTTTACTATTTAATGTATGCATTTTCTTATGATGAATTGTTCTGATGAAACTCACAGTCGAGTGAGTGAAAGCGCTCAACCTTTCGATTTGTGCAATAAAGCGTCTTTGAGTTTTATTGTGGGCTCCTGTGACTAGCTGTTTCCTGTGAGTTGGCAGCAAGCAGATTGTGTTCTTTGGCTGCTGGACTGGTTGGCGATCTGTTTTCGGTGCAATCTGCAGTGTTTCCGGTATAGAACAATATATGTGATGTATAATATTTGTAGATGTGAACTTGTTACTATGGTTTGAATACCTTTATAAAAATCTACGTTTGTCAGTGTTACAAGTGGTGATTTAATAAAGATGTTTAATAAAAAGTAGTATAATGAAAAAGATTGGGGATAGCAATCATAGACAAGCACTGCACACCTGTGTGATGCCAAGGGTCAAGAAGCATGTAGTGTGATATGGCCCAAAACTAATCAGGTATGTATTAGGGCAAGCATGACACTGATATACCAGAATAAAACAGAGATTCCATGTTATGGGGAAATGAAGCAGTAGGCTGACATAGTGCATAAGTAGCAGCACAGATAACAAGGCACAGTACATGTGTGCTCACATGTAGAATGAAATGGTGTGAATCTGGCACTCCAGGCAGCCTAGGGTCAGTATAGCAACGTGCATCATTGAAATGCAGAAGAAAGGGGAGATCAGAAAATAAGAAAAGATAAAATAAACAGAGGAAAACACACAACAAATGATAAGGTATGACAGGTGGGGGAAGGAAAGATGGGCAATTTTTTGTGGGGTAGACCACACCATTTTCAATGTATAAAGACAAAGGTTTGGTGGGATAAGTATAGAATAAAGGTTGATGAAGGTATAGAAGAACAGGTGAAGACAAATAATGCAGACACAAAGAGAGGTGGCATACACAAAAGGTGGGAACAAGAGTGCATGGGTCCAGACTGACAAACAGTTAACAGCTTGTAATGGGGAGGGTCATGCAGTGACCAAGGTATGGGGATTGACATGGGGGTGGAGAATAAATGGCTAGGAAATGGGCAGGGATCATAAACAGATGTCAGGCCAGAGAACACCACCCAGACATCAGTCACATCCATGAATGAAATGATAGACAAGCTGTGCCTTTGGTGGCCCTTTGCTCAGGGTCTGCTATCAAAAAAATCTGAGACCACCTGAGGAGAGATTGCTTGGTGCTGAAGCAGGACTCCAGGGGTTGATACACCTTTGGAAACACCACAAATATGCTGATAATTCTAGGAGGTGAGACCCCTTCTGTATCACTGTCAGAAGAGGAACATATATCCCTATCCTGAGAAGTGGCCACCAGCAGTCCCTCCATGTCACTTTCATCAGTGACATCTATCTCCTTGATGAGAGGCAAATGTTTTGATTACTGATGACCCAGCACTAAAGGAATCAGCCAGCTCAAGCTGAGGCAACAACCTCCTCCATGACTCTGCAGCAATTTGACAAGCAAGAAAAGAGGGAGAACAAGACAGCACACTGGTACACACATGGTATTAATACACTTTCAGCTTATACATAGAATGAGAACAGGACAACACACTGGTACACACATGGTATTAATACACTTTCAGCTTATACATAGAATGAGAACATGACAACACACTGGTACACACATGGTATTAATGCACTTTCAGCTTATACATAGAATGAGAACACGACAACACACTGGTACACACATGGTATTAATACACTTTCAGCTTATACATAGAGTGACAACAAGACAACACACTGGTACACACATGGTATTAATACACTTTCAGCTTATACATAGAATGAGAACAACACAACACACTGGTACACACATGGTATTAATACACTTTCAGCTTATACATAGAATGTGAAAAAGACAATACACTGGTACACACATGGTATTAATACACTTTCAGCTTATACATAGAATGAGAACACGACAACACACTGGTACACACATGGTATTAATGCACTTTCAGCTTATACATAGAATGATAACAGGACAACACACTGGTACACACATGGTATTAATACACTTTCAGCTTATACAGAGAATGAGAACACGACAACACACTGGTACACACATGGTATTAATACACTTTCAGCTTATACATAGAATGAGAACACGACAACACACTGGTACACACATGGTATTAATACACTTTCAGCTTATACATAGAATGAGAACAGGACAACAAACTGGTACACACATTGTATTAATACACTTTCAGCTTATACATAGAATGAGAACAGGACAACACACTGGTACACACATGGTATTAATACACTTTCAGCTTATACATAGAATGAGAACAAGACAACACACTAGTACACACATGGTATGAATGCACTTTCAGCTTATACATAGAATGTGAACAAGACAACACACTGGTACACACATGGTATTAATACACTTTCAGCTTATACATAGAATGAGAACAACACAACACACTGGTACACACATGGTATTAATACACGTTCAGCTTATACATAGAATGAGAACAACACAACACACTGGTACACACATGGTATTAATACACTTTCAACTTATACATAGAATGAGAACACGACAACACACTGGTACACACATGGTATTAATACACTTTCAGCTTATACATAGAATGAGAACAGGACAACAAACTGGTACACACATTGTATTAATACACTTTCAGCTTATACATAGAATGAGAACAGGACAACACACTGGTACACACATGGTATTAATACACTTTCAGCTTATACATAGAATGAGAACAGGACAACACACTGGTACACACATGGTATGAATGCACTTTCAGCTTATACATAGAATGAGAACAGGACAACACACTGGTACACACATGGTATTAATACACTTTCAGCTTATACATAGAATGTGAAAAAGACAATACACTGGTACACACATGGTATTAATACACTTTCAGTTATACATAGAATGAGAACACGACAACACACTGGTACACACATGGTATTAATGCACTTTCAGCCTATACATAGAATGAGAACAGGACAACACACTGGTACACACATGGTATTAATACACTTTCAGCTTATACATAGAATGAGAACACGACAACACACTGGTACACACATGGTATTAATACACTTTCAGCTTATACATAGAATGAGAACAAGACAACACACTGGTACACACATGGTATTAATGCACTTTCAGCTTATACATAGAATGAGAACACGACAACACACTGGTACACACATGGTATTAATACACTTTCAGCTTATACATAGAATGAGAACAAGACAACACACTGGTACACACATGGTATTAATACACTTTCAGCTTATACATAGAATGTGAACAAGACAACACACTGGTACACACAGGTTATTAATACACTTTCAGCTTAAACATAGAATGAGAACAACACAACACACAGGTACACACATGGTATTAATACACTTTCAGCTTATACATAGAATGAGAACAACACAACACACTGGTACACACATGGTATTAATACACTTTCAGCTTATACATAGAATGAGAACACGACAACACACTGGTACACACATGGTATTAATACACTTTCAGCTTATACATAGAATGAGAAGAGGACAACACACTGGTACACACATGGTATTAATACACTTTCAGCTTATACATAGAATGAGAACAGGACAACACACTGGTACACACATGGTATTAATGCACCTTCAGCTTATACATAGAATGAGAACACGACAACACACTGGTACACACATGGTATTAATACACTTTCAGCTTATACATAGAATGAGAACAGGACAACACACTGGTAGACACATGGTATTAATACACTTTCAGCTTATACATAGAATGTGAAAAAGACAATACACTGGTACACACATGGTATTAATACACTTTCAGCTTATACATAGAATGAGAACATGACAACACACTGGTACACACATAGTATTAATGCACTTTCAGCTTATACATAGAATGAGAACAGGACAACACACTGGTACACACATGATATTAATACACTTTCAGCTTATACATAGAATGAGAACACGACAACACACTGGTACACACATGGTATTAATACACTTTCAGCTTATACATAGAGTGAGAACAAGAAAACACACTGGTACACACATGGTATTAATGCACTTTCAGCTTATACATAGAATGAGAACACTACAACACACTGGTACACACATGGTATTAATACACTTTCAGCTTATACATAGAATGAGAACAACACAACACACTGGTACACACATGGTATTAATACACTTTCAGCTTATACATTGAATGAGAACACCAGTAATGAAGCTGAAAACAGCCAGCCAATGTCCCTCAGCCTCAAACACGAATAAAGCCACGTATCCAACTCAAACAACAGTTTATTTAACAAGACACATAGGTTAAGCGCTTTCGTCAAATGACTTCATCAGAACACTCCATCTTTGAATCCACTCATTTAAATACAAATCTTGTAATTAATTGGTAACTTAGCAATTGATATTTAAAGGGGATATGAAATGAAAAAACATCATTCTAAAAAAGCTTTCACATTTAAAACTGCATATTTAAAACAATTATTTTGTACAAAATTATTTACAAATAATAATAACTAGTTTTGTGGAAATAAATATAACAAGAAAACTGAAATGGATGAACCAACACTCAGGGAGATATATATTTTATAATACATAAGCTCTGTATTTTAGCTCAGGTTTAATACTTACATGGTCATTAAGACCAGGAGGGACCGTGGCATTTAATTCTAGTTGCCACCTCACCTCAGCTCTTAACAACTGATTATTCCAGTCACCACCCCTTATATCTTTCCCTACTACTTCTAAAATACCAAACAAAAAACCATGGTCAGGGAATAATTCCATGTGTTTGGATAATGCATTGTTTTCATCATGTTTAGAAATGCTATACAGATGTTCGTAAATTCTTTTACGAAATTTCCTTTCTGTTTTTCCTACATAATAATTATAGCATTTTTGACACCAAGCTAAATAAACCACCCCAGGGGTGTTACAAGTCCCCCCACAAAATTGAACCCTAATCTTGTATGGTCCTAACACTACCTCAGGGTGAGGAATAATGTATTTACAATAACCGCAATTACCACAACGCCTGGTTCCTTTACCATCTTTTTTCAAAACACTACAGTTACTTTGAAATAAGCTTTTTAAATTTCTATTCACTTTGTACGTAAAGGTAGGTTGGTTACCCAAGGTAGACAAAACTTCTTGATTACTTTTAAAAATATTCCAGTTGTTACTGATTATGTTCCTAACATGGGTAGATGTTTCACCCATTGTCAAGACCATGGATTTTGAATGGTCTATGTCATTCCTATTTACTAACACCTGGCAATTTTCAACATCTCCAAGTAGAGGTTTATATCTCAAACCCCATTCATTTATAACTTGTTTTTTGATGTCTGTAACAAATTTGATAGGGTAACCCTTGCTATAAACATTTCACTTAATTTATCAGTTTCCATAATTAACAATTCCTTACTAGAGCACATTCTAACTCCCGACCATCTGTCCTTTGACTATATTTTTCTTCACATAGTAAGGATGGCAACTCGAAAAATCAAGATAGTCGTTAGAATAGGTCTCTTTCCTATATACACATGATTGAAAACAGCCTTGTGTCCTATCCTTGGACAAATTTACATCCAGGTAATTAATAGCAGAGTTGTTACCAACCCTGTGAATTTGAAATATTCACATCTGTTATTTAAATATTCAAGAAATTTTTCGTGATGTCCTTCTGTTTTCCACAGAATAAATAAGTCATCTAAAAATCTCAAATATATACACCATTTTTCACTAAAAGGACTTCCAAAACAAAATTTGTCTCCCATTTATAAAAACGAAGTTAGAAAAAGGGGCACAACTACTGCCCATTGCTACTCCAGCAGTTTGTTTGAAAAACTCTCCTTCAAAACTAAAATAATTATTTTTCAAAATTACCTCCATTAATTCAGTAATAAAATTAATCATAGTATTGTTTAAGTTAGTTTTTTCTACCAATGCATCATGAAAAAATTCCAAACCCCTTTCATGTGGTATTGAGGTAAATAAATCTACCACATCGATAGTGGAAAAATTTACTTGATTGTTATAATATCCATTTTCAATTCTTTTTAAAAAGTCCCAAGAATCCACTAATAAATGTTCAATAGCCACTAGGTGTTTCCTAACCATCCTATCCACAAATACACCTAAAGGACAGGTTATACTATTTTGTCCAGCAATGATCAACCTATAAGGTTGATAACCGATAAGGAATACTAGTACTGTTTTCAATCACAACAACGATCGACTGGGGGACTGGAAAAAGGCAGATTATGGGTTTTTCAAAAATGGAAATGCTAACGGCAGGGACTCTCTGGACTCAAGGTTAGTTTCTCTTGAAAACAAACTGTTTAAAGTCCGAGGGTTACAGTGCGATAACGCGTATTTGAGAGAATGTATTGAAAAGAAACGAGTCCCTAGGGGCTTACGTACTTATCGTTTTCCTAATGGTTTAAAGAAAGGCCAACCTGAAGTGGCCGAGTTGATTGAAATGTTCGACCGACACGGACTTGAATTGCTGGAGTTTATTATTAAAATAAACAACAAGCACATTAACGGACTTTTAAATGATATTGATGAATATAATAATGCAATTTTAAATGATGTAAATTTTAATAAAATTAATTTTAGGTACAATAATATGTTTGATAAAGTGGAAAATGAAGTTGGAAATAATATTGAAAGGAAAAAAAGAAAACTTTTGAGGGATGAACATGAATACCAAACTAAAAAGGCCTACCCCTTACCTAAGGCTTATTGCGATGGTGAAGAAGGTGAGGGTTTTGGTCAGACAACAGAGGGAGTACATGGTAGATTAGGACCTAGTGCAAGACAGGGTGAGAATGGTAATACTTATGATTCAGAATTTCCAGTATTAAGGAGGTCAGCTAGATTACAACATAAAAATAGTTTTCGTGATGATCAAGTTTTTTTAGGAGCTCAGGGACCAATAGGGAGGAAAAACAGTTACAGGGGCCCACCAACTTGGAAGAAGAACACATACCACTAGATACTGGTATAGATAGTTATGACAACGACCCTATTAGGTATGACTATGATGGTTTACTTTGTACTTACAAAGGTTTTAACATTTTTAATTATGGTGGGATAGAAATTACTAAAGATATTTTCCATCTGTTCATGAAAGGTATTAAATTTGTTCCTTCATACAAAGTAAAAATCAGTGATACCTTGACTGAACTAAAACTGTTTGTTAGAAAATTGAACCTAGGTCTTTTATATAAGGACTCTAATAGACAAATCAGTACTGAAAGAAAGACTTTTTCCTTTAAGAAAAAAAGTTGTTTTAACCCTCCTCTTCACCCCTTATTAAACACTTTTGAAAATATTTGTTGTCAGGAAATATACAAGACTATAAAAGAACATAAACCAAGGTTTTCAAATTTAACTATGAATGAAAAAGTAATGTTAGAACAATTGAGAAATAAAAAAGATTTAAGGTTTATGAAACCTGACAAAGGAGGTGGTATGACGGTGGTGAACAAAACTGATTACAATAATAAAATTACTTCTATGTTACATGATGTAAGTAAATATGAGGTTGTGTCTAGAAATAAGATTAAGTTAGCTAATCAGAGAATTAGTTCATTTTTGGAAGACTCTTTTCTACAGGGGGTAATAAATGAAGAGATTTTTAATTTTTTGCAGATTGAGAAACCTACTATCCCTATAGCTTTTGGGATACCAAAGACACATAAAGATGTTAGGGATCCCCCTTATAGGTTGATCATTGCTGGACAAAATAGTATAACCTATCCTTTAGGTGTATTTGTGGATAGGATGGTTAGGAAACACCTAGTGGCTATTGAACATTTATTAGTGGATTCTTGGGACTTTATAAAAAGAATTGAAAATGGATATTATAACAATCAAGTACATTTTTCCACTATCGATGTGGTAGATTTATTTACCTCAATACCACATGAAAGGGGTTTGGAATTTTTTCATGATGCATTGGTAGAAAAAACTAACTTAAACAATACTATGATTAATTTTATTACTGAATTAATGGAGGTAATTTTGAAAAATAATTATTTTAGTTTTGAAGGAGAGTTTTTCAAACAAACTGCTGGAGTAGCAATGGGCAGTAGTTGTGCCCCCCTTTTTTCTAACTTCGTTTTTTATAAATGGGAGACAAATTTTGTTTTTGGAAGTCCTTTTAGTGAAAAATGGTGTATATATTTGAGATTTTTAGATGACTTATTTATTCTGTGGAAAACAGAAGGACATCACGAAAAATTTCTTGAATATTTAAATAACAGATGTGAATATTTCAAATTCACAGGGGTTGGTAACAACTCTGCTATTAATTACCTGGATGTAAATTTGTCCAAGGATAGGACACAAGGCTGTTTTCAATCATGTGTATATAGGAAAGAGACCTATTCTAACGACTATCTTGATTTTTCGAGTTGCCATCCTTACTATGTGAAGAAAAATATAGTCAAAGGACAGATGGTCCGGGGAGTTAGAATGTGCTCTAGTAAGGAATTGTTAATTATGGAAACTGATAAATTAAGTGAAATGTTTATAGCAAGGGGTTACCCTATCAAATTTGTTACAGACATCAAAAAACAAGTTATAAATGAATGGGGTTTGAGATATAAACCTCTACTTGGAGATGTTGAAAATTGCCAGGTGTTAGTAAATAGGAATGACATAGACCATTCAAAATCCATGGTCTTGACAATGGGTGAAACATCTACCCATGTTAGGAACATAATCAGTAACAACTGGAATATTTTTAAAAGTAATCAAGAAGTTTTGTCTACCTTGGGTAACCAACCTACCTTTACGTACAAAGTGAATAGAAATTTAAAAAGCTTATTTCAAAGTAATTGTAGTGTTTTGAAAAAGATGGTAAAGGAACCAGGCGTTGTGGTAATTGCGGTTATTGTAAATACATTATTCCTCACCCTGAGGTAGTGTTAGGACCATACAAGATTAGGGTTCAATTTTGTGGGGACTTGTAACACCCTGGGGTGGTTTATTTAGCTTGGTGTCAAAAATGCTATAATTATTATGTAGGAAAAACAGAAAGGAAATTTCAAAAAGAATTTACGAACATCTGTATAGCATTTCTAAACATGATGAAAATAATGCATTATCCAAACATATGGAATTATTCCCTGACCATGGTTTTTTGTTTGGTATTTTAGAAGTAGTAGGGAAAGATATAAGGGGTGGTGACTGGAATAATCAGTTGTTAAGAGCTGAGGTGAGGTGGCAACTAGAATTAAATGCCACGGTCCCTCCTGGTCTTAATGACCATGTAAGTATTAAACCTGAGCTAAAATACAGAGCTTATGTATTATAAAATATATATCTCCCTGAGTGTTGGTTCATCCATTTCAGTTTTCTTGTTATATTTATTTCCACAAAACTAGATATTATTATTTGTAAATAATTTTGTACAAAATAATTGTTTTAAATATGCAGTTTTAAATGTGAAAGCTTTTTTAGAATGATGTTTTTTCATTTCATATCCCCTTTAAATATCAATTGCTAAGTTACCAATTAATTACAAGATTTGTATTTAAATGAGTGGATTCAAAGATGGAGTGTTCTGATGAAGTCATTTGACGAAAGCGCTTAACCTATGTGTCGTGTTAAATAAACTGTTGTTTGAGTTGGATACGTGGCTTTATTCATGTTTGAGGCTGAGGGACATTGGCTGGCTGTTTTCAACTTCATTACTGGTGTAACTTTGGCACTTCGTGGTTTTGGACTGTTTTTTTGTGCTGGTCAGCCTCCCGTGACCTCGTATGGAGAACGAACTATCCCCGGTATTTGAGGACGAGTTGGACTCTGTCCCTTTTCAGTGTGGGCAAATGTGCAATGATGAGAACGTGAGTTTACATCAGTTAGTCTTGAATTTGACTAACAAGGTGGCGGAACTTCAAGAAGCTGTGGTGCGGTTGCAAAATCCATCTCTTCCTGTTTCCGGTAGTGAAAACCTAACCATGCAGAGGGAAGCAAGAGAAGCTTCGCAAGGGTCGGGTTTTAGACTAAACCAAGGTCAACGGAACGGTGCTTGTGACAGTGAATCGAGAGCAACTGGTTCAGGTGGTAACGGGAATACAAACCGGAATACTAGTACTGTTTTCAATCACAACAACGATCGACTGGGGGACTGGAAAAAGGCAGATTATGGGTTTTTCAAAAATGGAAATGCTAACGGCAGGGACTCTCTGGACTCAAGGTTAGTTTCTCTTGAAAACAAACTGTTTAAAGTCCGAGGGTTACAGTGCGATAACGCGTATTTGAGAGAATGTATTGAAAAGAAACGAGTCCCTAGGGGCTTACGTACTTATCGTTTTCCTAATGGTTTAAAGAAAGGCCAACCTGAAGTGGCCGAGTTGATTGAAATGTTCGACAGACACGGACTTGAATTGCTGGAGTTTATTATTAAAATAAACAACAAGCACATTAACGGACTTTTAAATGATATTGGTGAATATAATAATGCAATTTTAAATGATGTAAATTTTAATAAAATTAATTTTAGGTACAATAATATGTTTGATAAAGTGGAAAATGAAGTTGGAAATAATATTGAAAGGAAAAAAAGAAAACTTTTGAGGGATGAACATGAATACCATACTAAAAAGGCCTACCCCTTACCTAAGGCTTATTGCGATGGTGAAGAAGGTGAGGGTTTTGGTCAGACAACAGAGGGAGTACATGGTAGATTAGGACCTAGTGCAAGACAGGGTGAGAATGGTAATACTTATGATTCAGAATTTCCAGTATTAAGGAGGTCAGCTAGATTACAACATAAAAATAGTTTTCGTGATGATCAAGTTTTTTTAGGAGCTCAGGGACCAATAGGGAGGAAAAACAGTTACAGGGGCCCACCAACTTGGAAGAAGAACACATACCACTAGATACTGGTATAGATAGTTATGACAACGACCCTGTTAGGTATGACTATGATGGTTTACTTTGTACTTACAAAGGTTTTAACATTTTTAATTATGGTGGGATAGAAATTACTAAAGATATTTTCCATCTGTTCATGAAAGGTATTAAATTTGTTCCTTCATACAAAGTAAAAATCAGTGATACCTTGACTGAACTAAAACTGTTTGTTAGAAAATTGAACCTAGGTCTTTTATATAAGGACTCTAATAGACAAATCAGTACTGAAAGAAACACTTTTTCCTTTAAGAAAAACAGTTGTTTTAACCCTCCTCTTCACCCCTTATTAAACACTTTTGAAAATATTTGTTGTCAGGAAATATACAAGACTATAAAAGAACATAAACCAAGGTTTTCAAATTTAACTATGAATGAAAAAGTAATGTTAGAACAATTGAGAAATAAAAAAGATTTAAGGTTTATGAAACCTGACAAAGGAGGTGGTATGACGGTGGTGAACAAAACTGATTACAATAATAAAATTACTTCTATGTTACATGATGTAAGTAAATATGAGGTTGTGTCTAGAAATAAGATTAAGTTAGCTAATCAGAGAATTAGTTCATTTTTGGAAGACTCTTTTCTACAGGGGGTAATAAATGAAGAGATTTTTAATTTTTTGCAGATTGAGAAACCTACTATCCCTATAGCTTTTGGGATACCAAAGACACATAAAGATGTTAGGGATCCCCCTTATAGGTTGATCATTGCTGGACAAAATAGTATAACCTATCCTTTAGGTGTATTTGTGGATAGGATGGTTAGGAAACACCTAGTGGCTATTGAACATTTATTAGTGGATTCTTGGGACTTTATAAAAAGAATTGAAAATGGATATTATAACAATCAAGTAAATTTTTCCACTATCGATGTGGTAGATTTATTTACCTCAATACCACATGAAAGGGGTTTGGAATTTTTTCATGATGCATTGGTAGAAAAAACTAACTTAAACAATACTATGATTAATTTTATTACTGAATTAATGGAGGTAATTTTGAAAAATAATTATTTTAGTTTTGAAGGAGAGTTTTTCAAACAAACTGCTGGAGTAGCAATGGGCAGTAGTTGTGCCCCCCTTTTTTCTAACTTGTATTTTTATAAATGGGAGACAAATTTTGTTTTTGGAAGTCCTTTTAGTGAAAAATGGTGTATATATTTGAGATTTTTAGATGACTTATTTATTCTGTGGAAAACAGGACATCACGAAAAATTTCTTGAATATTTAAATAACGGATGTGAATATTTCAAATTCACAGGGGTTGGTAACAACTCTGCTATTAATTACCTGGATGTAAATTTGTCCAAGGATAGGACACAAGGCTGTTTTCAATCATGTGTATATAGGAAAGAGACCTATTCTAACGACTATCTTGATTTTTCGAGTTGCCAACCTTACTATGTGAAGAAAAATATAGTCAAAGGACAGATGGTCCGGGGAGTTAGAATGTGCTCTAGTAAGGAATTGTTAATTATGGAAACTGATAAATTAAGTGAAATGTTTATAGCAAGGGGTTACCCTATCAAATTTGTTACAGACATCAAAAAACAAGTTATAAATGAATGGGGTTTGAGATATAAACCTCTACTTGGAGATGTTGAAAATTGCCAGGTGTTAGTAAATAGGAATGACATAGACCATTCAAAATCCATGGTCTTGACAATGGGTGAAACATCTACCCATGTTAGGAACATAATCAGTAACAACTGGAATATTTTTAAAAGTAATCAAGAAGTTTTGTCTACCTTGGGTAACCAACCTACCTTTATGTACAAAGTGAATAGAAATTTAAAAAGCTTATTTCAAAGTAATTGTAGTGTTTTGAAAAAAGATGGTAAAGGAACCAGGCGTTGTGGTAATTGCGGTTATTGTAAATACATTATTCCTCACCCTGAGGTAGTGTTAGGACCATACAAGATTAGGGTTCAATTTTGTGGGGGGACTTGTAACACCCCTGGGGTGGTTTATTTAGCTTGGTGTCAAAAATGCTATAATTATTATGTAGGAAAAACAGAAAGGAAATTTCGTAAAAGAATTTACGAACATCTGTATAGCATTTCTAAACATGATGAAAACAATGCATTATCCAAACACATGGAATTATTCCCTGACCATGGTTTTTTGTTTGGTATTTTAGAAGTAGTAGGGAAAGATATAAGGGGTGGTGACTGGAATAATCAGTTGTTAAGAGCTGAGGTGAGGTGGCAACTAGAATTAAATGCCACGGTCCCTCCTGGTCTTAATGACCATGTAAGTATTAAACCTGAGCTAAAATACAGAGCTTATGTATTATAAAATATATATCTCCTGAGTGTTGGTTCATCCATTTCAGTTTTCTTGTTATATTTATTTCCACAAAACTAGTTATTATTATTTGTAAATAATTTTGTACAAAATAATTGTTTTAAATATGCAGCTTTAAATGTGAAAGCTTTTTTAGAATGATGTTTTTTCATTTCATATCCCCTTTAAATATCAATTGCTAAGTTACCAATTAATTACAAGATTTGTATTTAAATGAGTGGATTCAAAGATGGAGTGTTCTGATGAAGTCATTTGACGAAAGCGCTTAACCTATGTGTCTTGTTAAATAAACTGTTGTTTGAGTTGGATACGTGGCTTTATTCGTGTTTGAGGCTGAGGGACATTGGCTGGCTGTTTTCAACTTCATTACTGGTGTAACTTTGGCACTTCGTGGTTTTGGATTGAATGAGAACACGACAACACACTGGTACAAACATGGTATTAATACACTTTCAGCTTCTACATAGAGTGAGAACAAGACAACACACTGGTACTCGCATATTATTAATACACTTTCACCTTATACATAGAATGAGCACATGACAACACACTGGTACACATATGGTATTAAAACACTTTCAGCTTATACATAAAATGAGAACATGACAACACACTGGTACACACATGGTATTAATGCACTTTCAGCTTATACATAGAATGAGAACAAGACAGCACACTGGTACACACATGGTATTAATACACTTTCAGCTTATACATAGAATGAGAACAAGACAGCACACTGGTGCACACATGGTATTAATACAATTTCAGCTTATACATAGAATGTGAAGAAGACAACACACTGGTACACACATGGTATTAATACACTTTCAGGTTATACATAGAATGAGAACAACACTACACACTGGTACACACATGGTATTAATACACTTTCAGCTTATACATAGAATGAGAACACGACAACACACTGGTACACACATGGTATTAATGCACTTTCAGCTTATACATAGAATGAGAACACAACAACACACTGGTACACACATGGTGTTAATACACTTTCAGCTTATACATAGAATGAGAACAAGACAACACACTGGTACACACATCGTATTAATACACTTTTAGCTTATACAAAGAATGAGAACACGACAACACACTGGTACACCCATGGTATTAATACACTTTCAGCTTATACATAGAATGAGAACAAGACAGCACACTGGTACACACATGGTATTAATACACTTTCAGCTTATACATAGAATGAGAATAACACAACACACTGGTACACACATGGTATTAATACACTTTCAGCTTATACATAGAATGAGAACATGACAACACACTGATACACACATGGTATTAATACACTTTCAGCTTATACATAGAATGAGAACACGACAACACACTGGTACACACATGGTATTAATACACTTTCAGCTTGTACATAGAATGAGAACAGGACAACACACTGGTACACACATGGTATTAATAGGGTCATAGGTTCATAGGTTCATACATAGAATGAGCACGACAACACACTGGTACACACCTATGGTATTAATGCACTTTCAGCTTATACATAGTATGAGGACAACTATACCCATTATTAATGCACTTTCAGCTTATACATAGAATGAGAACAGCACAACACACTGGTAATCACATGGTATTAATGCACTTTCAGCTTATCCATAGAATTCTCTTGAACAAGGCAACACACTGGTACACACATACCGGGATTAATACACTTTCAGCATATACTTTGGGTGATGAATCACAACACACTGGTACACACATGGTATTAATACACTTTCAGCTTATACATAGAATGAGAACACGACAACACACTGGTACACACATGGTATTAATACACTTTCAGCTTATACATAGAATGAGAACACGAAAACACACTGGTACACACATGGTATTATTACACTTTCAGCTTATACATAGAATGAGAACGACAACACACTGGTACACACATGGTATTAATACACCTTCAGCTTATACGTAGAATGAGAACACGACAACACACTGGTACACACATGGTATTAATACACTTTCAGCTTATACATAGAATGAGAACAACAACACACTGGTACACACATAGTATTAATACACTTTCAGCTTATACATAGAATGAGAACACGACAACACACTGGTACACACATGGTATTAATACACTTTCAGCTTATACATAGAATGAGAACACGACAACACACTGGTACACACATGGTATTAATGCACTTTCAGCTTATACATAGAATGAGAACACGACAACACACTGGTACACACATGGTATTAATACACTTTCAGCTTATACATAGAATGAGAACACGACAACACACTGGTACACACATGGTATTAATACACTTTCAGCTTATACATAGAATGAGAACAAGACAACACACTGGTACACACATGGTATTAATACACTTTCAGCTTATACATAGAATGAGAACACGACAACACACTGGTACACATGGTATTAATGCACTTTCAGCTTATACATAGAATGAGCACATGACAACACACTGGTACACACATGGTATTAATGCACTTTCAGCTTATACATAGAATGAGAACAAGACAACACACTGGTACACACATGGTATTAATACACTTTCAGCTTATACATAGAATGTGAACAAGACAACACACTGGTACACACATGGTATTAATACACTTTCAGCTTATACATAGAATGAGAACAACACAACACACTGGTACACACATGGTATTAATACACTTTCAGCTTATACATAGAATGAGAACACGACAACACACTGGTACACACATGGTATTAATACACTTTCAGCTTATACATAGAATGAGAACACGACAACACACTGGTACACACATGGTATTAATACACTTTCAGCTTATACATAGAATGAGAACATGACAACACACTGGTACACACATGGTATTAATGCACTTTCAGCTTATACATAGAATGAGCACATGACAACACACTGGTACACACATGGTATTAATGCACTTTCAGCTTATACATAGAATGAGAACAAGACAACACACTGGTACACACATGGTATTAATACACTTTCAGCTTATACATAGAATGAGAACACGACAACACACTGGTACCCACATGGTATTAATGCACTTTCAGCTTATACGTAGAATGAGAACAGGACAACACACTGGTACACACATGGTATTAATGCACTTTCAGCTTATACATAGAATGAGAACACGACAACACAGTGGTACACACATGGTATTAATACACTTTCAGCTTATACATAGAATGAGGACAACACACTGGTACACATGGTATTAATACACTTTCAGTTTATACATAGAATGAGAACACGACAACACACTGGTACACACATGGTATTAATACACTTTCAGCTTATACATAGAATGAGAACACGACAACACACTGGTACACACATGGTATTAATACACTTTCAGCTTATACATAGAATGATAACACGACAACACACTGGTACACACATGGTATTAATACACTTTCACACTGGTACACACATGGTATTAATACACTTTCAGCTTATACATAGAATGAGAACAAGACAACACACTGGTATACACATGGTATTGATGCACTTTCAGCTTATACATAGAATGAGAACACGACAACACACTGGTACAAACATGATATTAATACACTTTCAGCTTATACATAGAATGAGAACAGGACAACACACTGGTACACACATGGTATTAATCCACTTTCAGCTTATACATAGAATGAGAACAACACAACACACTGGTACACACATGGTCTTAATACACTTTCAGCTTATACATAGAATGAGAACACGACAACACACTGGTACACACATGGTATTAATGCACTTTCAGCTTATACATAGAATGAGAACAACACAACACACTGGTACACACATGGTATTAATACACTTTCAGCTTATACATAGAATGAGAACAAGACAACACACTGGTACACACATGGTATTAATACACTTTCAGCTTATACATAGAATGAGAACACGACAACACACTGGTACACACATGGTATTAATACACTTTCAGCTTATACATAGAATGAGAACAAGACAACACACTGGTACACACATGGTATTAATACACTTTCAGCTTATACATAGAATGAGAACAAGACAACACACTGGTACACACATGGTATTAATACACTTTCAGCTTATACATAGAATGAGAACACGACAACACAGTGGTACACACATGGTATTAATACACTTTCAGCTTATACATAGAATGATAACACGACAACACACTGGTACAAACATGATATTAATACACTTTCAGCTTATACATAGAATGAGAACACGACAACACACTGGTACACACATGGTATTAATACACTTTCAGCTTATACATAGAATGAGAACACGACAACACACTGGTACACACATGGTATTAATACACTTTCAGCTTATACATAGAATGAGAACAAGACAACACACTGGTATACACATGGTATTGATGCACTTTCAGCTTATACATAGAATGAGAACACGACAACACACTGGTACACACATGGTATTAATACACTTTCAGCTTATACATAGAATGAGAACAGGACAACACACTGGTACACACATGGTATTAATACACTTTCAGCTTATACATTGAATGAGAACACGACAACACACTGGTACAAACATGGTATTAATACACTTTCAGCTTCTACATAGAGTGAGAACAACACAACACACTGGTACACACATGGTCTTAATACACTTTCAGCTTATACATAGAATGAGAACAAAACAACGCACTGGTACACACATGGTATTAATGCACTTTCAGCTTATACATAGAATGAGAACAACACGACACACTGGTACACACATGGTATTAATACACTTTCAGCTTATACATAGAATGAGAACAAGACAACACACTGGTACACACATGGTATTAATACACTCTCAGCTTATACATAGAATGAGAACAGGACAACACACTGGTACACACATGGTATTAATACACTTTCAGCTTATACATAGAATGAGAACAACACAACACACTGGTACACACATGGTATTAATACACTTTCAGCTTATACATAGAATGAGAACATGACAACACACTGGTACACACATGGTATTAATACACTTTCAGCTTATACATAGAATGAGAACACGACAACACACTGGTACACACATGGTATTAATACACTTTCAGCTTATACATAGAATGAGAACGACAACACACTGGTACACACATGGTAAGCACATGGTATTAATACACTTTCAGCTTATACATAGAATGAGAACACGACAACACACTGGTACACACATCGTATTAATACACTTTCAGCTTATACATAGAATGAGAACACGACAACACACTGGTACACACATCGTATTAATACACTTTCAGCTTATACATAGAATGAGCACACGACAACACACTGGTACACACATGGTATTAATGCACTTTCAGCTTATACATAGAATGAGAACACGACAACACACTGGTACACACATCGTATTAATACACTTTCAGCTTATACATAGAATGAGCACACGACAACACGCTGGTACACACATGGTATTAATGCACTTTCAGCTTATACATAGAATGAGAACACGACAACACACTGGTACACACATGGTATTAATACACTTTCAGCTTATACATAGAATGAGAAAAACACAACACACTGGTACACACATGGTATTAATACACTTTCAGCTTATACATAGAATGAGAACACGACAACACACTGGTACACACATGGTATTAATACACTTTCAGCTTATACATAGAGTGAGAACAAGACAACACACTGGTACACACATATTATTAATACACTTTCACCTTATACATAGAATGAGCACATGACAACACACTGGTACACACATGGTATTAATACACTTTCAGCTTATACATAGAATGAGAACATGACAACACACTGGTACACAAATGGTATTAATGCACTTTCAGCTTATACATAGAATGAGAACAAGACAACACACTGGTACACACATGGTATTAATACACTTTCAGCCTATACATAGAATGAGAACAAGACAGCACACTGGTGCACACATGGTATTAATAGACTTTCAGCTTATACATAGAATGTGAAGAAGACAACACACTGGTACACACATGGTATTAATACACTTTCAGCTTATACATAGAATGAGAACAACACAACACACTGGTACACACATGGTATTAATACACTTTCAGCTTATACATAGAATGAGAACAAGACAACACACTGGTACACACATGGTATTAATACACTTTCAGCTTATACATAGAATGAGAACAACACAACACACTGGTACACACATGGTATTAATACACTTTCAGCTTATACATAGAATGAGAACAAGACAACACACTGGTACACACATGGTATTAATGCACTTTCAGCTTATACATAGAATGAGAACACGACAACACACTGGTACACACATGGTATTAATACACTTTCAGCTTATACATAGAATGAGAACAACACAACACACTGGTACACACATGGTATTAATGCACTTTTAGCTTATACATAGAATGAGAACACGACAACACACTGGTACCCACATGGTATTAATGCACTTTCAGCTTATACGTAGAATGAGCAACACAACACACTGGTACACACATGGTATTAATACACTTTCAGCTTATACATAGAATGAGAACACGACAACACACTGGTACACACATGGTATTAATGCACTTTCAGCGTATACATAGAGTGAGAACAAGACAACACAGTGGTACACACATGGTATTAATACACTTTCAGCTTATACATAGAATGAGAACAGGACAACACACTGGTACACACATGGTATTAATCCACTTTCAGCTTATACATAGAATGAGCACATGACAACACACTGGTACACACATGGTATTAATACACTTTCAGCTTATACATAGAATGAGAACACGACAACACACTGGTTCACACATGGTATTAATACACTTTCAGTTTATACATAGAATGAGAACACGACAACACACTGGTACACACATGGTATTAATACACTTTCAGCTTATACATAGAATGAGAACATGACAACACACTGGTACACACATGGTATTAATACACTTTCACACTGGTACACACATGGTATTAATACACTTTCAGCTTATACATAGAATGAGAACAAGACAACACACTGGTACACATATGGTATTAATACACCTTCAGCTTATACATAGAATGAGAACACGACAACACACTGGTACACACATGGTATTAATACACTTTCAGCTTATACATAGAATGAGAACACGACAACACACCGGTACACACATGGTATTAATACACTTTCAGCTTATACATAGAATGAGAACACGACAACACACTGGTACACACATGGTATTAATACACGTTCAGCTTATACATAGAATGAGAACAACACAACACACTGGTACACACATGGTATTAATACACTTTCAGCTTATACATAGAATGAGAACATGACAACACACTGGGACGCACATGGTATTAATGCACTTTCAGCTTATACATAGAATGAGAACAAGACAACACACTGGTACACACATGGTATTAATACACTTTCAGCTTATACATAGAATGAGAACAAGACAGCACACTGGTACACACATGGTATTAATACACTTTCAGCTTATACATAGAATGTGAAGAAGACAACACACTGGTACACACATGGTGTTAATACACTTTCAGCTTATACATAGAATGAGAACAACACAACACACTGGTACACACATGGTATTAATACACTTTCAGCTTATACATAGAATGAGAACACGACAACACACTGGTACACACATGGTATTAATGCACTTTCAGCTTATACATAGAATGAGAACACAACAACACACTGGTACACACATGGTGTTAATACACTTTCAGCTTATACATAGAATGAGAACAAGACAACACACTGGTACACACATCGTATTAATACACTTTCAGCTTATACAAAGAATGAAAACACGACAACACACTGGTACACACATGGTATTAATACACTTTCAGCTTATACATAGAATGAGAACAGGACAACACACTGGTACACACATGGTATTAATACACTTTCAGCTTATACATAGAATGAGAACACGACAACACACTGGTACACACATCGTATTAATACACTTTCAGCTTATACATAGAATGAGCACACGACAACACGCTGGTACACACATGGTATTAATGCACTTTCAGCTTATACATAGAATGATAACAAGACAGCACACTGGTACACACATGGTATTAATACACTTTCAGCTTATACATAGAATGAGAACACGACAACACACTGGTACACACATGGTATTAATACACTTTCAGCTTATACATAGAGTGAGAACAAGACAACACACTGGTACACACATCGTATTAATACACTTTCAGCTTATACATAGAATGAGCACACGACAACACACTGGTACACACATGGTATTAATACACTTTCAGCTTATACATAGAGTGAGAACAAGACAACACACTGGTACACACATGGTATTAATACACTTTCAGCTTGTACATAGAATGATAACAAGACAACACACTGGTACACACATGGTATTAATGCACTTTCAGCTTATACATAGAATGAGAACACGACAACACACTGGTACACACATGGTATTAATACACTTTCAGCTTATACATAGAGTGAGAACACGACAACACACTGGTACACACATCGATAAATGCACTTTCAGCTTATGCATAGAATGAGAACCACATCGTATTAATACGACAACACACTGGTACACACATATTATTAACACTTTCACACTGGTACACACATGGTATTAATACACTTTCAGCTTATACGTAGAATGAGAACACGACAACACACTGGTACACACATGGTATTAATGCACTTTCAGTGTATACATAGAGTGAGAACAAGACAACACACTGGTACACACATGGTATTAATACACTTTCAGCTTATACATAGAATGAGAACACAACAACACACTGGTACACATTTATTAATACACTTTCAGCTTATACATAGAATGAGCACACAACAACACACTGGTACACACATGGGATTAATGCACTTTCAGCTTATACATAGAATGAGAACATGACAACACACTGGTTCAAACATGGTATTAATTCACTTTCAGTTTATACCTAGAATGAGAACACACCAACACACTGGTACACACATGGTATTAATACACTTTCAGCTTATACATAGAATAAGAACACGACAACACACTGGTACACACATGGTATTAATACACTTTCAGCTTATACATAGAATGAGAACAAGACAACACACTGGTACACACATGGTATTAATACACCTTCAGCTTATACATAGAATGAGAACACGACAACACACTGGTACACATGGTATTAATACACTTTCAGCTTATACATAGAATGAGAACACAACAACACACCGGTACACACATGGTATTAATACACTTTCAGCTTATACATAGAATGAGAACACGACAACACACTGGTACACACATGGTATTAATACACGTTCAGCTTATACATAGAATGAGAACAACACAACACACTGGTACACACATGGTATTAATACACTTTCAGCTTATACATAGAATGAGAACAGGACAACACACTGGTACACACATGGTATTAATGCACTTTCAGCTTATACATAGAATGAGAACAAGACAACACACTGGTACACACATGGTAATAATACACTTTCAGCTTATACATAGAATGAGATCAAGACAGCACACTGGTACACACATGGTATTAATACACTTTCAGCTTATACATAGAATGTGAAGAAGACAACACACTGGTACACACATGGTGTTAATACACTTTCAGCTTATACATAGAATGAGAACAACACAACACACTGGTACACACATGGTATTAATACACTTTCAGCTTATACATAGAATGAGAACACGACAACACACTGGTACACACATGGTATTAATGCACTTTCAGCTTATACATAGAATGAGCACACGACAACACACTGGTACACACATGGTATTAATGCACTTTCAGCTTATACATAGAATGAGAACACGACAACACACTGGTACACACATGGTATTAATACACTTTCAGCTTATACATAGAGTGAGAACAACACAACACACTGGTACACACATGGTATTAATGCACTTTCAGCTTATACATAGAATGAGAACATGACAGCACACTGGTACACACATGGTATTAATACACTTTCAGCTTATACATAGAATGAGCACACGACAACACACTGGTACACACATGGTATTAATGCACTTTCAGCTTATACATAGAATGAGAAACGACAACACACTGGTACACACATCGTATTAATGCACTTTCAGCTTATACATAGAATGAGCACCGCGACAACACACTGGTACACACATGGTATTAATGCACTTTCGGCTTATACATAGAATGAGAACACAACAGCACACTGGTTCACACATGGTATTAATACACTTTCAGTTTATACACAGAATGAGAACACGACAACACACTGGTACACACATGGTATTAATACACTTTCAGCTTATACATAGAATGAGAACACGACAACACACTGGTACACACATGGTATTAATACACTTTCAGCTTATACATAGAATGAGAACAAGACAACACACTGGTACACACATGGTATTAATACACCTTCAGCTTATACATAGAATGAGAACACGACAACACACTGGTACACACATGGTATTAATACACTTTCACACTGGTGCACACATGGTATTAATACACTTTCAGCTTATACATAGAATGAGAACAAGACAACACACTGGTACACACATGGTATTAATACACCTTCAGCTTATACATAGAATGAGAACACGACAACACACTGGTACACACATGGTATTAATACACTTTCAGCTTATACATAGAATGAGAACACAACAACACACCGGTACACACATGGTATTAATACACTTTCAGCTTATACATAGAATGAGAACACGACAACACACTGGTACACACATGGTATTAATACACGTTCAGCTTATACATAGAATGAGAACAACACAACACACTGGTACACACATGGTATTAATACACTTTCAGCTTATACATAGAATGAGAACATGACAACACACTGGTACACACATGGTATTAATGCACTTTCAGCTTATACATAGAATGAGAACAAGACAACACACTGGTACACACATGGTATTACTACACTTTCAGCTTATACATAGAATGAGAACAAGACAGCACACTGGTACACACATGGTATTAATACACTTTCAGCTTATACATAGAATGTGAAGAAGACAACACACTGGTACACACATGGTGTTAATACACTTTCAGCTTATACATAGAATGAGAACAACACAACACACTGGTACACACATGGTATTAATACACTTTCAGCTTATACATAGAATGAGAACACGACAACACACTGGTACACACATGGTATTAATGCACTTTCAGCTTATACATAGAATGAGCACACGACAACACACTGGTACACACATGGTATTAATGCACTTTCAGCTTATACATAGAATGAGAACACGACAACACACTGGTACACACATGGTATTAATACACTTTCAGCTTATACATAGAGTGAGAACAACACAACACACTGGTACACACATGGTATTAATGCACTTTCAGCTTATACATAGAATGAGAACATGACAGCACACTGGTACACACATCGTATTAATACACTTTCAGCTTATACATAGAATGAGCACACGACAACACACTGGTACACACATGGTATTAATGCACTTTCAGCTTATACATAGAATGAGCAAACGACAACACACTGGTACACACATCGTATTAATGCACTTTCAGCTTATACATAGAATGAGCACACGACAACACACTGGTACACACATGGTATTAATGCACTTTCAGCTTATACATAGAATGAGAACACAACAGCACACTGGTTCACACATGGTATTAATACACTTTCAGTTTATACACAGAATGAGAACACGACAACACACTGGTACACACATGGTATTAATACACTTTCAGCTTATACATAGAATGAGAACACGACACACTGGTACACACATGGTATTAATACACTTTCACACTGGTACACACATGGTATTAATACACTTTCAGCTTATACATAGAATGAGAACAAGACAACACACTGGTACACACATGGTATTAATACACCTTCAGCTTATACATAGAATGAGAACACGACAACACACTGGTACACACATGGTATTAATACACTTTCAGCTTATACATAGAATGAGAACATGACAACACACCGGTACACACATGGTATTAATAAACTTTCAGCTTATACATAGAATAAGAACACGACAACACACTGGTACACACATGGTATTAATACACGTTCAGCTTATACCTAGAATGAGAACAACACAACACACTGGTACATACATGGTATTAATGCACATTCAGCTTATACATAGAATGAGAACACGACAACACACTGGTACACACATGGTATTAATACACTTTCAGCTTATACATAGAATGAGAGCAACACAACACACTGGTACACACATGGTATTAATACACTTTCAGCTTATACATAGAATGAGAACACGACAACACACTGGTACACACATGGTATTAATGCACTTTCAGCGTATACATAGAGTGAGAACAAGACAACACACTGGTACACACACGGTATTAATACACTTTCAGCTTATACATAGAATGAGAACAGGACAACACACTGGTACACACATGGTATTAATCCACTTTCAGCTTATACATAGTATGAGCACATGACAACACACTGGTACACACATGGTATTAATACACTTTCAGCTTATACATAGAATGAGAACACGACAACACACTGGTTCACACATGGTATTAATACACTTTCAGTTTATACATAGAATGAGAACACGACAACACATTGGTACACACATGGTATTAATACACTTTCAGGTTATACATAGAATGAGAACATGACAACACACTGGTACACACATGGTATTAATACACTTTCACACTGGTACACACATGGTATTAATACACTTTCAGCTTATACATAGAATGAGAACAAGACAACACACTGGTACACACATGGTATTAATACACCTTCAGCTTATACATAGAATGAGAACACGACAACACACTGGTACACACATGGTATTAATACACTTTCAGCTTATACATAGAATGAGAACACGACAACACACCGGTACACACATGGTATTAATACACTTTCAGCTTATACATAGAATGAGAACACGACAACACACTGGTACACACATGGTATTAATACACGTTCAGCTTATACATAGAATGAGAACAACACAACACACTGGTACACACATGGTATTAATACACTTTCAGCTTATACATAGAATGAGAACATGACAACACACTGGGACACACATGGTATTAATGCACTTTCAGCTTATACATAGAATGAGAACAAGACAACACACTGGTACACACATGGTATTAATACACTTTCAGCTTATACATAGAATGAGAACAAGACAGCACACTGGTACACACATGGTATTAATACACTTTCAGCTTATACAAAGAATGTGAAGAAGACAACACACTGGTACACACATGGTGTTAATACACTTTCAGCTTATACATAGAATGAGAACAACACAACACACTGGTACACACATGGTATTAATACACTTTCAGCTTATACATAGAATGAGAACACGACAACACACTGGTACACACATGGTATTATTGCACTTTCAGCTTATACATAGAATGAGAACACAACAACACACTGGTACACACATGGTGTTAATACACTTTCAGCTTATACATAGAATGAGAACAAGACAACACACTGGTACACACATCGTATTAATACACTTTCAGCTTATACAAAGAATGAAAACACGACAACACACTGGTTCACACATGGTATTAATACACTTTCAGCTTATACATAGAATGAGAACAGGACAACACACTGGTACACACATGGTATTAATACACTTTCAGCTTATACATAGAATGAGAACACGACAACACACTGGTGCACACATCGTATTAATACACTTTCAGCTTATACATAGAATGAGCACACGACAACACACTGGTACACACATGGTATTAATGCACTTTCAGCTTATACATAGAATGATAACAAGACAGCACACTGGTACACACATGGTATTAATACACTTTTAGCTTATACATAGAATGAGATCACGACAACACACTGGTACACACATGGTATTAATACACTTTCAGCTTATACATAGAGTGAGAACAAGACAACACACTGGTACACACATCGTATTAATACACTTTCAGCTTATACATAGAATGAGCACACGACAACACACTGGTACACACATGGTATTAATACACTTTCAGCTTATACATAGAGTGAGAACAAGACAACACACTGGTACACACATGGTATTAATACACTTTCAGCTTGTACATAGAATGATAACAAGACAACACACTGGTACACACATGGTATTAATGCACTTTCAGCTTATACATAGAATGAGAACACGACAACACACTGGTACACACATGGTATTAATACACTTTCAGCTTATACATAGAGTGAGAACACGACAACACACTGGTACACACATCGTATTAATGCACTTTCAGCTTATGCATAGAATGAGAACACGACAACACACTGGTACACACATCGTATTAATACACTTTCACACTGGTACACACATGGTATTAATACACTTTCAGCTTATACGTAGAATGAGAACACGACAACACACTGGTACACACATGGTATTAATGCACTTTCAGTGTATACATAGAGTGAGAACAAGACAACACACTGGTACACACATGGTATTAATACACTTTCAGCTTATACATAGAAAGAGAACACAATAACACACTGGTACACACATCGTATTAATACACTTTCAGCTTATACATAGAATGAGCACACAACAACACACTGGTACACACATGGTATTAATGCACTTTCAGCTTATACATAGAATGAGAACATGACAACACACTGGTTCAAACATGGTATTAATTCACTTTCAGTTTATACCTAGAATGAGAACACACCAACACACTGGTACACACATGGTATTAATACACTTTCAGTTTATACATAGAATAAGAAAACGACAACACACTGGTACACACATGGTATTAATACACTTTCACACTGGTGCACACATGGTATTAATACACTTTCAGCTTATACATAGAATGAGAACAAGACAACACACTGGTACACACATGGTATTAATACACCTTCAGCTTATACATAGAATGAGAACACGACAACACACTGGTACACACATGGTATTAATACACTTTCAGCTTATACATAGAATGAGAACACAACAACACACCGGTACACACATGGTATTAATACACTTTCAGCTTATACATAGAATGAGAACACGACAACACACTGGTACACACATGGTATTAATACACGTTCAGCTTATACATAGAATGAGAACAACACAACACACTGGTACACACATGGTATTAATACACTTTCAGCTTATACATAGAATGAGAACATGACAACACACTGGTACACACATGGTATTAATGCACTTTCAGCTTATACATAGAATGAGAACAAGACAACACACTGGTACACACATGGTATTAATACACTTTCAGCTTATACATAGAATGAGAACAAGACAGCACACTGGTACACACCTGGTATTAATACACTTTCAGCTTATACATAGAATGTGAAGAAGACAACACACTGGTACACACATGGTGTTAATACACTTTCAGCTTATACATAGAATGAGAACAACACAACACACTGGTACACACATGGTATTAATACACTTTCAGCTTATACATAGAATGAGAACACGACAACACACTGGTACACACATGGTATTAATGCACTTTCAGCTTATACATAGAATGAGCACACGACAACACACTGGTACACACATGGTATTAATGCACTTTCAGCTTATACATAGAATGAGAACACGACAACACACTGGTACACACATGGTATTAATACACTTTCAGCTTATACATAGAGTGAGAACAACACAACACACTGGTACACACATGGTATTAATGCACTTTCAGCTTATACATAGAATGAGAACATGACAGCACACTGGTACACACATCGTATTAATACACTTTCAGCTTATACATAGAATGAGCACACGACAACACACTGGTACACACATGGTATTAATGCACTTTCAGCTTATACATAGAATGAGCAAACGACAACACACTGGTACACACATCGTATTAATGCACTTTCAGCTTATACATAGAATGAGCACACGACAACACACTGGTACACACATGGTATTAATGCACTTTCAGCTTATACATAGAATGAGAACACAACAGCACACTGGTTCACACATGGTATTAATACACTTTCAGTTTATACACAGAATGAGAACATGACAACACACTGGTACACACATGGTATTAATACACTTTCAGCTTATACATAGAATGAGAACACGACAACACACTGGTACACACATGGTATTAATACACTTTCACACTGGTACACACATGGTATTAATACACTTTCAGCTTATACATAGAATGAGAACAAGACAACACACTGGTACACACATGGTATTAATACACCTTCAGCTTATACATAGAATGAGAACACGACAACACACTGGTACACACATGGTATTAATACACTTTCACACTGGTGCACACATGGTATTAATACACTTTCAGCTTATACATAGAATGTGAACAAGACAACACACTGGTACACACATGGTATTAATACACCTTCAGCTTATACATAGAATGAGAACACGACAACACACTGGTACACACATGGTATTAATACACTTTCAGCTTATACATAGAATGAGAACACAACAACACACCGGTACACACATGGTATTAATACACTTTCAGCTTATACATAGAATGAGAACACGACAACACACTGGTACACACATGGTATTAATACACGTTCAGCTTATACATAGAATGAGAACAACACAACACACTGGTACACACATGGTATTAATACACTTTCAGCTTATACATAGAGTGAGAACAACACAACACACTGGTACACACATGGTATTAATGCACTTTCAGCTTATACATAGAATGAGAACATGACAGCACACTGGTACACACATCGTATTAATACACTTTCAGCTTATACATAGAATGAGCACACGACAACACACTGGTACACACATGGTATTAATGCACTTTCCGCTTATACATAGAATGAGCAAACGACAACACACTGGTACACACATCGTATTAATGCACTTTCAGCTTATACATAGAATGAGCACACGACAACACACTGGTACACACATGGTATTAATGCACTTTCAGCTTATACATAGAATGAGAACACAACAGCACACTGGTTCACACATGGTATTAATACACTTTCAGTTTATACACAGAATGAGAACACGACAACACACTGGTACACACATGGTATTAATACACTTTCAGCTTATACATAGAATGAGAACACGACAACACACTGGTACACACATGGTATTAATACACTTTCACACTGGTACACACATGGTATTAATACACTTTCAGCTTATACATAGAATGAGAACAAGACAACACACTGGTACACACATGGTATTAATACACCTTCAGCTTATCCATAGAATGAGAACACGACAACACACTGGTACACACATGGTATTAATACACTTTCAGCTTATACATAGAATGAGAACAGGACAACACACCGGTACACACATGGTATTAATAAACTTTCAGCTTATACATAGAATAAGAACACGACAACACATTGGTACACACATGGTATTAATACACGTTCAGCTTATACCTAGAATGAGAACAACACAACACACTGGTACATACATGGTATTAATGCACATTCAGCTTATACATAGAATGAGAACACGACAACACACTGGTACACACATGGTTTTAATACACTTTCAGCTTATACATAGAATGAGAGCAACACAACACACTGGTACACACATGGTATTAATACACTTTCAGCTTATACATAGAATGAGAACACGACAACACACTGGTACACACATGGTATTAATGCACTTTCAGCGTATACATAGAGTGAGAACAAGACAACACACTGGTACACACACGGTATTAATACACTTTCAGCTTATACATAGAATGAGAACAGGACAACACACTGGTACACACATGGTATTAATCCACTTTCAGCTTATACATAGAATGAGCACATGACAACACACTGGTACACTCATGGTATTAATACACTTTCAGCTGATACATAGAATGAGAACACGACAACACACTGGTTCACACATGGTATTAATACACTTTCAGTTTATACATAGAATGAGAACACGACAACACATTGGTACACACATGGTATTAATACACTTTCAGCTTATACATAGAATGAGAACATGACAACACACTGGTACACACATGGTATTAATACACTTTCACACTGGTACACACATGGTATTAATACACTTTCAGCTTATACATAGAATGAGAACAAGACAACACACTGGTACACACATGGTATTAATACACCTTCAGCTTATACATAGAATGAGAACACGACAACACACTGGTACACACATGGTATTAATACAATTTCAGCTTATACATAGAATGAGAACACGACAACACACCGGTACACACATGGTATTAATACACTTTCAGCTTATACATAGAATGAGAACACGACAACACACTGGTACACACATGGTATTAATACACGTTCAGCTTATACATAGAATGAGAACAACACAACACACTGGTACACACATGGTATTAATACACTTTCAGCTTATACATAGAATGAGAACATGACAACACACTGGGACACACATGGTATTAATGCACTTTCAGCTTATACATAGAATGAGAACAAGACAACACACTGGTACACACATGGTATTAATACACTTTCAGCTTATACATAGAATGTGAACAAGACAGCACACTGGTACACACATGGTATTAATACACTTTCAGCTTATACATAGAATGTGAAGAAGACAACACACTGGTACACACATGGTGTTAATACACTTTCAGCTTATACATAGAATGAGAACAACACAACACACTGGTACACACATGGTATTAATACACTTTCAGCTTATACATAGAATGAGAACACGACAACACACTGGTACACACATGGTATTATTGCACTTTCAGCTTATACATAGAATGAGAACACAACAACACACTGGTACACACATGGTGTTAATACACTTTCAGCTTATACATAGAATGAGAACAAGACAACACACTGGTACACACATCGTATTAATACACTTTCAGCTTATACAAAGAATGAAAACACGATAACACACTGGTACACACATGGTATTAATACACTTTCAGCTTATACATAGAATGAGAACACGACAACACACTGGTGCACACATCGTATTAATACACTTTCAGCTTATACATAGAATGAGCACACGACAACACACTGGTACACACATGGTATTAATGCACTTTCAGCTTATACATAGAATGATAACAAGACAGCACACTGGTACACACATGGTATTAATACACTTTTAGCTTATACATAGAATGAGAACACGACAACACACTGGTACACACATGGTATTAATACACTTTCAGCTTATACATAGAGTGAGAACAAGACAACACACTGGTACACACATCGTATTAATACACTTTCAACTTATACATAGAATGAGCACACGACAACACACTGGTACACACATGGTATTAATACACTTTCAGCTTATACATAGAGTGAGAACAAGACAACACACTGGTACACACATGGTATTAATACACTTTCAGCTTGTACATAGAATGATAACAAGACAACACACTGGTACACACATGGTATTAATGCACTTTCAGCTTATACATAGAATGAGAACACGACAACACACTGGTACACACATGGTATTAATACACTTTCAGCTTATACATAGAGTGAGAACACGACAACACACTGGTACACACATCGTATTAATGCACTTTCAGCTTATGCATAGAATGAGAACACGACAACACACTGGAACACACATCGTATTAATACACTTTCACACTGGTACACACATGGTATTAATACACTTTCAGCTTATACGTAGAATGAGAACACGACAACACACTGGTACACACATGGTATTAATGCACTTTCAGTGTATACATAGAGTGAGAACAAGACAACACACTGGTACACACATGGTATTAATACACTTTCAGCTTATACATAGAATGAGAACACAACAACACACTGGTACACACATCGTATTAATACACTTTCAGCTTATACATAGAATGAGCACACAACAACACACTGGTACACACATGGTATTAATGCACTTTCAGCTTATACATAGAATGAGAACATGACAACACACTGGTTCAAACATGGTATTAATTCACTTTCAGTTTATACCTAGAATGAGAACACACCAACACACTGGTACACACATGGTATTAATACACTTTCAGCTTATACATAGAATAAGAACACGACAACACACTGGTACACACATGGTATTAATACACTTTCACACTGGTGCACACATGGTATTAATACACTTTCAGCTTATACATAGAATGAGAACAAGACAACACACTGGTACACACATGGTATTAATACACCTTCAGCTTATACATAGAATGAGAACACGACAACACACTGGTACACACATGGTATTAATACACTTTCAGCTTATACATAGAATGAGAACACAACAACACACCGGTACACACATGGTATTAATACACTTTCAGCTTATACATAGAATGAGAACACGACAACACACTGGTACACACATGGTATTAATACACGTTCAGCTTATACATAGAATGAGAACAAGACAGCACACTGGTACACACATGGTATTAATACACTTTCAGCTTATACATAGAATGTGAAGAAGACAACACACTGGTACACACATGGTGTTAATACACTTTCAGCTTATACATAGAATGAGAACAACACAACACACTGGTACACACATGGTATTAATACACTTTCAGCTTATACATAGAATGAGAACATGACAACACACTGATACACACATGGTATTAATGCACTTTCAGCTTATACATAGAATGAGAACACAACAACACACTGGTACACACATGGTGTTAATACACTTTCAGCTTATACATAGAATGAGAACAAGACAACACACTGGTACACACATCGTATTAATACACTTTCAGCTTATACAAAGAATGAAAACACGACAACACACTGGTACACCCATGGTATTATTACACTTTCAGCTTATACATAGAATGAGAACAAGACAACACACTGGTACACACATGGTATTAATACACTTTCAGCTTATACATAAAATGAGAACAAGACAACACACTGGTACACACATGGTATTAATACACTTTCAGCTTATACATAGAAAGAGAACAACACAACACACTGGTACACACATGGTATTAATACACTTTCAGCTTGTACATAGAATGAGAACATGACAACACACTGGTACACACATGGTATTAATACACTTCAGCTTATACATAGAATGAGAACAAGACAATACACTGGTACACACATTTTATTAATGCACTTTCAGCTTATACATAGAATGAGAACATGACAACACACTGGTACACACATGGTATTAATACACTTTCAGCTTATACATAGAGTGAGAACCAGACAACACACTGGTACACACATGGTATTAATACACTTTCAGCTTATACATAGAATGAGAACTACACAACACACTGGTACACACATGGTATTAATACACTTTCAGCTTATACATAGAATGTGAACAAGACAACACACTGGTACAGATATGGTATTAATACACTTTCAGCTTATACATAGAATGAGAACAACACAACACACTGGTACACACATGGTTTAATACACTTTCAGCTTATACATAGAATGAGAACAGCACAACACACTGGTACACACATGGTATTAATACACTTTCAGCTTATACATAGAATGAGAACACGACAACACACTGGTACACACATGGTATTAATACACTTTCAGCTTATACATAGAATGAGAACAGGACAACACACTGGTACACACATGGTATTAATACACTTTCAGCTTATACAAAGAATGAGAACACGACAACACACTGGTACACACATTGTATTAATACACTTTCAGCTTGTACATAGAATGAGCACACGACAACACACTGGTACACACATGGTATTAATGCACTTTCAGCTTATACATAGAATGATAACAAGACAGCACACTGGTACACACATGGTATTAATACACTTTCAGCTTATACATAGAATGAGAACATGACAACACACTGGTACACACATGGTATTAATACACTTTCAGCTTATACATAGAGTGAGAACAAGACAACACACTGGTACACACATCGTATTAATACACTTTCAGCTTATACATAGAATGAGCACACGACAACACACTGGTACACACATGGTATTAATACACTTTCAGCTTATACATAGAGTGAGAACAAGACAACACACTGGTACACACATGGTATTAATACACTTTCAGCTTGTACATAGAATGATAACAAGACAACACACTGGTACACAGATGTCATTAATGCACTTTCAGCTTATACATAGAATGAGAACACGACAACACACTGGTACACACATGGTATTAATACACTTTCAGCTTATACATAGAGTGAGAACACGACAACACACTGGTACACACATCGTATTAATGCACTTTCAGCTTATGCATGGAATGAGAACACGACAACACACTGGTACACACATCGTATTAATACACTTTCAGCTTATACATAGAATGAGCACACGACAACACACTGGTACACACATGGTATTAATGCACTTTCAGCTTATACATAGAATGAGCACACGACAACACACTGGTACACACATCGTATTAATGCACTTTCAGCTTATACATAGAATGAGCACACGACAACACACTGGTACACACATGGTATTAATGCACTTTCAGCTTATACATAGAATGAGAACAAGACAACAACTGGTACACACATCGTATTAATACACTTTCAGCTTATACATAGAATGAGCACACGACAACACACTGGTACACACATGGTATTAATGCACTTTCAGCTTATACATAGAATGAGCACACAACAACACACTGGTACACACATGGTATTATTGCACTTTCAGCTTATACATAGAATGAGAACACGACAACACACTGGTTCACACATGGTATTACTACACTTTCAGTTTATACATAGAATGAGAACACGACAACACACTGGTACACACATGGTATTAATACACTTGCAGCTTATACATTCAAGTGTCACCTATGACATATACATGCCACTTCTGTGAGAGTCACTCCCTCCTCCTATGTTATCCTACCATGCTGCTGCTAAAAACAGAATGCACACCGCTTTATACATAAAAGAGGAGAGGAAAAGTGCTTGTAACACATCCAGCTCTCATATCTCCATGACCTCTGCATTCCACTGCTAAAATAGGTCAGGGTGGTGCCATCACAAATTGTGTTAGCAATACTGGCACCACCCAGCGGAATAGGTGGTGCTAGTGACACATTCACTGTTGTGAATAGCTCAAGCCATGTCTCAGCTTTTCACAAGGCACTATCATACTGACACAGCACATGCCCAGTGAAGTCCCTGTGCAGGAGGCACATGCCTGGTGAAGTCCCTGTGCAGAAGGCACATACTCGGTGAAGTCCCTGTACAGTAGGCACATGCCCGGTGATGTCCCTGTCCAGGAGAAACAAGAATATTTTGCTGCTCCTGATGAACCCTACAGTTTACAGCATCTGAAGAAGCCACGGCATTTGCCATGGTCCACTAGAGGAGGAGAATGGTAGGCCCATGTGCATGGATGCATGTTCAGATATCTTGTGACATGCAGCTAGCACAGCAGTGGAACACTGTCAGACCTTTGCACCACCATACCATGGAACTACGGGTCTGCCAATAGTGTGCACAAGTATATTGGTAACGTTCTTCACTAGAAGTGTGCTAAGCATATTTAGCATCAGCTAGGCAGGCTAGTATATTGCATTCCAGATGACCTTCAGAAAAGGTGATGCTAAATTGACTCAATTAGCATAACCACCAAACTAAGAGGCCTTTATTAACTTGATGTAAAGTGTGAGAACCATATACAGAACAACAAGTGCAGCTGGAAATCTGTGAAACACATGATTTTCCATAATGACCCTCTGGGAGTGGGTATAAATGTACTGAAGGCAGAAAACATGCCCATATATCCCAGCAGTGAAATCTACATCTCTGGTGGATGGCAATAACAGACAGATGCTGTGAAGTACATGTGAATGGAACAGAGCTCAATAACACACTTGTGGCAGGCTGTTGAGGTGGGGCAATTGGCTGGCATTGGGCACCTTGGAAAGAATGGGATACGGAGATCATGCAAATCCCTGTATATGAGACATGGCAATGGGGTGTACTGGGAGGTGGTGTAGCATGGTGTTTACATCATTACCTGGGATTAATAAACAGATACACAGAAAAATTCCAACTCCAAGAACGTCAATACTATATTACAACAAAGCATTTGGATATAAATCCTTCTTCAGTGCAATATACAATCTAACATTCTTTCAGTTTTTGTAAAACAAGAGTAAAATCATGTGAGCACGGCCAGCTAATCACATAATTTCTACAATAATTCAATTAACATTTTAGCTCAGAGATGGATACAGGCAGGAGTGTAGAAAACTTAGGACACTATAAGAGTGCAACAATGTGATCTGTAGGATGGGACTACAGACTAGTTGCAGTGATTTGGAGTGTAACATAAGATGAAAGACAAGGGGACATCAGTACTTGTGAATAAAATGTGTCCCCAGGGATAAATCAGGCTCCTGTTAACTGTAAAACCTATACGGTATGATCACAGATATTTATTTGATCAAGGAGAGTCACCCAACCCCTTTGTCTAGATGCTCATTGGTCTGGTAACTTTTAGAAATTAATATGACTTGGCAAGGGATGTGAAGGCATATGATTGTCAGGAACATGCCATATGTCCCACATCTAGACCTCTTATTCTGAATCATGGCTTCATGAAGTTGACGGATAGTTTAGTATGATGCATGCCTACCTTGTACTGCTTGATGAAGTGGGATTTCTACGTTTGTAAAGACTCATTTTGTCAGTTTGTGGATTTTTTTAGACTTTATCACATGTGCATTTCATTAAGTAAGTAGTTCATAGCATGAATCCTTACATTGAGTAAACAATGTTGCATCTAATTTGCACTTTTGTCACTATTTGTTTTTGGAGTAATATATGGCATACATTCATTTAGCCGACGGATATATTACCAAGGTATAGCATGTCGAAAGCAGTGCGGCAAAAAAAAAAAAAAAAAAAAAAAATAATATATATATATATATATATATATATATATATATATATATATATACACATAGAGAGAGAGAGTTTACTTCAGAATGTCGAGCTACTGAAAACTCTTAACTTCATATGGTCAAGACCATATGATCGAGTTTTCAGAATCTCGAAATTGTGAAGTTTTGATAAAAAAGACTTTAATTTAGTTGACAATAAGTTTTCTAAAGGGGGGCAAGTTCCCCTACACCCTCACTACTTAAATATACCATCTCCATGATCGCACTCCAGCGAGGAAACAGGAAATCTCCTGTTCTGCGCTTCTGTATACAGTGCAGAAAGGGAGACTTCCCTTTTGCCCACTGTAGCGCAATCTCGGAGTTGGTATATTTAGGGGGGTGTGGGGGGTGAAGGGGGGGTTGCCCCCCTGCAGAAACGTTGTTTGACTTTATTTCATTTCACAATTTTGAGTTTCTGAAAACTCGATCATATGGTCTCAACCATATGAAGTTCGAGTTTTCAGTAACTCGACATTCTGAAGTGAAACTATATACATATAGTGGATGTGGCATTGAATTCCCACAGCTCTCTATCAGGTTTTTTTTTTTTTTTTTTTTGTGGAGTTGCATTTAGATTGAGTTTTTTCTATAAAACAAGATGCATTTTTAATTGTTCCGTTTCTCAGAAAGTTATTCCTAAAAGAAAAAGTATTGTTCAGTAGTCTTATATTAAATGTGTGTTGGAGAAGTATATTTTAATTAAGAGTTACACTTAGCTCAAACTACTAGTTTTAATTTTTATATTTTATTATTTGGAATTTGGAAGATGAGTATGTTTTGTGCAGTGTAAGTTTTTCATATGTGATTGCTTTTAATAATTAGATAAAGGGTGCATCATTGTTTTGTATATGTGATGTTTTTGTACTGAATTTCGATAGTTTGGTGGGTTTTTTTTTGTACTGGCATATACATAATGAAGCATGTGTATGTTCCTCTTGAAAAATGTAGAGGGCTTCCTGCCAGAGTTATTAAAGATGTATCAGATCACTGGAGTGGAATTAGATTTGAAGCGTCATCCCAAGAAATTGACATCTAATAGAAGTTAGCAAGGAGGAAGGTATTAGGGCTGTCAGGTGTGCAGATAAGTATTTAGGACTAATACATTTGCCCAGTGGTAGCATTGTCGCCTCATAGCAAGACGTTGTCCCGTTCGATTCTCAGCTAGAGCATCTTCTGTGTGGAGGCATACGTGAATGGGGTGTACCTTCGTCGAAGGTTGTGCGTCAGGGCTGGTAACCCCGTACGTAAAAAGCCACTACCAATCATTAGCGGACCGGAGTTCCGCTGTGGCGACCCCTAACCAGGAAAAGTCGAAAGACCCAACAACAACATTTGCCCAGTGGTGCAGGAGGCTATTAGAAGAAATTCTAAAAAGTTAGAAGAGAAGGTCGAGACTCCTGCATAAATAGATTAGGCACCTAGTAAGTTAATTGGGAGGAAGGTTGATATGTGCGTGAAGAGTCTACCCATGCAGATATGTTAATTAATGGTTTCAAGATCCCTTCAGAGTTAAGATGCAAAGGAAAGAAAGATTAAAGGAAAATACGGATTAATGGAAGGGGATTGGCTGTTATATTTCTTTATTTGTAAGATGGTTAAGAGAATGAAAACACAGGAATGAGTGTGTCATAAGAATGTGGAAGACAGTGATTTTTGGGGAGAAAATGGATGGGATTAACAGGGGGAGTAATGGGGAAGATATATAAATACTTGAGAAGGTAAGAATGGAGCTAAATCTGTTGAGAGATGTGAAGATATGAAGTGAGATAAGATGAGAGATGGCAGGGGACAATATGCCTGAGATGATGGAGTAGTTGATGAGAAGATTACATTTGTGGGTCTCTTTAATATGTAAATGAAGGTTTGCATAAATGGTTCAAAGCACACTATCTAGGATCAAGTAGGAAGAGAATAGAATGGATGGAGAGAATAGAATATTAGCTGGAAATGAGAAGGAGAAAATACAAATGTGCACGTGTTGAGAATGTAAGGAAGTTATGTTTATGAAAATATGGGGAGGCTTTGGTAAAAAATCTATGATACAGTAAAGGAAAGCTTTATGTTTTAGTCTTTGGAGTGGAAAGACATTATGGTGAGATCTAGATGAGAGTGTAGAATTGCAGCTAAGGAAGACGATAAAGGGATGGTGTATCAGTCCGTTACTTCAAAATTTGAGGTTAATACAGGAATAGAAATGACACAAAACACCAAGGCTCAAACTTAACTTATTAATTTATTAAGCAAAACTTTTCTTAAAGTACAGTAAGGCTAAAACTAAATAAACAAAAACTAATAAATCATGTACTTACAAGCATATGCATAAACAAAATCATCTTTGCCACTGATAGGGAAACTTCAAATCCTATCCAGTGCAGCTATCTGTTCAGTCAAGGCAAGGCCGACACTGGCGAAATGTCTCTAAGCTCAGTTCAGGCTGGTGCTGTGATCAAATCCGGATGCTGATGATGATGATTTTCATCTTAGCCTTTGAGCTTTTATAGTCTTTTTTTGAGTTGACAGAATATTGTAGAAAGATCTGACATTACAGGCTCATCATGAGCTGATGGAATATTTTAGAAAATTACAGATCATTTCCTAAGTTGTAAACAAGTCTAGTAATGTCTGGTCTTGTGCCCTACTTCCCTATTTCAGGGAACAGTTAGCTCACAACCTTGTGATATAGTTCCTCTTTGAAATCCCCACATTCTGGTAAACATCTTTTAAGCTGATAAACAACTTATAGGTTAACAAAAGTTCAATGATACCAGTAATCAGTGAGCAAGGCCTGCTCTTAAGCATATTGTATTGTTTCAGTATTAGCAGCATATAGTGAGGTAGTAGCATATCAAGAACTAGCAATAATCAATCTAGCAATAATTAAACATACACAGTGATACGTGGCTCGAGGCATAGCAAGAACTGGTAGGCTGTGTGGATCCGTCACAGGCCACCCCTTGCATCGAGCAACGAATGCTGTGTATCCCTTATAATGGTTAAAACTGACAACATCAGTTTGTACCTTCTCATCACCTTACAATAAATACAGCATGATATTATGCAAAATAACACAGAGATTATTGTGGTCAAAAGTAAAGGATGCAATAACAAATTAAACCACACTGAAGCCTTAGATGACCACATAAAAACATCATACCAATGCGAAACAGTTATATCCTGTATTTCATTTGCAATTTTTACAATGGTACCTTTATCCTTAATCATTTTAATCACTGTTTGATGCGCATCATTTAGTGTTTTATTTAACAGTTGCAACACTGTTCGTCCTTCCTGCTTAATCTGTTGAAAGTCCGGGTGGACTAGAGATGGCCACTTAAAAGTATGTAATGGTTCTATGCTAGCATTAAATGTGACGTCCATCCATCTAGTCAGTCTAATCAATTCTCCAGTACAAAAATCAATAATTGCATGGATATTACTTTTACAGTATGCTCCACTAGTTGTGATCATTCCATCACTCCAGGCTAATTTACAGGAGGATATCACACAAACAGTGGTATCATTTAGCTGGTAGATGTCTGTACCATTTACTACATACCTGTACCAGGTACATTCCCCAGTTCCATTATGTAAGCATGGGTGAGGCTTCCTCTTCACTATCATGCATACCCACCCTGGGGCCAGGTTTCACAACTTGTCACATCAACGGGTACATCATTATAATCAATTAAAGTGGATTCAATTTGAGGTACCCACCAATTATTTCCAAATTGCAAGGGCAATGTAACAAATGGACAGACCTGCTTTGTTCCTTTTTTACTAGCAAGATAGTCAAAAATCAGTATACAAGACTTATTTTCACATGTAAAATCTATTGGCTTTAACCACTGATACAGTTGCAGTTCCTTTTGCCAATGGGCTGCCTTTTAGCCCCCCAAGTTTGAGTGAATTGCAAATATTGCTGGTTGGCAGCCAACTGAGATAAAATACAAAAAGTCTGATTTACTTCTGCTGTGAGGTTATCTAAAATCTGCTCTGTATATGTATTTGTATGTTCAATCCACCTCCACAAGACAGTTTGAGTTAAAATACTGTCTACAGTTCTTTGTCCCAACTCGGGATCATGGTCTGCTAGTAGCTTAAAGGCCATATTTAGGTCAGTGCCCAAACGGCTCAACTTGCTACGTAGGGTATCTATATCTACACTGTTTAGGAATCCAGTCCCTGTTCCGACTGCACCTAGTGCAGTACCAAGAATACCTGTTACATCGCGTTTATTTCTTCTATATTTGTAATGTTTGTATTTGATATGCAAAGAATCAACTGGCCATAATTGTGCAATTTTACAATGTGGATACCTGGTGGTAATATCCACTGCTGACATGTTAACTATCATTTTAATACGTTGTATAATTCTAGCGCTACTTACAGTTTTACATCCTCTGGTATATCTTACCACATGTCCCAAACCATTAAATACAGTCGAACTATTGTCCATGGCATATATCTCCAAGTCCGTAGATAGGGTTTCCGCAGTGTCATTTTCCTTTGAAATTCAGCTATGCAGGAGGAATCTAATGGAGACTTAGCTAAAGAAAATCCCAACTCGTTTAACCTTTGGTACAGACCTCCAAAAGGGTTGGAAACACATTTTTCAGGATGTCTATCACAGTTCAGTCTACATACAGTTGTAATGTTTTCCGTCTGAGTGATGCTCCAAGTTAAGGCAGGCTTCGGTGTCACTGCATATAAATGGTCTCCCAATTTCCAATAAAAGTCACAGTCAGCTGTCAAATTTGCAACATCTTCCCTTCGAATAGAGGGACAGGATCAAGACAGTTATATGGCCCATCTAAGTGTTGTCGTCGGAAAAGGTTGGCTCCTTCCCAAACAGTGGCAATAATCTATGGAGAGGAAAGTACAATGGTTGTTTAGCAGAATCAAGTAATACTAAAACAGTATCACCAGGTCCATCACAAATTACTGTCCCATGTTCATTTGGCTGATTGGGTGTGGTCACTATAACTTTCATTCCCAGCCATTTGCTTGGCTTAGTATCACAGTCTTGTAGTAGAATAACAGCATCTTGATGCATACAAATTTCTACTAAAGGTTGTCCTTTCTGAATCATTTGTGTCTTGTTATCTAAATTGATAGCCTTCACTATCACTTCTCGTTCTGGCTCCCATAATGTAAAACCTCCCAACTTTCACCTAATAGCCCTTTTTGCCCCAGTGCCAATTTTCTGGGAGAAAGAGTTTCCAGCCTATCTCAACTAATGCCATATTTTGTGCTGGCACCCTTTGTTCAGTCAATGCACATAGCCAGAATCGAGTTTGATCAGTATTTGTCAGAAGAGGGTATATGGCATTCGATTCAGCTTTTCTATTTTCAAAACACAGCAGTTAGATCGAATGTCACTCATATGCATTTGCAAGGGAGTTCCTTGATGCTTTCGGGGTCTGTTATTCAGCTGACTCACAGCTAATTCTAGTACCTTTGCCCAGCCTCGCAATGTTCCATCATTCGTATTCTTTCGAATTTGTTCTTTAAGGAGCCCATTATACCTTTCAATTAAACCAGCAGCTTGGGGATGATATGGGATATGCAGTACCCATCGAACTCCATTTTCCTTTGCCCACTCTTGGACCTCTGCTCCGGTAAAGTGGCTGCCTTGGTCACTTTGGATTTCAGCGGGAAACCCATATGTCACACATAATTTATTCAATCCTTTTAACACTGCTTGCTGGTTTGCCTTTTTGCATGGGGACACCATTAGTAATCCTGAATAAGTGTCCACCATCGTTAGGCAGTATTGCTGGTTTTGATCCAGTGGTAAAGGACCAATAAAGTCTATTTGCCAGATTTGTGCTGGGCGGCTGCCTCTGTGAATGTGTCCGCATGCTTCTGCTTGCAGTTGCTTCTGTTTATTTCTTTGACAAATTTCACACTGTTTTATAACATCCGTAGTTATTTCCTTATTTAACTGCATACCATGCCTCCGGGCCCATTCTATCATCGCATCTCTTCCCAAATGTCCACTCCGATCATGGGCCCATCTTGCCATACTGGCACTTTCGACTTTCTCTTCAGTAACACGTACCGCGGCCATCTTATCTACCTGCTGGTTATGCCTCCTTTCATTTGTTACAAGTGATGCATGGGCATCTACATGTCCAACACTGATTTTACATTGTTGAGCTTTTTCCCAAATCCGTTGCCAATCTTCTGAACCTCCCCACAGAGGTCTGCCATGGATCTTCCAATCCTGTTGCTGCCAGGCAGGTAACCACGTCGTCAGTCCTTTATAAACTGCCCAGCTGTCAGTATAGATGTATACTTCGTCCTCCGGTGATAAACTATCGATGACCAGGGCAACAGCTCGTAATTCTGCCTGATTATTTGAACCGGCAGTACCTTCATCAAATAACACAGTTTCTGTTCGTGGGCAATAAGCCACTGCAGTCCAGGTCCTACCATTTGATCCAATTTTGGCAGAACCATCAGTAAACCATGCAAATTTTTGTTTTTCTGCATCTAAATTATCAAATGGTAATGCTTCAGTTATTGGAGACTGTGGGAGCTCTTATCGCTGTTGTTCTATCGCATCAGCATCATCCAGAATTACCAGTCCAGCCAACTGTTGTTGTACCTGAGACACCCCAGGCACGATGTTGGCCCTTTCCTGTAAATACCACTTCCACTTTTGTACGGTCGAAGATTGTGCTATCAAGGTTTTCATTAAGGTATTGTCTCGTAACCACCCCTGGATTGGGTAGTCTATTTTAACTGTCACTGTTTGTTGTTTGGTTATCCCTTCTACATGAATCAATGCTGTGTACACCGCCAGTACATGCTGCTCAAGGGGGCTGTATCTCACCTGCACTCCAGTTAGGGATTTGGACCAAAATCCCAAGGGTCTCTTTTTCCCAGTGTCATCCTTCTGCCACAGCCCCAAGACATAATATTATTGGCAACTGTTACTTCAAGGACAAAAGGTTGTTGTGGATCAACTGGGCCCAGCCCCACGCTCTGCTGTAGAGCCTTTTTTGCTTCTTCAAAAGCCGTTTGTTGCTTGGGACCCCATTGAAAATCACATTTTTTCCTAGTTACATAGTGAATGGGTCGCAAAATCTGTCCAAGATGAGGTACAAATGCTCTCCAAAAGCCCATTGCTCCCAAAAAGGCCTGTGCCTGCTGTTTCGTTTTTGGGACTGCAATTTTCTGGATACTCTCCAGTGCTGCTGCAGGAATTTCCCTTTTCGCTCCGTTCCAAATCATACCAAGGAATTTTACTGATGTCCCTTGTTGTGTCTTATTCTCATTTATAGCCCACCCTCTGTTCTGAAGGTGCTGCACTACAGTCTTTAATGCGGTCTCCACCTCGGATTTTTCTCCAGTAATCATTATGTCATCAATGTAATGAAAATAGTCACTTTGTCTAGCTGTAACTTGGCTAGGTCTCTAGCCACTAGTCCATGACACAGGGTAGGGCTGTGCAGATATCCTTGAGGTAACACTTGGAAGGTATACTGCCTCCCCTCCCAGGTAAAAGCAAACTGGGCTCTGCTTTCTTCTGCTATCGGAATGGAGAAGAAGGCATTTGCCAAGTCCAAAACTGCATGATATGGTCCAGCAGAGGAAGACAATCTTTCCACGATCGTAACAATGTCTGGAACAGCTGCCGCTAAGGGTGGGGCCACCTTGTTCAGACCTCGATAATCTACAGTCATTCGCCATGATCCATCAGGTTTCCTTACTGGCCACACCGGACTGTTAAATGGACTCACTGTTGGCTCAAGTATGCCAACCCGAAGCAGTTCTTGGATCGTCTCAGTAATTTCAGCGTGCCCACCTGGGATACAATATTGTTTGATGTTCACTATTGTTTTAGGCGTGGGAATACAAAGCGGTTCCCACTTAGCATTGCCTTGAATTACAGCCTTAACTGCGTTGACTGAACAATGCCGCACTCCAAACCTAAATGGCCCTACAGTGGTTTCCAAAGTTCTACCCTTTAACACATCTATTCCTAAAATGTGTTCAGGTACTGGAGCTATCACTGCTTCAATGTAAATAGGAATACCATCCCCAAAAGCTATCTTAATCTTGGTTTTGGTACCTAGTGTCTTTGCCCCTCCATAACCATCAATTTCTACATATTGTCCACGAAATCTACGGGGTTGCCTGCAAAATGGTTACTTCTGATCCTGTGTCTACCAGAGCCATCACATGTTGTGGCCCTCCCTTCCAAAAATGGTAAGGGTGCGTAAGGCGTCGGTCCCCAGGTGTAATTGCTCTTACTGTACCCCTAGCTACTGGGGACCCGCCTACTAGTCAATTTGTCTCTGTTTTTTCGACCGGGGTTCTCCATTCCTTCCCTCCCCAGTCTCTCTCGTCATTAAATTCCCCCTTTCGCCACTGTGCTAGCTCCTCATCAGTAGGGATGTCAGGATATAATTGATTCCATCCTACCTTCCCTTCAGTGGTACTCCTGGTTGAACTTTTTGTAGGGGTTTGCTTTTTTCTTTCAGAACTTGAACCTCTTTCTTTCTGTTTCTGCTTCCACTTTTTATATAATTCTTCAGTAGCTATCCCATCTATTTCCGCAGCTCCAACCCCCCACCTCAACAGATCCAGAAACATTTGCTTTCTCGTAACCTTTTCTCCAGATTTATCTTTTGATTTCTCCGCATTTGCCTTTCTAGCTCTTCTCTGTTCTTTTTCTTCCACTAATTCTGCCATTTGATTTAGAGTGGCTATTACGTCCCATATCTGCTGACCTACACCACCTGCCAGGGCAGCCATCAGCTGCCCCTTCCACCACTGTGGTGCATTTTGATTAATTTGCTCCTCATATTACTAGTCATAATTTGTGCATCTGGCCCTCTCGGAAGCACCAATACACCATCCCTCAATTCCATTGAGTAAACGGCAGCCAACATAGCCATTTCTCTTAACTGCTGTATGGCCTCTGCTATTGTTTTCCAAGGCTTATGTTCATCAGCTACTGCTGTAGCATCTGGCCAAGTAGCGCGGAAAGCCGAGGCTAACCACACCACCAGTGTATTCACCTGGGAATCACCATGATCTATATTGTTTACTATTTGCTTTAGACGTGGGTGAAACACCAGACATGCACACTGGTGCATCTCTTCAGCATTTAGAGACACCGCTTCTCCCCTGTGTCCCAAACCCGAAGAAACCACGCCAAAACAGTTTCCCCTGGCCTTTGCTTATAGATTTGGATTATATTCAATAATTCAGCTTGCGTATAACTCCGCACCTCCACCCATTGTTGTGGTGCCGCCCCTCCAGTCCACTGTCCCTTTTTCTCAATAACTGGGCGCGCCTCCACTGACGGAGGATTTACTATTTCAAAATCACTATCACCCTCATCTGTTGAGGGAAATCACCTTCCCACTTCTCAGGATCAAACTCTGCCTTACACAGCAAAGCACGAACCCGAGGCCTTGAGGGTGGATGGCGCTGTTTTCTCCCATTTCGTTGTCTACGCTGTTGTATTATCCGAGTAGCTAAAGTCACTGAATTAGATTTCCAGTGCTCAGCTTCCTCCCCTACTTTAACAAGTGCCATGTTTGCCTTCTCCAAGGCATCTCTATCTAATCTATGTGTGTGTGTGAGTTCTTTACATCGCTCTTCTAATTCTGAAACTTTTTCTTTTAGTGAGTCTACATCTCTGTCTAATTCCTGAATTGCTTCAAAGAACAGCCATCCGGCTGCCCCTACCCCTCCTTCACCTTTTTTCCCTTATCATCCAATTTTAACCCTTCTAAAGCTCTAGCTAGGCTATCAGGATCTGCCTTAGGTCTTTCCTGCAAGGGTTTTGGAGAAGGAGGAGGAGAAACTTGACTCAATACCTTAGCAAGAGGATCCCACTTCCCAAATAATGCTGTCAAAGTAGCATCAACACCCAACTTATTTGGAGTGCTTAATGCAACATCCTTCTTACCTATACCTAGGTGTTTTAAAGGAAAAAACATTGGTTGTTGTTGTGACATCTCTACTGCAAACCCCAGATCCTGCCGACTACGCCAAGTGTTTCAGTCCGTTACTTCAAAATCTGAGGTTAATACAGGAATAGAAATGACACAAAACACCAAGGCTCAAACTTAACTTATTAATTTATTAAGCAAAACTTTTCTTAAAGTACAGTAAGGCTAAAACTAAATAAACAAAAACTAATAAATCATGTACTTACAAGCATATGCATAAACAAAATCATCTTTGCCACTGATAGGGAAACTTCAAATCCTATCCAGTGCAGCTATCTGTTCAGTCAAGGCAAGGCCGACACTGGCGAAATGTCTCTAAGCTCAGTTCAGGCTGGTGCTGTGATCAAATCTGGATGCTGATGATGATTTTCATCTTAGCCTTTGAGCTTTTATAGTCTTTTTGAGTTGACAGAATATTGTAGAAAGATCTGACATTACAGGCTCATCATGAGCTGATGGAATATTTTAGAAAATTACAGATCATTTCTAAGTTGTAAACAAGTCTAGTAATGTCTGGTCTTGTGCCCTACTTCCCTTTTCAGGGAACAGTTAGCTCACAACCTTGTGATATAGTTCCTCTTTGAAATCCCCACATTCTGGTAAACATCTTTTAAGCTGATAAACAACTTATAGGTTAACAAAAGTTCAATGATACCAGTAATCAGTGAGCAAGGCCTGCTCTTAAGCATATTGTATTGTTTCAGTATTAGCAGCATATAGTGAGGTAGTAGCATATCAAGAACTAGCAATAATCAATCTAGCAATAATTAAACATACACAGTGATACGTGGCTCGAGGCATAGCAAAAACTGGTAGGCTGTGTGGATCCGTCACAGATGGAAACATGAGAAGAGGCTGTGTTTCAGTAAAGAAAAAGTATGGATGTGAATGCAAAGGTTACCCATTGCTGAAAAGAGTACAATGGGAAAAGAGGCTACAATACAAATGGAGAATTGGAAGAAATGAGGGGGGAGGAGAGCAGGTAGAATTTTACCTTAATAGTTAAATTATGGAGCAATGTTAGATACTTACATAGGGAAGGTGTGGGAGAATTCGAGATAAAATGATATTGGTCTGGAGCTGTAATTGTATGATAAAAGACGAATTCCTGTAGATTTTCCTGTTTTGGTTAATTTTGTTAGGTTATAGTCTCTGGAGAACATTTCTATTTTGCAGCAATATGTGAAGTGAATGTTATTTTAAGCCTGTATAAAGTAAGCATTTACAATTATGAAAACATACTCTACTGGAGTATATACCAGTTTATGGTTCTGCGTTATGTTTGAACATATAAAAACAAGATTCTTATTTATATATTGGAACTCAGCATGCATTCAGTTAATGCAGTATTTTAAAAAAGCATTCAAGATTGTGATTTGATGTGCTTTTAAAACATCGCGCATGTGTTGCTGTGTCTCTTAATGATGAAAATAATAAAAAAGTATATGAAAAAACATTTTCTACCAACATTTATGTGCTTTTTTATAAAATTTCTGCTAGGATTCATAACTTAAATCGTACTATATATATTAGGCCAAACTGTGAGATTAGTAGCGATGTATAGGGTGGAGATGATTCAGAGACACAAGTAGGTACCATCAGGCATACCTCCTGGCTGTCCAGATTTTTGCAGAATGCTCATATTTTTGGTCTTTTCCTCATCATTGAGGAATCAAGTCACTAAATAATGAGACATTTGAGACTCAGAATTCATATCCTTGAGAAATTGCATGCCAGTGTAAAACCTATTATTCCAACAACTTTCTAAGTTTATAAGAGGAAAATTTTAAATCTCTCCCTGTTTTTGGCCTTTGTCCTCTGTTATTTTGCCTTTGTCCATATTTCTTGTGCTAAGAGGTTGAGAGGTATGCGTCAAGCAACCTGGTGAAATGCTGCTGTAGGCTTCTTTTGTAAATGACAGTGTAATGATATAGTGACAATGCTTATTGTGAATGCAAATGAAGGTGAACAGCATGATGAAGTGAATAAATGATTCAGAAATGTATATAAAGTGCACAAAGAGACACATCTGGTAGTAAATTTGTATGCCATCTTTTCTTGGTGAGTAAAGACAGAGACAGTGCTAAGGTACTAGCTGCAGCATTTGTATTAGCTGAACAGTATATAATGGGTACTATTCTTGTAGCCAGTGTCTGCAATGTGCACATTGCTGTACTCCATATTGCAAACATATTTTACTGCAGCTATCATACATTTACCTTACCTACAGGAACATTGTTAAATGCTATCATGTGGATAGAGATAGCACCCTAGGACCTTCAATAATATACTTTCTTCCTTTAATTGGTCTTTCTTGATTAACCTACCTTTAGATGAGGCCATCTCCAAATTTAATGAAATCTTCATCAATTCCCTGAATTCTCTGGCTCCCATCAGAAAAATTAGACTAAAATCAAACTTTTCACCATGGTTAACTCAATCTACCCATAACCTTATGCTACAAAGAGACAGAGCCTAGAGACTATGGAAAAGAACTAATCTCTCAACCCATCTACAAAATTAGAGAACTCAGGAACCATACCAAAAAGCACATTGATAATGGCAAAAAAAACAATACTATCAGAAATTGCTAATTAATCCCCACTCTTATCCCAGACTATTTTGGAACAACATTAACAAGAGTCTTTATCCTGGCAAGTCCTCCACACCTAGTCCTTGTCCAGATAGCTCTGCTTGATACTGCTATTCATCTCAACTTATTCTTCATCGACTCTGTTAAACATCTTACTACAGATATGTCTACAAACCCACCTTCTCATGACATCCACTCAACCTCACTATCCTTCACCTTCTTGCTAAAACCCACCTCCACTGCGTATATCAGATCTCTCTTCTCTAAACTCAAAGCATGCTCCATTTCTGCAGACAAATTACCCCCACAATTTCTCAAAATTGCCTCCAGTTCCATTGCCTATCCCATTTATATACTTATCAATCACTCTATCCTTGAAAATACTGTGCCCAAGCTATGGAAAAAATTCTATGTCATTCCTCTCCACAAAGGAGGAAACTCTCTATAGACCCCTCCAACTACTGCCCCATCGCTAACCTATCTCCCCTCTCCAAGATTATGGAAAAATGTGTTCACAAACAAATCCTTGAACACATCATGCAAAATAATCTCCTAACCCCAACACAACATGGTTTTTGTCCCCATCATAGCACAGCCACCACTCTCATAACTTTCACTCAGACCATTGCCAAAGCTTGTGATGATGATAAACTAGTTTCCAGTCTCTTTTAGGATTTATTCACAGGTTTTGACACAGTGTCCCATAATCTGATTATAACTAAACTTAAAGAACTTAACCTCTCCCAATCCACTTTACTCTGGTTCACTAGCTACCTCTCCAATAGACTCCATTCTGTCAGGTGGCTATCAGCCTCCTCCCCCTTCCTTCCTGTCCATACTGGAGTACCACAGGGTTCGATACTAAGGCCCCTTCTCTTTAATATTTATACCAATAATCTTCACTCTGGCTACCCACCCACACTCCTCTCTTATCCAGTATGCTGATGATTCTACTATCATATCCTGTTCTGATAATCTCCCCCACCTATTATCTCTTACCCAAGACTCACTTCTATCTGTTGAAAAATGGCTAACTAGCAACAAACTCCTACTTAATTCAAAGAAAACAAAACTACTTCTGTTTCTCCCAAAAAACCTACAGCATTATAAATCCTCCTTCTCAGTCTCTTCACTCAACAACACTACCATCTCAGCAGAAACTCATACCAAACTCCTGGGTGTGGTTATTGATGATCTACTTAAGTTTGACATCCACATCCTACAGTCCATTAAAAAAACACACCAAAAACTAGGCTAACTATATATAGGAATAAAAAATACCTCACAAGTAACTCAAAACCAGCTCATGCACAAGCTTTTCCACTACCAATTCTCTTCTACACCGCACCCATTCTCACCAGCTTACACACCAACCTCATGACTATAAACTTGAATCTACTTACAATAAAATAGCTAAATTTGCCGCAAATCTCCCCTATCGCTCCCACCACTGCAATGTCCTATAACATCAATAGCCAGAAGCACATAACCAACTACTACTCCCACAACTCCAGCTCACTCACTCTGTTCTTATAAATCCCTCTCATTGTCCTGCTCTCTCTACTCTAATCTCTCCCTACAATCCCAAATGTTGTCTTCTTAGTGCAGACCTACATCTTCTGGATGTCTAATAAGGCCAATAAACAAACTGAGAAGCTTCTTTATAGACATTCTGTTGCTAATATCTGGAATAAACATCCCCTAGATCTAAGAGCAACCACTAGTACCTTCTGTTTTAAAAAAATGTTAAAAGATTACACAATCAAAACATGGTCTTGTCCTTCTCACTCCAACCTGACCTACCTCTCCCTCCATCTCTGCTAGTACTATATCAGTGATCTCCTGTACCCCGTATCATATATCTATCTCCCCGTGGACAGTTTCTCCCTAAATATCAAACAAGTACTTAACTTCTATCACTTTAATTTTGCTTACATACCAGTGTAATTGTAAATGATTGATTCACTACTTGCAAATTGCATCTTTACCCTCTGTACATATGGAACCAAATGAGGTTATGTATTGTTTTACTGTAGAAGTTCTTTATTATAACCAATAGTAGGCAACCCTACTGTTGGCGTTGTCATGGTTATGTATTTTTCTTTGTAACTACTTCTTGGTTTTATGTTTTGTTTTTGTCTTGGAGCTTTGCTCCTGAGGCCTCTGCTGTAAAGGGGTTTCTAGCCCAGTCATACTAATCCGGTTAACAAATGTCAAATAAATAAATAAATACAGGAGCTTGTACACATGTGGTGCCCTCTCATGAAATCCAGTGAGATATATGGAATACAAATCAATTTCTGTGGATATTAAGATATGGGTAATATTGACTTTCCATGCTACTGGGACATTACAGCAGCCAACCAGGACACACTGGGCATTTCAGAGGCATGCATGTATTCTTTGATGTTATGCTGTGGCATGTAGAGGAGCATATGTGGTTCCAATGGGCTGCAGATGAGAGAAAAAAAACTGTGTGGGTATTATCTGCAGTTACCCATTTCCCAGAAGTTTTATGTGCCATTGACGGCACCCATATCACCATAAAGGCCTGCCCGATCCATATGAATACAGGTATGTCAACTGGTAGGATTTCTATCCCATTAACTGCCAGGTGGTGTACAACACCCAAGGAATTTCATACAACTTGTCTGTGTACCATCCAGGCAGCTCCCATGATGCCCACATCTGGTCCATGTCAGTCGTACAGCAACAATTTATGTGGACTGATTTCCCAGAGGGACAATCATTGCTGATGCTGGGTATACCCTGAAGCTATGGCTTATGATACCAATATGCAGCCCACAGAGAGTGGATGAGATAAAGTACAACTGCAGACCATCATAGATAAACAACATTGTTGAGCATGTGTCTGGATTGTTGAAGGATCTCTTCTCCTGCCTAAATTCCTCAGTGCAGGCTGCAGTATGCTGTAGAGGCCTGCAACAAGATATTTGCTGTCTGTGCAAATATGTATATCCTGATGATAAGCAGACAGCTGGAGCAGGACATTGCCATCGGAAGACCAGACGGACTGGAGCCAGCAGTGATGGAGATGCTAGCTGAGTAACTTAGGATGCTGTCAGTGGGTTAGGCCATGCAAAGCAGAGGTAGGCACAATATAGTACTGCACTAGCAAATAGGTGGCATCTGGTCCATTACTATAAAACAGAATAGGTAGAAAAAAGATTAAAACTGATGCATGCAATACTACACCCAGGCTGTGATGTATGGTGTATTGACTGGCTATACTGTGCATATGACATTACCTACCCGTATAACACAGCAGTGAGGGCAAGACACAGTTGTCATGTGCACAGGTGGGAAGGGGCACAGTGACAGGGGTGAACAACTGGCATAAGTCAGAGAATGACATGGCAGTATGATTGGGGGAGGCTGCTTATACTGTGCAGGGAGGTGGTGGTGCAGGGGTAGGTGCCCAGATTCAGTGGGTACTTAGTCAGTATGAGTCCAGAGGAGAAACACAGCTCTTGCAGACATTGTGCATTGTGTTTATGTAAATGTGACAAGTGTTGTTGGACCTTGTGAGGAAACCATCCAGAATCTGATTGTCCTCGAATATGTGTGCATACCCTTTGAGGAATCGTATGGGTACAGGCTTCTGCTAACAAGAATGAAGCCAAGCAGAGTCCATAGCCACTTGGCTATTTCAGGGGTGCATGACTATTACTTGGCAACATCTGTGCAAACAGTCATGCAGTGCCACATCAAGCTCACCACTGGTAGTTGGAGTATATTGGCCTTCCTATCTTGTGGGTCATACCATCAGCAGAGGCAGATGAGTGATGGCCATAGGCATGACATCAGCTCAGGTGCATGGTTGCAGACTACCATCTGTAGTAGGTATTGGCATCCAGATGCTTCTCCAATACACCAATCAGTTGAGCCATGTATTGCATGATCTTGTATATATTGTGATGCAGGCTATGAGCTACACCTATCATCTATATCATGTTAGTGGTTGCATTTGCCTGTGACTGGATGATTGGCATGCACATCAATTGTGTAATGCTAATTGTGACACCCAGATCTAGCACTAACAGAAAGCACTTGGTGTTGACAGCCACTGTCCTACGACTCCCACCACTGTCTGCATGCTGTGTAGTGGCACCATTGCCTACTGCAGGTGTGTGAGTAAGGGATGAGTGTAATCCCTTAAAAGGGTGTGAGGCAATCATCACCCATCCTTTCATTTCAGTGGAGAGCTGGGTGTGGCAACAGAGCTATATCACTGGATGTGGGTAGTAGTGTACCCTCTTACCCTCTTGGAAGCAGTGGCACTGTGCCAAAGCTAGGCCAACATTATCAGGCTTCAGTGCAGCATTGACATCACCATGGAGGGTTCCTTGATTGTAACACCTGTGAAAACAGACAAACATCCATGTGCAACACTGCTAATATCTGGCAGTCTCACTTCTCAGTCTTGAAACAACAGTAAAGGTAACACTGTATTTACAAAAAAAAGCTAATGTACCTTGTGTTGTATGTCTTTGTTTTTGCATCCTAGATATGCCTGTAGGGGAAATATGGCAGTGCTCAACATCTGTGTGCTCATGGCACTGTCTTCCCACAACAGCATATCAATTACATAAGGAAGTACCAATGAGGTGCATCCCCAGCTGACACCAGGCCAAGTCTCACATCCGGTCCTTCACCAGGTATCGTGGTCCTTTCATTCTCTCCAGACTGGGACACCACAAACTCCACCATATGGTTAGGGTGATGTCAGATGCTGAGCATTCACCCATGTACATCCTCTCCCATTGCAGTGGCATGGGCCTTCACCCATGTACATCCTCTCCCAGTGCAGTGGCATGGGCCTTCACTCATGTACATCCTCTCCCAGTGCAGTGGCGTGGGCCTTCACCCATGGACATCCTCTCCCAGTGCAGTGGCATGGGTCTTTAAACGTGTGTGCAGAATCATTTTGGTGTCTTTGCAACAGACATGCTAGGTGACTGGTTGAGGTCAGAAAATGAGTTAACTTCCATAACCACATTTTGTGCATATATTCCTGGAAAGCCTCGTTTGTCTTGAGTGTGCACAGAGTGTGTACAATAGCACATTAGTTTCAGCCTGGGAGAACTTCTCCAGGTACAGCTTCTCCTTTGGCACCACTTATGTATCTGTACATGTGGACATACACCTGTGGTCAGTGAGTGGGCATAGATATGGGCAACATCATCTGTACAGTGCCACACTCATATGACAGCAGTGGTGTCAGATATGACATGCATGCCATACCACAGTATCATGGTCATTTCCCAATAACAGTCCAGTAGAGTAGCATGAGGACAGACTGTGATGTCACATGCACCCTGTCGATCAGCCTACATAAATCTGTACCTAACAAAGAACAAACAACACATAACCTATATGCTCACTTATGGCCTGTATTACTTATCACTGTGCTTCTCCCATCCCACCATGACCATTGTGTAGCTTACCCGAACCCGCTGTTGTTGAGTGTGTGTGCGCCCATGTGTGTGTGCATTCTGATGCATCCCTCCCCATCTGAGCAACCTGTCAAGAGTCAGTTCACTTCATACTGCCCTCGGCCATAATACTGAAAGACTATCTCCTCTCTTTCTCCAGTTCAGCCCTTACAGTACTTTCCATTCTCCTGTTAGCAAACTGCTATGGAGCAACTCCTCCAACAGCAAAACATCTTGTCAACCATCATCTCATCTTATGCCCAGCCATGCTGTTCCCTTTCCTTGTGTTTCTTTTGGGCATGAAGAACCCCCTGAACCTGCCGTGCTGCTTTGTCTTCCCTCTTTCAGCCTGTCCTATCCACCCATTTCCTTCCCATTTTTAATGTAAATGTATGTTTATGAAAATATTTTTAATTTAGCAATTTTGGGGAAGTAGTGGATCTTGAGGTTGAATGAAATGACTCTTGGTGGTCTCTCTTAAAATATACATATAATTTTATTAATTTTTTTAAAGCCAACATGAAACTTTCATACAGATCAGTAGAAAGGATATAGGTTTGTAGTCCTTTGCTCCCCATCAGCAGTTACCCTCTCTCTCTGTCCGTGTGTCTATTTTTGTACACATTTGTAACAGCTACTTCCATGTCAGTTTTTATCTATCTTTTGTGCTGCTTTGTGTGTCCTTTCTGCCATTTTTGTACCCCATTTTCTGTCCACATCTTGCACATTCTCCCTTTCTTGAAAACATAATAAAATGGGGACCTACCCCTCAGAAGGGTACCTTTGCTGTCCTGCTACTTTTCATTGCTGTTCGCTCTCTCTCTCTGCCTGCCCAATATACCCATTTCCTCCCCATTTGTAAAGAAAAATTTAACAAGAGACCACCCTTATCTGTGCTGTCAGCTTTGCTCATAGAGACATGCCAATGAGTGTGTGAACACGTCATCACAAGTGCAATATGTGCATGCTAGTGGGCTCATGTGATCATCACATGACTCAACATTGTATTGTCAAGGTCATTGCACAGTCTGTTCCTTCTCATCAGCAAACTGAGTACTTACTCAGACCCCATCAAGTAATCTCATTCTTAATACTTGCATAATCACTGTCAAGCCACCTTGTGCTTCCTTGACTATGCTATTTTCCCTTTACACTTATGTCGGCCATTTTTCTGAATCCTGGCTTTCATTTTATAATGTTGTGCTGCTTGTGATATATTTTTCGGCAAAAACTGATTTCACACAGTTTAATTGCAAAATGGACTTTCTAGACAGAATTATAGGATACTGGCAGTCTAATGCATGAAGCAAGATTCAACAGATGCAGTGCTGAAACTCTTGAGATCCAAATATTTGAAAAAATGGGTAGAGATTAGTCATATGTTGGCATACTGGATGATATTCTTTTCCTGGCTCCCCAGTCAGAATAGTTGTCTCTGAACCTGCAGGTGACAATTCACCACCTTCAAAGCTTAGGGTTCACTATAAATTTCAAAAAAATCCACTCTGACCCCTTCTCAGGATCATATCTTCCTAGGGTGTAGGATCTGGACCGACATTATGATGGTTTTCCTTCCTTCTGGCAAGGTTCAGTCCCTCATTGGCTTTCTGGAAAGCCTTTTGCCTCTTCCTTCCATTTCAGCAAGGGAGTTGCTAAGACTTCTGGGGTTCATGGCCTCCACGCTTCCCATGGTGCCATTTGTAAAACTCCACATGAAGAAATTTCATTGGTTTCTAAAGTCAATCCGGATTCAGTATCCTCATTCTCTGGAGTTTGTCATCCCTCTCCTCCCCTGCCTAAAAACAGAGCTTTGGTGGTAGATTCAGCAGCTAACTCTGAATCCAGATCTACCTCTTCTTTTGCTCCAGGTGTCTCAACATTTATTCACAGATGCCACAGACACAGGGTGTGGAGAGCAACATTTGCTTTCAAGAAGGTTCAAGGACATTGGTATCCTTCTCAGTGGAGAGACCATATCAACATCAAGGAAACCTCTGATTCTGGCTTTACATACCTTCCTTCCTCTCTTTCAACTAGGTCCTTTGAAAATATTTACAGACAACACCACTGTTCTCTGGTATATCAACAAGTGGGGGGGGGGGCGACAAAATCTTAACTTCCTTGCAGGTTAGCTCTCAGGGCATAGGAACTGGCAATTCAGCACAAGGTGACTCTTCCTGCAGTTTACATCCCATTAGCTCAAAACACTGTGGCAGACACTCTAAGCAGGTCCATGACTCAATTCTACAAATGGATCCTTCACAGGGATGTGTTTCTGGACGTGGTCCACCAGTGGGATACTCCTGTTCTGGATTTATTTCTATGCCAGAACCCCACATCCTCTGGCTTGGAATGTGGACATCCTATCTTTCTCATGGAAAGGGATGTTTATGCATTCCCCCTCTTCATTTTAATTCAGAAAGTACTGCTGAAGATTCAGCAGAACCAACCAAAAATCTTGCTAGTGACTTTCTTTTGGCCAAGACAGCACTTGTTCCCTCTTCTGCATTTAGCCAGGGTCAATAGTCACAAGTTACCTCAGAGTGGACCTGCTGACACTGGGAGGGTCATGTCTAGGTAGGGGAAGAGGATAATGAACCACTTTATCAGGATTTCTTTTATATCAGCAGCTGTCCACTATACCTCACAACTGTCCCTAATTTATAGAGATACCTGTGATTTTGGATCAGACTTTTGCTGTGTGCTTCCTAACACTTTTTGAGATGTTCTAAATTAATAGTACCAGCCTCTAAAAAAGTCACTATCTGAAACTTAATTACTTTTTGCTTTATCCCTAATTCTGGAGGTAAGTGGTTGATACCTGTGTTGACCACTGATAAATAAGCACTGCCTTACAATATAACAAAACAATTGTTGTTTCTAAAACTATACTTATTCAGCAGCTTGTGAAAATATTGTTTTTTTAATCCAGTAACTGGGTTGGGGGTTGGTATAATGGTTAAGGTGTTTGTTTCACAGTCACAAGGTACAAGGTTTGACTCTCACCAGTGAAAGAGAAATTAGCTAGGCTTAAAATGGCTCACAAGGGCAACTAGCTTCATATTTACATTTCATGAACCAATAATATGAAGTCTGAGATTTTAAACTCTATTGCAGACAAAGTTTTGGGAAATGGTTGGCATAAAAGATAAGATTTTTACTTCACAAGTAGCAGGTACAGGGTTTCAATCTGAGAGGGAAGGAATGGCATAATGCATGAGGTATTTGTCACAAATAGTATAGTGTTTGAATCTGACCTCTGCTTATGGAGTGATGGGTTCGGCATAATGGTTAAGGTCTTGGATTCATAGGCACAAGGTATAGGATTTGACTCTGACCTCTGATTATTGGCTAGGATTAAAATGGCAACAAAACAATAAGACATTGTAGAGGTAGTGACAGATGTTTGTTTTGCTTCTTTAAAGTTCGTGTGTTATTTTGATTATTTCATTAAAATTTTATTTTAACACGGACATACTTGGAATCTTTCACTACCTCTACAGTGTCTTATTCTTTTGTTTCAGTTGGTGACAAGTCTTCAGCTTGTACTTTTTGGCACTGACAGTTTTTCCATGCATTGGGTAGGCTAAAAATGGCCCTTCAGGGCAGTTAACCCAGCATTTGTCTATGAATCTATGAAGCTATTCAGAAACTGTCTGGGGGTGAAAGTTGAGATTAAACAAATCAAAGAACGTATGATAGTCCCTTTTTAAAATATACACAATTTTTATCAACTTCTTAAAAAGCCAAAATGAACCTTTTATACAGATCAATGGACAAGATACAGTAAAGACAACAAAGTAAATATTAGATCTTATTTATATGCAAATTGTAAAAGGCATGTACAAGTGACCAGTATTTAAGTAAGATTTCCTTTTTTCCTTCCAAAGCTTAATAGTTTAGTCCCCTATGTAACATTTGTTTTATTTCCATCTCCCCACATCTGACTAACTGCCATCAGCTCCTTTCCTCTTTCAGTGGGTCTCCCAGAGCAGCCTTAGCCAGCCTCAACCTGACCCAAGCCCAGGCCTGGTGAGATGATCAGGGATGCTGGTGCAGCGTCATACTGCTGCTGGGGAGCGTATCCTAACTCCCACTACCCCATGGCAGCTGTAAGAGCTCCCCAGTTGCTGCCTTTATTAGGTCAATGCACAACCTTATGAGAAAGCAGTACACCACTTGCAGCATGGAGGCTCCCAGGCTCTTATTGCTGCTATTGTAGTAAGCCTAGGCTGCCCCCCCCCCCAGATGGGCAGGACATTGTCAGCTGCTCACTCCTGTGTTCCCCCACATGGCCTCTTCAGTACTTGTGCCATTAGCAGAACAATGCCATTAGCAGAACATGGGTGATGTGGAGCACAGTAAGAGCTTTATCTTTCTGTGCCATGTGGATGCCAAAACAACTTCTGGGTTTTGAGCTTTAAATTAGCAGATGTCTGTCCCATTTTGTTGTCCATATTCTTACTAATATATGTCTTGGAGTAAATGATAGAACCAGTCTGATTTCATTTCACTTCTTGTCCACCCAAGATTCCTTATTGATCTATAGACAACTTTCCCTTACGAATGTTATAGGTTTCTTAAACAATCTTTGCCATTCTTCCCATGGGCATTCTCAAAATGTATGTAAAGAACTGACATCTACTTTACCACATCTCCACGAGGCATTGCCAGCCTTTTTTCCTTGTACATAAAGGAATGTCATTTCCTTTTCATTTTCCGCCTTTACTTCCATAGGAAGTTCCAGGCTACTGAGTCTGGCTACCAATGTTTCAGGCACTAGAATTAATGGTGTCAAATATGTGGCAAAAGATAGGTTTGATTGTCAATCCTGAGGGGTGGTTCACATTGTGGGATGTGGATGTTTGCCCCCTAGATGGTATGTTGGTCAGACTAAGCGAATGATTAAGATTCACATTTTGGAACATTTGGGGGACATTAGGATGATTCTCTTTGTTTTAGTGTGTTAGCAAAGCCTTTACACCAAGGGGTTGGTAATTTTGTACAAAAACTGCTGGAAATGGAAAGTAAATGTATTCTAAATTTTGGTACACTTGTTCCTAAGGGTTTAAATTTGGAAATTAATTTAAATGTGTAATTTAAATGTGTGATTTAAAATTATTTATTTTTATATGTATTCTGATGGATGACTGGGTAAACTGTTTCTTTAAAAAAAGTTGTATAATTAATTATTTAATTGATTGAATGTGTTAATTAAGATTTGTATAAATTGTACTGCTGACTGTTTTGAAATCATTCCTCTGAAGGCACTTTTAGCCTAGGTACCAGCACACATTGAATTTCTAGCAGTTCTACAGCTCCATTTGGTTTGTTTCCTTACCATTATGCAGTGCCAGCTCCCACCCTAGACGCTTTCTCTCCTCTCAAGGAGGGATAGCCCACTCAAGTCTGGGGTACATTTATGGATCTTCAACCAATTATTTGAAAGAAGGTAATGTATCACACTGCTTTATCTGCTGGGGGAGTCTGTTCCAGAGATGAGAATCTGCCTCTCCACTTCTTTTATTGATCTGCTGAAGTATGTTTGGATCCGTTGTTCTGGCATTTGTGGGACTGTGTCTGATTTGTGAAGTATAAGCAATCCTGGACTAGTGAGTTCCTGACAACTCAGAAGCCAAGGCAAAGGTCTCTACCGAGTTACCTGTGACACAAATAAAAAAGTGATGGTGCTTTAAGTCTTTTCTGGTAGCTTAAGGATTTTAAGCCTGTGATTCTGTTTGTAAGAGCCTGTGAGGTCTTTCCAACTATATGATATGCCTGGTGATGTAAATCCCAAAGGGGACATTATATGCTGTAATTGCTGTAATCCATGCATGGATACAAGGGGGCAATAACATCTTTAAACCTGGATAATATTTCCCTTGGTGATCAGCTGCACCAAGCAGATCGATTTCCAGACTACCATTACTACATGGTGATCAAAGGGAAGAGAATTATCAACTCAAGTTCCCAGGTCTCTAAATACATCTTCATTTTGAAGTAGAGTATTGTCAATGTTGTATGTTGATGGTATGGTTTATCTGCCAAATATGACAATGTTACATTTTAAATATTTAATTTGGGCACAGTTTCAATACATTAAGCATTTGTAAGTTTATGTTCATGATGGAACTTGAGTACAGGCATCACACATATCCATTAATCTACCTGTTTTTGTATAATGGTGCTCAGCCAACCTCTCTAAATAGATCTCCATTTAAATGATGATTGTTTAGTCCCCACTTGCATGGATATATGTATATATATATATATATATATATATATATATATATATATATATATATATATATATATATAAATCTATATCTCTTGAGTTTTCTTCCTATACTGTAAACTTCAAAGCTTTTCTGCAATTGGCTGAGGCCAGTTATTTGAGGGGAATCATCTAGCAATTAAAAAACTATGGAGCAAATTTCATATTAAAATGGAACCAAAGTGCATGTTGTTCAGGAGAAGTAATGAGTGAAAATATACTTCTTCATAAAGAAGTTAGTGTTGTAGATACTTGGCCTTTCTCTTTTTGCTCATTGAATATTGTAAGTTTGGTACACCTTAAGATGTGTTATTAGATATAAGCTGCACAGAACTACAAATCAGAACTGTGATATTACATAAGTACAGAGCTGGCACCACCATTAAGGTGAATTAGGCATTCGCCTAGGGCACAGATCATGAGGGGGCACAGCTGGGTGGCTCATAGCGAGTATTCATGGAACTCAGAGCAGTGTGCATGCATGCTCCAGTTCGCTTTAACACACAAAAAAAAAAAAAAAAAAAAACACACCATTGCCGCACTGCTTTAAAAACGGTCCTGATTAACTAGACACTGGAGCCACGTGTGTGACGTGGCTGCTGATTAGTCCTATTGCTGTCCCACACTCTTCCTGCTGTTTGCATTGGGTAAAGCAATGAGCGAGAGTGAGAGAGTGGCAGTGGAGTCATCTTCCGAGGCATGCATGAATTTTATTTCTGCTAATTGAAAACTAATCCACAGACCCCAGTGACAGTAGATAGTTCAGTTAAGTGTGAAAAAAAAATACTAATGGGTTCTTCTAAGTGTTTTTTTTTTTTCCAGCTGGGCCAACCAGGTATATATATTGCATTTTTTTTCCTGGCAGGACCAACCAGATATTTTCTGTAATTTTTTTTTCCTGGCAGGGTCGACCAAATAATTTATGTATTTAATTATGTATTATTTTTGGCAGGATCAATCCGATACTGTTTAAAATGAAAAGGTGGACTGGTTACTTATTTGTTCTTTGTTTCTATCATCCTGGGCCTGGAGTTTGGCAGGGTCACCCAGATCATAGCAGAAGATGAAATCTGCAGTGGGCTGGCTGTTTTGGGGGCAGTTTGTGATTTTTCTAACACTGCTGGCGTGGTCAACCAGATACTAGTAGTAGGTAAAGTTAGGTAGTGTGTGTGTTTTGGAGGATGATGATGACTTTTTTTAATAAACTATCCTGGCAGGATTGACCAGATACTAAGGATGCAATGTGTTTTGGGGACTGTTGATTTTTTTTTTTTGTAATACACTGGCATGGTCAACCAGATACTAGTGGTTTGTTTGTTTTGGGGGTTGTTGATGACTTTCTTTTTTATATTATACTGGCAAGGTTGTCCAGATACTGGCGATGCAGTTTTTTTTTTTTTTGGGAACTGTTGTTTTTTTTTAATACTGTAATCCACTGTCTGGCATGGTCAACCAGATACTAATGGTCTGTGTTTTTTGGGGGCTGTTGATGATTTTCTTTACTTTTATTATTATTATTATTTAATTTAATATCCTGGCAGGAGTCAGAGATGCTAGGTCTGCAGTGTGTTCTAGGGAGCCGTTTAAGGATGACATGTTTTTTTTAAATAGTATCGTTTTGTAGGGGTAGTCAAGATAAATAGGACTGTTTGTCAATGTTTTCTTGAAACAAACTGTACTTTTGCATGAGTACATTGTGTATGGGTGAACTGAAGTAAGATCACGTGCAAGTTCTTGGATATGTGATGTGAAAGAAATGCAGTAATGTAACTGTGGCCTTTTATTTTTGTTATTTTAAACATTATGGGGCTCAAAGCAGATTCTCTGGGTAGGCAGTTGGAATGGGGGGCAATGCCTCTGTGCAAATAGAATGACTGCAGTTCTGCCTGTCTTTGCAAAAGTAATGTGCATTTTAGTGAAGTAAGATCGACCACAAGCTCTGAACTCTTAAGTATTGTTTGTGTAAAAAAAAAAAAAAAAGTATACTTAATTAATGACACCGTCTATTTTTGTTGCTGTTTTTGTTTTTGTTTTTAACCATGCAAGATCAAGTCATGATTTCAGTTAAAAAAGAAAAATAACTTATTTGTAAAACAAGGGATGCACTAATAAGTTTTGCCTAGGGCGCAAAATAATCTTGCACCGGTACTGCATAAGTAGGCACAGTGGTTGCAGAGTCAGTATTGACAATTTCAGTTTTCAGCAGAAGTACATGTCAGCTACCTAAAATCACATTAAAGTTCTACCTGGAGACCTGCTTGACTTAAGCCAGAAGTTTGCCAGTTTCAGCATGTGCATAACAGCTTCTGTACCTAATGAGCACTTTATAATTCATGGACAAGTGAGTGCACGCACACCTACCTGCCCACCTTCACACACACAATTATCATTTTGAGACTTCCCTGAAGTTGCCTTGTCTGACTCATGGGTACACATGAGAAACTTGAGCGACATTTCTGTGAACGATTGTAGAGATTAAGTTCTTCTTACCCATAAGATGTAGTGATCTGAGAGATGAATATATTAATAGTACAGGTGTAGGGTAACCATAAAAAAAAATAATTACTGTGGAATGATCTTTCAACCATGTGGTTTCATTTGAAGGTCTACTCACATTTTCTTACTTTCTTGTACATTACATAGACCCACAGAGTCGAACAAATATATCCAAAACCACATTTAAAGCAGTTTGCTACAGCATCCAGCAGTGTGCAGTACGAAGACCTGCTAAAGGATAAAAAGTGACTTGTGTCACCACCTTTTTTCTGTACCACAAGGAAGTAAGCCAGTAATAACCAGTGATCCAGCTATGGCAGGGGAAATTAGCCTCAAGATGCTTACGTTTAGAATCTACTCTGAGATACATTTTGCCATGTGATATTTGAGTATTTACAAAGTTTCACTTTCAGTAGTCTATGCATTTGTGCTGCAGGGACTGATAATCATACATTCTGACAGTGAACCCACTTGAATGATACTTACTGTGATTGTAATGTTTGTATCCGCCTTGTTACCAGCTTGATAGCCTGTAAAAACATAACTTGCAGTACAGCTTCTGTTGCTATAAGTTACTACTAGAGATTAAAAAGATAGTCATCCATATGAGGGAAATTCCAATTTATACCTGAACACATGCGAAAACAAGCAAAAACAAAATGTTATTGTAAAAGAAGTGCTGAAAAGCTGATATATCTTCTTCATTGTCTAACAGTATTAGTAATACTGTTTTCATACATTTGCTCTGGCTGTGTTTGGTCATTTGGGCTTCAGTCTGTTGACCAAACACCAGCATCTGTGAGTGCATCCCCATATGAGCCAACACCTAAAGCAAGTGTGAATACTATATTATGGTACTGGCTTCACTGGGCATCAGTAAGAGCCATTCTACATGCATAGTGCAGGTCAGCATTTATGTTTATTGTTCTCAGGATTTGGCCTTATAGCACCTAAAGCCATAGTTATTCTGCAACACCCATTAACAGATATCACAGCCATCTGACATGTTTTATGACTTATGTATTTCAAAGCTGAGTTGTATAATTTCTCTGTCACAGTGGGCAAGAGTGATATAGCTGTATCAGAATGAGGCATATTTTGAATCATGTTGCATCACTATCAGTACTGCAACTAGGACATTCAAAGGTTGATTTATTACTTGAATGCATGCAGTGCAGTGCATAGATTCTTGAAGTAACCCCAATTTTCTTGAAGTAACCCCAGTTGTGTTACTTGGGTACATGCAGTGCACAGGTTCTTGAAATAACCCCATCTTTGTTAGTTGAATGCATACAGTGCAGTGCATAGATTCTTGAAGTAACCCCTATTTTCTTGAAGTAACCTCAGTTTTGTTACTTGGATACATGCAGTGCAGTGTGTAGGTTCTTGAAGAAACCCCAGCTTTGTTACAAGGATGCATGCAGTACAGTGTGTAGGTTCTTGAAGTAACCCCAGCTTTGTTACCAGGATACATGCAGTGGATAGGTTCTTGAAGTAACCCTAGCTTCATTACCTGGATGCATGCAGTGCAGTGCACAGGTTCTTGAAGTAACCCCAGCTTTGTTACTTGAATGCATGCAGTGCAGTGCATAGGTTTTCAAAGTAATCCCAGCTTTATTGCTTGGATGCATGCAGTGCAGTGCAGTGCATAGGTTCTTGAAGTAACTTCAGCTTTGTTACTTAGATGTGTGCAATGCAGTGCAGTGCATAGGTTCTTGAAGTAACCCCAGCTTCATTACTTGAATGCATGCAGTGCATAGGTTCTTGAAGTAACCACAGCTTTTTTACTTAGATGTATGCAGTGCAGTTCAGTACATAGGTTCTTGAAGTAACCCCAGCTTCATTACTTGGGTGTATGCAGTGCACTGCATAGGTTCTTGAAGTAACCACAATGTATGGCTCAGAAGAGTAATAGGGAGAGAAGATAGCTGCAGTGGAATAGTGTTTGTAGATGGCATGGTCCTATGCATGAGATTATACTCTAGTAGTTCTGAGTATTTGGGTTGGACACTTGTTTTGCTATAGCAGTGGGCTGTTTATATCCTTTCCTTCCACATCACTTCTCTATCTCTTCCTCTCCTTATTCTCTAATATGTTGTGCAGATGTGGGCTGTGGTGCACTGCCACAGCCATACCTTCCTTTATGTTTCTGCTGTCATTTAAGCAGATTGCTACTGACACAGACTTCAATCATATTTATGTTATTCAAAGTTACGGTTACTTGAAATTTGGCCACAGTTTTCTCAAAGTATTGGACATCCGTCACCTGCTTATTCTGCATATTGAAGATAAGACCATCGGAGCACAATTAAACCAGCTTGTCTATACTGTGAATCTAGATGCAAAATGACAAAAATGATTACCCCTCCCCCTTCTCATATCTGTATAATATATCATTGCATTCCTTCTGTATTGTATCCTTATCAGCTTCATGTATCATAAATGTATTAATGCAGTGGAAGCCTTTGGAAATTAATTATCTATGCATTTCAGACATTTGTCAACAAACATTATTATAGATCTCGCTTTCATCTGAGTGATGCGACCACTATTATTTTGTCTACAATGCAATACCATGAATTCCTTTTCAAAGACTGGTTACACATGTATGACTGTATTATCGGTATCATACATACAGTATAAGGCAGTGTGGTGACAATATGGTGTGGTGTGATGCATTCTACAGCAGAGCAGAGATTGGTATGCTGCATCCTTCCTGGTGTGTGTGTGTGTGTGTGTGTGTGTGTGTGTGTGTGTGTGTGTGTGTGTGTGTGTGTGTGTGTGTGTGAGATATATTATTTTATATAATTTCCCTTTATTGTTATGTACAAATGTCAAATAAGTTATTTTTTCATAGGATTCAGTTCTGTTAGAGTGGATTCTGGGAAGCTGCAACGTAAAGATGAAATAAATTCAAATGCAAATGATGAAAGAAATGATGTGCAGGATGATTCACAGTGCAACAGTATGGAAAGCCCAAAGCAAGGTATGAATTGGCTGTATTACTTACTCCTGTCGTGATGTATTTGTACATTTAGTGCTGGTTCATGTATGGCAGTTTCTTGACCTTGTCCCTTCATTCATTACTGATTGAATAATATAACTGCATCTTTAGGTAAAATTGAAAATGTGGGGTCAGGGCACAGTAAACCAATAAAAAAGTACCACTTCAACATTTTGTGAACCCTTTATAAACTGTGCAAAGACTGCAAAATGAGTTATGTTTGTAAAAGTCACAGTATGTAGCCTAGAATACATGATGCATAGCCTACAGCACCGTAACAATTCAACAGAAAGAAGAAAGCTACAACATATGTGGGACATCAACACATGCCTACATAATTCAAGTAAAGGAATGAAAACCCTGAAGGATTGTCTGACATTATTTCAGTAGTGTTAAACCCTGACTATTTCACTCCAAAGCAGACCTTAGTCCATAATCACATGATCTGCAATGAATACTGTGTCTTCATCCTTGCTTTTCTTGTAAGAGTAATCATTGACCTAGAGAGACCAGGTTTGGGCTTAATCTTCCTCAAAGCACACATACATACATACATGTATGTATCCGTGTGTGTGTTTAAAAACATTGTTATTAAACCATTTGAAAGAACACATATATAACAGCAAATGTGAGGTACACTATCAGTCTAGAGTTTTTCCTGTCTCTCTATCCATGTATGTAATATAGAGAGAATGACAAGCAATTGAAATGGACAAACATCCAAACATAATTTTTAATTTCAAACACCAAATAAAAAAACATACCAGAAGGAAAATGGTTTCCTTTTACAGTGTTCTATCCAAAACTCTGTCAATACATTCAGACCAAACTTGTCTGAATAGTGGAGGTGTTACAGCAATTTTTTTTAAGGTAAGGTGCAGGATTGGGTTTAGGGGCACTGTTAGAGTTAAGCAAAAAAACTGGAACACACACCAGCATCCACTGATGAAATATTTTTTAATTCTGGTACCTCGGCCTTCGCCTTCTCTTGGAATACATTTTCTTCATCAACAACACCCCTTTTATTACACATCATGTCATTTGCATATATAATTGATTCAACAAGACTAATTAAACCTTATTACCAAATTGCTTCAAGCATTATTTTCAATGCAACCTATATTTTTACTATAAAATTGCAAACTGCAATCATTCTTTCTTAAAATATACAAAAAAAGTATATCAGTTGTTTTTTATATGTATAAAATACTTTTTCATTACATTTTACATCCATATTACATGTAAATTTTGAAAAAACATTAAATTCACTTTGTGCACATTGAACATCCCCTAACATATATATAAAAATGTGAACTAGAATACACAATTCAAATGATAACTGTAATATTGCTTGCTTATTGAAACTTGAGTTGCATGAGATAAATAAATATATAGAATTACTTTTAATTTTTACACATTATTTCGTAGGATTAATTTTGAGACTTTATAGATTTACAGTTTTTTATGAGTAATGCTGATATTTAATATAAACATGGTCCGTGAATTGGTAATGCTTTTCATATACGGACACTTTTTGCTTCTAGTTCTTATAAAGCTCATTTATGACATATTTTATCTTGTAGAATGAGTTTCCTTGTTTTCATACAGTTGATTTTATATAGGTAATTTTTTGAATGTATAATTAATAATTTAATTAATTTGTTAAGGTTGCGTTTTAGCCCTGAACTTGTTTTCGTTATTTAAAGACTATTGCTTTTATTACTTAGAGCTTTTATCATTTAGAGATTACTGATTGGCCGGCGCAATCACATGTAACCTAGCGCCGCAGTTTTTAAACAAACTGCAACTTTGTGGTTTATTTGCTTCTGAAGAAGTTACTCTAATAGAGTGACAAAAACGTGTGGAGTTATAATAAACTTTTTAAATGTTAAAATGAACTTTGCGTGTGGCTGTTTGGACATCCTTTTTCGTTTTATTCTGTTTGTTTACTTGGTTTTTGCTTTTTCATTTGTTTGTTATGACTGGATAGAGCACTTAAATGGAAATGCATGTGTCATAAAGTTTAATATAGGCCCCCTGTCCCTGTCTAAGACGTCTCACTTGCTTGAGATGAAAAGTCAAGATGTGTCATGTATGTAATTTCCTGACATTCATGTTTGAGTGGGAGGCCTTTAGACAACGTATCAATGAATTACTAGTGAAGTTGCTGGATGAAGTGGTTAGGAGTTATGATGCTCTTTGTGTTTCACTGTTGCAGTCCTGGCTTGTGGGATTTTCTGCTGTGAAAGTCCTCAACCAGACCAACTACCAGAGAAAACTCTCTCTGCCTCCCAGGTTGGCAGACACCCTGACGGACGGCACTACTTCTTGCAGGGCAGCTGCCACTGGCTCTGTTATCAGAAGGCATGTGTGGCTTAGGGAACAATCTCTTCCTGACCATGTTAAATCAAACCTCCTGGATGCTCCCCTGGACAAAGACTTTCTATTTGGCCCTAATGCAGAGGCACTTCTCAAAAAGATGGAGGACAAAGTGAAGTCTATGCAAACTGTGAAGAACTTCCTCAAAGTGCAGACTCCTAGGTTCTGTAGGAACTTTCCAGCTAAGCACTGGTCATTTCCCTCACAGCCTATGGGTAGACAGAGGAAACCACAGTGGGAGAGAACCCATAGGCAGTGGCAACAGCTGCAAAAAAGCAGGCAGTGGACCTCTGAAGCTCCCAGGCAAGGCAGCTCTAGGTCCCAAGCCCCTGCCAGACAGCAATATGACTCATCCACCCTGCTTCCCCAACTCCCCAACCTCAACCAAAAGACTAAATGAAGGCTGTCACTCTTCAAACAACACTGGGGCCATATCACTTCAGACAAGTGGATTCTAGACATTATTTCAAATGATTTCAAACTCACTTTCAAAGAGCCTTTGAAATACTCAGGCAATCCAGATGTTCCACAAAAATCAAATGTCAGAAGCCCTTGCCTAGATTCTGATCATTATCTCTCAGGGAGCTGTGGAACCAGTTCCAGAAGTTCAAAAAGGCAAAGGATTCTACTCCAGGCTATTCCTCTTCACAAGCTACTACCCATGATAACCCCTCAGGCCTTCATGGTCTCACTAGATGTAAAAGCTGCCTATCTGCATATTCCAATTCAAAAGTCTCACAGAAACTTTCTTCGCTTCAGGGCAGGCTCCAGTCACTATCAGTTTTTAGCACTGCCCTTTAGCTTATCTACCACTCCAAGGGATTTCACAAAGTATCTAGCACCTGTAATTGCTTTCTGCAGGACTGGGGGGGGGTCCAAATATACCCTTACCTGTACGATTGCCTGATATAGGCTGCAGACCTGTCAAAACTCCTCAAGGACCTAAAGTTCACCCAAGATTTCCTGTCCTCCCTGGCATTCACAGTAAATCTTCAGAAATCCAACACTGCCCCAGCTAAAAGGATAGTTTTCCTTGGGGCATTCTTGGACTCTTCACTTTAAATAGCCTTCCTTCCTCCAGACAGAAATCTCCTTTTTGACAAACTACTTCCAAAAAATCCCTCAGAAACATTGCATCTTGGCCATAGAGTTTCTCTGAGTACTGGGATACTTGGCATTATGTATCCTCTTGTTTACCCTGGCCAGGCTAAACATGAGGATGCTTTACTGGTAGCTCAGGAATGTATGGTGCCAAAGCTCTCCGTCTCTAGAGATTGAGAGACAGCGGATTCCTTATCTTAAACAAGAGTTTGGTTGATGCGTACAGGCTTGTACCTCAAATCAGGGCCTTGCCTTCAGTGTCACTCCTCAGGGCCAAACCCTCACCATGAATGCCTCAGAGACAGCCTGGGGGGGGGCTCATTTTTAACAACTCCAATCCCAAGGGAAGTGGGAGGGTCAGTTCAAAGCCAGACAGATCAACTGGAAATAACTTATGGCAGTGCAAAAAGGTCTGATAGCCTTCAAAGAAAAATGGGAACCAGGGATCCTGTTAGTAAAAACAGACAATACTACAGTCATGAGGTACATAAACAAGCAGGGAGGCACACACTCTTATCCTTTGTACCACCTAGCGATGTATGTCTGGGAAACTGCACACTCTCTGGACTTGCACCGCATGACACACTACCTTCCAGGTGTTCAAAATGCTTGATCAGATCACCTCAGCAGAAACTTGAAAGATCTCCATGAATGGCATTTGCATCAGGAAATTTTCCTAGTATAACTCAGAGATGGGGAGTCCCACAGGTAGGCATCTTTGCCAACAAGGACAATGCTCACCTGAAAAAATTCTGTGCCAGGACCAAACAGAAATCTGTTTGGAAAATGAATGCTTTCTCCTTCCCCTGAACTCATCTGTTCATTTATGCATACCCTCCTTACCTCTTCTGCCTCCAGTGATTCTAAAGATAAGGGAAGAGGGCCCAAGGGCAATACTGGTGCACGAGACTGGCCCAGACAACACTTTTATCCTCTTCTCCTGGAGCTCACCAATCAGAGTCCATGGCTGTTACATTAGAAGGTGGACCTTCTCACTCAAAACAAGGAAAGGATTGTGCACCCCAACCTGCAGACACTCAACCTTTCAGCTTGGATAAGTCTGCAGCACCCAACTGCAACATTACCCTAAGTAAGCAAGTGCAGAACATTTCAAATAAAATAGAAGACTAGCACTAGAAAATCATACCCAGCCAGATGGAAAAGATTCCAGTTCAGTGCACATTACTGCCATCCTACAATACCTGACTACTCTGCTCAGTTAAGGCCTTTCCTACTCCTCCATTAAAATTCATGCATCTGCCATTTTGGCCCGTATTCCTACTCTTCCTCCAGTCTTTTTCCATCCCCTAGTAAGACAATTTCTAAGGGGAGTCATTCACATTAGACCTCCAGGAGAAAACCTACTCTTCCATGGGACCTCAACTTTGTCTTAGAAAAGTTGACTTTGCCTCCTTTTGAGCCTGCAGCATTTGCTCCTCTGAAGTTTCTTACTTGGAAAACAGCCTTGCTGCTGGCTATCATCTCAGCCAGGAGGGTTTCTGAGTTGCAGGCCCTCATGGCAGTGGAACTATTTATTATCTTCCACAAAAACAGGGTCTCCTCAGAACTAATCCCTACTTCCTACCCAAGGTGGTCATGGATGCTTCTCTAAATCAAGCCATTCATCTGCCTACATTCTTTTCCAACCCTCAGAACAAAAGGGGAAATAATACTTCATTCTTTGGATGTGTACAGGCAGCTCTGCTTTTATCTGGACATGCAAAACCCAACCCTTGAGAAAAATCTTACCAGCTTTTTTGATCTGTACCCCTGGCTGTGAGGGCAAGCCAGCTTCTAAACAGACTATCTCTAAATTTATCTCCCAGTACATCTCTTTCTGTTATAGCCATCATGGCAACATCCCCTGAAATGATTAGGTCAAACTCCACAATGGCCGTATCTGCTGCCTTTCTAAAGGGAGCCCATATCAAGGACTTATTGGAAGCAGCTACCTGGTCATCTGTGCATACCTTCACAAAACACTACCACCTGACAACCTGTTCTAAGTCTAGAGCAGGATTTACCAGTACCATCCTGCAGGACATCGCTCCTCTCCTTAACCCCCCCCCCCCATCCCTCAATTCAGCTTTGAGAATCTTCCCACAAGTAAAGGCTGAAACAGTGAAACACAAAGAACATGGTACAGTTATGTACACTTAATAAATGTAGATGTTCAAGTGTATTCGCTGTCGCAGTCTTCTTTCCATCCCCTCCTGTGCCTTTAGCCTACTACATAGCCTAATAATAATCAACTAATCCAGCCAAGGAACCCTCCTTGGCTACCCTGCTGTAAGGGTCCTCTTCCTTAGTTCCCTCATGTCCACTTAGGGCTTCTCCTGGTAGACGACAAATAAATGCTGAAATCATGATGCAGGCTGGCTCCCTTTATACCTGAGCATACTTATGTCAGTCAGGGCATCCACCAGCCTGGGAGCCGGAAAGAGTTTTCTCTAGTAGTTGGGCCAGCCGAGGGCATTCACATCGGGAAATCCCACAAGTCAGGCTGCAACAGTGAATCCACTTAAACGTCTACATTTATGGTATGTGTACACAACTGTACTTTAAAATTATGGTAGAAAATACAATTTTATACCAAGGAAAGTAGAAGTAAGGATTAGGATATATGTATAGTAACAAAACATAACAAAAAAAAAAAAAAAAAATATATATATATATATATATATATATATATATATATATATATATATATATATATATATATATATATATATATATATATATATATATATATATGTATCACAAGAAACTATCATTCTTGGTGATAATAATATTAACTGGCAAAATATATCTTCCAATTCCCCTAAAAATAGCATTAACTTGTATAGATATAGCCAGCTTATAAACATTCTTGCCCATGTGCATAAAAAACAAGGATCCATCTTGGATTGGATCTTAGTTTCAGACCCTCACAAATACTTCAATACTAGCACACTCCTTGACACCTTAAGTGATCACTCGCCTGCCTTCACCTATAGATCTCACACTATTCTTACCACATGTCCAAAAACTTAACCAATTTTTCTCAGACAGCTTTAGTAAACTCATTAAAAGCCCAAAACGGGACTCCACTCAAAGTACTACCTTTAGAAGAAGCTGTAACTACTTTACTAAAGTCTTCCTAAGAAAGTCTTTCGGCTTTTCCTGGTTAGGGGTCGTCACAGTGGATCTCCAGTCTGCTTAGGATTGGCAGTGATTTTTACAGTGTCAAGTTGCCAGCTCGGTGCCCAACCTTCAGAGAAGGCATACCCACACACGCACGCACCTACCTGCATATCTTAAATTTCAGTCAATCGCGGGGAGGACATGCAGACTCCACACAGAAGGCACTTCAGCCAAGAATTGAACCGGAGATCCTCTTGCTGTGATGAGACTACACTAACCACTGCACCACCACAGCCGACCAATACTCTAAATACTCTAGTTCCTGTTCAAAGGACAAAATGTAACCAAGCTCCATGGCTTACTAAATCAACCAAAAAAGTTTTTCCTCTCCGGAGATCAAGACTGGAAAGAATGTCACAAAAACAAAAATCAAGTTTATGAAATTGTTTATAAACAACTCCATAATACAGATGAAAACTGAAACAAAATGACAAAAAAAACTACTTCTCTCAAGAACTCTGTAGCCAAAAACATAACCCTAGAAAATTCTGGAAATCCGTCTCCA
>NC_056750.1:326745137-326875137 GCF_019279795.1 Protopterus annectens | reverse complement strand
TGAGATGAGAATTATCTCATGGGAAGTGCTGTTAAAACAGTAACAATGAGAAAAGAGTGATATCTGTTATCATAAAAGACATAGATTGTATTGTCTCTCCCCTCTCTATGGGTTCTTGAACTATCTGTTTAAATGAAGTTGTTTAAAAATTAGTCGAACAACTGAAATAGGACTAGTGATTTTATTCAAAGAAAAACAGATTGTGAACACTTTCATGTAGTAAAGCTTGAGTTCTTCAAGGAGCTTGCTTTGCAAGAAACTCATTGTTAAAAGCTTAGAGAACTTTTATATTAACCCAGGATTTCTATTAGTACAGAGGAGATATATGGATTTCAGTTCTGGTGGGAGCCTGAACTGGCTGTAGTTTCCTGTGAAATACCACTATATATATATATATATATATATGGAGAGAGAGAGAGAGAGAGAGAGAGCTACTTCACATGACTGAAAACTCAAAATACAGAATTTCATTTGACTGAGACCATAATACCTAATTTTCAAAATACTGAAGACTCCTTTGACTGAGTCTCATTATACTGAAAGCTTAAAATAATTAATTTCAAAATAATGAATTTGAAGCCATAGACATGCACACTTATAATACCAGTGACTAACTCTTTCCAAAACTTAGAAACTACTTACTTACCCTCTTAACAGAAACCGGACAATATAAAACCAAACTAGATGGGGGCTGCACCCCCCTACATCCCCCAAACTATATATACTAATTCCAGGATCGCACTATAATGGGGAAAAGGGCATATACCTTTTACTTACGTTACAGTACTGTATACACTGCCACTACTGCCAGGAGCACATGAAACGTCTGCCATATTGCTTTAGATACTTCCGATAAAAATGTAGAGAGACATACCCACATTTAGAAACATGTAGCGTTGTCGCCTCACAGTAAGACGTCCTGTTCGATTCTCAGCTAAAGCGTCTTCTGTGTGGAGACATGTGTGAATGGGTGTGCCTTTGTTGAAGGTTGTGCATCAGGGCTGGCAACTCGGCATGTAAAAATCTACTACCAATCTTTAGCGGACCGGAGTTCCGCTGTGGTGACCCCTAACCGGAAAAAGCCGAAAGACACAACAACTTTCTACATTACTGTTAGTATTCTGACACTCAGCACTTTAAGTTACAGTAATGTTTTTTTTTTTTTTTTTAATCACAAGCAAGTCACAGGTGAAGGTAAACACACATCACGTCTATGGCTTAAAATTCAGTATTTTGAAATTCAGCATTGTAAGCTTTCATTATAATGAGACTCAGTCAAATGAGTTTTCAGTATTTTGAAAATTAGGTATTGTGGTCTCAGTCAAATGAAATTCAGTATTTTGAGTTTTCAGTCATGTGAAGTAGACCCGTGTGTGTGTGTGTGTGTGTGTGTGTGTGTGTGTATATATATATATATATATATATATATCTATATGTATTTGCTATAAGGTTTCTCTGAGCAGAAATTAAAATAATAAGCAGTCAAAATAGTAAACTTTATAAGTTAGAATACTCCTACATAAATTGAGCTTACTGGCAATGTTACTGCTAAGTGTGAACAGCAAGTAATTCAGAACAATTTTTTATACATTTATACTCTACAGTATTAAAGTTTATCAGAAATCATGTGCATGTTGTGTGAGGTATGAATCCAATTCCATTCTTGGCTTTCACAGAAAGCTTGTTTACATTTACATTTTTACTTCTCTAGAGCAAAACATCAGTTCTAAAAAATCTTCAAAGGAAAAGAGGAGGCAAGACAGATTTTCAAGATCACGCAGTCCCAAGAGAACAACAAATTCTTCTAGTAAGTACAAAGTATCTTAATTTCATTTTTGGCAAAACATTTTTTATAACTATTATTATAGTGCAGAAACTGTAGAAACAGAAATTTAAAACTGGATGATGATGTTGAGCTGTTAAGATGAAGACTGCAAGAACTGTGATTTAACACATGAGCGAGTGTGACCTGCAGGCTGCAGCATTTGGTAATAGGCTTGGAGAACTTTCTTCATGTTGGATATATGCTGCCAGTGATACGGCACTCCCTTCTGTTAATAACTGGTGTTGGCTTGTCCATTATCCCCAGCTTATCTTGTGTTATGTCAGAAAGCATACTTCCTCACACGGCCTTATTGTACACCATAAAAAGTACTGTTCCATATAACTGGGCAGAATAAAAAATCAGAATACAATTGGACATAAAAGAACAAAGTGGCAAGTAACCATATTGAACTGAGGATGTCTCTGGGATTTGAACACAAGTGGGTGAAGTCACTGCAGATGATGATATAGCTGGGGTATCAGTGAGTGAAAGATGGAAACATGCCAACTTAAATGATTATACAGTTACAGATGTGAAACTGCATTTATCTGTCAGTTTAAGTGACAGAAAAACATGTGGCTTTTATTAGTATTAAAAGATGCAAGCAGTGTGATTGACGTACATGGGCTCTACATCAGTAGGTCAGATATGAAAAGCAGTTTGTAGAAAGGCAGGCAGTAACGTGTACACCATACATCATGCAGAATAAGCATGCATTCATTCTCAAGAAAAGTAAACTAGTAAATAGGAAGATACTGAAACAGCTGCATCAAAATTCCAGCCCTTGTTTATGTGGAGTATAAAACAAATATGTACTTAGATGCAAAATGACAAAAGAGTGTGAATTAAGAGAACTTTTCCAGTGGAATGAGGAGGAGAAAATGATGACGTGACACATGGTATGGCTGGCGGTGCCTTGTACATTCTGTCATTTACTTGTTAATGCATTCATTATGTCAGCTGCCCTTCCAGTTAATGCTGAATGACCTCTGACATCTAATAACACTGTGTCGCCCAACAACCTGCACATCAGCTGACAGCAACTCTCCTCCTTCCCTCACAGATATACACAATGATCCTGACACTTTGACTAAGTATTTTGTTGCCAGAATTCCATATAATTAGCATACCTGTACTCAGACTTCAATTCTCTGTTAAATGTTGTAGAGCACATATATAGCTGCATTCCCTCAGGATTCATGATTCTAGACCAAACACTATTTATCCAACAGATAAATATTCAAAGAAAATCACTAAGTGAATAACAGAACATTTTTTTTTTTTGCTGAATAAAACTGCTGACTGTACTTAACTGCATTAAAATATCTGAATCATGTAAGGTCCATCTGCATCTCTTCATAGTAAATTAAACAGTTTCCTTTAATCTAATTACTCATTTTTGAGTGACCAATCCTATATATCCTTTTTCCACTGATAATGTAACTAGCAGGTCCCCTACATATATTAACTACATTCAGCTTTGAGTCATTTTGCCTGTAAGTCTCTGTCTCTCCCTGTATTCACCTGTCTTTCATCCTCATTTATTCTGTATCTCCCAATGTTTATTAGTCTTCTCTTAATACTATGCTTTATTAGCACATGAATAAGGTGCATTTATTTTCCTTTATGACATGAAACAAGCTGTAAACTGATGCCACGCATTTGCCACCAGCACAGAGCAATGCTTAATGTGGTGGTATCCGGATGCTGCTGTAGCACCACAATATAGTTCCCCTGTGTACATAGCATGTACACTACTGGTTCTGCAGTACTGCAGTTTTCAGCTTATCTCAACAACTACATTCATTTTTTTCACATTTTTCATGCTGACAACTCTGTGTGCCTCAGTTCAACTTGCTGCTCTTACAACTTGCAGATGGTTAATTTGAGTTTTTGAGTCAGTCACTTATTGAATGGAATCCATGACTCTGGAAATCCTTCATGTGCATATTCCTTTTCTAGATATAAACGAAGTAAGAGTTGTGGTGTAGCCACACCTCTCAACTGTTCATATTTTTGCAGAATGTCCAGATTTTGTGCCTCATATTATTGGTCAGTTGTTAGCAGTTTTCTGGTAAATCTTTGTGGATTGATGGGACTAAATAATACTAAATAATGACATACATTTGTGTTTCAGACTTTACGCAATTCAGAAAATACATAATAATACTAAACCTGTTATTCTAGCAACTGTCTAAGTTTATAGGAACAGTATTTAAAATCCGTCCTTATTTTTGGGCCTTTGACCCCCCCCCCATTATTTCTGGTTTTGTCCAGATTTCTTACACTGAGAGGTTGAGGTACGAGTGTAGCAGACAGTGTAATATGGATATTGCTGTTTACGTTTTAAGGAACATTTACTCTGCCATCTATTATTCCTAGTTTCACTTTGATGAAGAAGATTTGCTCTGTCACTGTGTTGTTTTCTATTTTTGTATTTCAAGTCTCCAGTATTGTCAACCATTAGAAGGACAAGTCACATATCAGAAGACATTATGCACTGTAGCAATGTATACATGTTACCAAAAGGGCACGCCTTAACCCCAGTGCTGCGTATTAGTTGACACACTGAGATTATTTTATAAATGTGTGGAAAGCATTGTTAAACTTAATATCCAAACTGCTCATCCTCAGATGCAGAATGACAGCAAGTTGTAAGAGAATCATTTGTAATTCTCACAGACCATTTGAAACAGGACAGGCATCAGTTCCCCCGTATTCCAACTCAGACACTAAGGGATCCCTTACCTTGTGGCTATCTAGGCACTGAGTCTTCTGAAAAGTGTTGATGTCTCCAGCATGATCCCCACTTATGCTGTGACCAGCGTACCATTTGTCTATCTACCCACAATCCCTTTTTCACATTTTTGCACACAGGGTCAGGTATCATCTAGAACCAATTTTCACACCACCATATAGCACTCGTGATCAGTATATGTGATCAGTATACCTTTACATAATAAAAAATGAGCATAAGTGTAAAGCAGCAGAGACTTAACTGAATAAATGATGGTTTTCTACCAGAGAACATTGGTTAAGTAGCTCTAGTTAAGTACTCATGCACACTTAAAAGTTTCTAGTCTTACGAGTGGGACTTGCATCTGCTCACATCCATAGCAACAGCAGAAAACCTCCTCTCATGGTTCCTGTTAATACAGAATAAGATACAACATTTAATACCACTTTATCACACTTAAATCAATACTTTACTTGTTTGTAGCTCTTCTCTTTTTCTCTAGGATAGTTTGTATATGGGCAGTCTGTGGCAGAAGCTGTAAGCCTTTAACAAGCCTGCACATTTTGGTGCTATAGTGTGTCCTGTTCAGCTGCACAGATAACACAGCGCTGATTTAAGTGTGTGCAGTACCTTAATAAGTCATTATGTTTTAGGAATTGGCATCAATGAGACAACCTGTAGACTTTGAGTAGTATGGATGTCCTTCAAGGATGCATCTGCAGTCCTAACAAATGGGTTGTCCTGTCTCAGGCAGCCCTTCGGTCGGCCGGATTCCAAAGTCTGGGTCTGGCCTCGGCTGATGTCGCACTTCACCCAACGTTATCGCTGCTGGGGTATAAAGGCATCAGCCGACGCCATTTTCCCCAGTCTTTCTTGCCGCGCGGTGCCCGAAGCAGAAGCTGTTCACAAGTGCCGGTTGGTCAGATCCAGAGATTTCTACTACCGAAGACTTCTAAAAAAGCTAAGTACCCCGTTGGGGACTCATTCTTGCCTCAGCCGATGTCAGAAAAAGTAAATAATTGTTTAACTTGTGGGAAACAAATACCTCATAAGGATTTCCACTCTTACTGCCTTCCTTGCTTAGGCCCAGACCATGACGTATCAGCTTGATTAGCCTGTGCTTCCTTCAACCGACGGACGCTTAGACGTCGGTCGGAGTTTGCAGAAGAGTTTTTTGGTCCCGCTTTTGCATATAAAATGCCGTTGGAGACTCCGACTGCACAATTAGCTAAAAAAACGCAAGGAAAAGGACCGACACTCACGGCCCGCGGTTTCGGCTGAAACCACGGTTAGGCCTACCGCGAGTGTCTCGGTTTCGGCTGAAACCAAGTCCTCGGTTCTTCCTTCAGCTGAAAGCATGCCTCCGATAACCGAGGCCACACAGGCCATGGCTGAATCGGCTTCAGATATTACTGCTGCAAAAGCAGTCACCCAGGATTTGTCAGACACTATTCCTTTAGACATCTCTACTCCTGCACGTGGGGCTGCTAGACCCCCTGCTTCTATGTCTATCAAGGCCTTTTCCAGGGCTAAAGCAGCCAAAATTTCCAAGGCCTTACCTACTAAAGCTCCCTCTCACAGGCCTACTTCTAGTTCCCAGATACTCAGCCTTGCTGAGGACCTTATTTCTTTGATCAGGGGGTCCCAACCTCACCCAGACAGGGCCTCTCAACCCCCTGCAGATAAGAGGCCTAGGACTGAACCACCTGAACCTCTCTCTTCAGACTATTCCTCGGATGGCTCAGATTTATCTGACCATCAGGAAGGCCCATATTCACCTTATGAGGATTCTGATGCAGAAGACTCCATGCCTTCTGCTTCTCCTCCTGAAGAATTTTCTTTTGGGGAAACCCTACACTCAATGAGGGAACACTTCCAATGGCAGGGCCAGGATTTTTCAGATTCAAGGAAAAGGCTAAGGACTTTTTTACATTTACCACAGCATAGGCCTTTAGCCATACCTCCTGTACTATCTGTTGTTGATGATGCATATAATGATGCCAGTACTGCCCCTGATTCTCTTCCTCCGGCCCCTGCAAAGCTTGACAGATATTACAGGGTCCCAGACTCTCACTACCACTTGTATAAGGCTCATGTTGCAGACCCAGAAACCATTTCTCAGGGCCCTAAAGGTGTTGCAGCTGCCTCTGCCAAAACCCTCTTCCCTCTGAAAGGGAATCTAGAGCATTGGAGAGATGGGGTAAAAAAGTTTATACATCTGCTACTCTTTCTGCCAGGGCCTTAAACTGTCAATTTCACATGATACAGTACCAGGAATTTTTATTAGACCAGCTAAATAAAAAACTGTCCTCTCCTGAACCTATAGACCGTAAGTCCCTTCAGGAATTGGTACATAACTCTCAGCAGGTCAGTAATCATTTTTTAAAATGTGGCTTTGATGCACTGGAGGCTTCTTTTAGATCAGCTATGACTGGAGCAGTGATTCGAAGGCATGCCTGGTTAAAAGAGCAATCCTTACCAGACCATGTTAAGTCAAAACTCCTAGATGCTCCTATGGAGAAGCAAAGTTTGTTTGGCTCCCCAGCACAGGAGGTTCTAAAGAAAGTGGAAGAAAAAGCAAAATCTGTCCAAACAGTCAAGGATTTTTTACAGGTCCAACCTCCGAGGTTTAGCAGGAATTGGCCCTCGAAAAATTGGTCCTTTCCAGACACATCCAAAGCACAGAGAGGCAGAAATAGACGTCCAAGAGGCAGAAACCAATCAAGAGGTGCCTACAGGGGTCGTCAATGGCAACCTGCCAACCAGAGAAGTGCTGCCACAGCTGCCACTACAACCACTTCCACAGGACAGACACAATGACTTGACTCTCATTCCGCCTACCAGGGAACAACTAGAAGCACCCTTGGGTGGAAAGCTAGCTTTATTTTCAGAAAACTGGCATTGCATTACAGGAGACAAATGGACTTTACAAACAATAGACAAGGGCTACAGGTTTCAGTTCCACACTCTACCAAAAAGGAGAGGAATGCCAAACCTTCCACCAAGCCAAAAAACAGATGCTCTAAAACAAATCATCAGTTTACTAAAGATGAGAGCAATAGAAAAGGTACCACCTATGGAGCAAGGCCAAGGATTTTACTCCAGACTATTTCTTGTACCAAGAAAAGAAAATCAATGGAGGCCTATTCTCGACTTGTCCGCACTGAACACATACCTCATTGTTCCAAAATTCAAAATGCTGACCCTCCAGCAACTTCTTCCCATGCTGGGCAAGGAGTCTTGGCTGGTGACTCTAGATCTCAAGGAGGCATACCTGCACGTCCCTATACGACCAGATTGCAGAAGACACCTCAGATTTCTTGCAGGATTAGAGCATTATCAATTCTCAGCATTACCCTTTGGCTTATCTACTGCACCCAGAGTATTCACGAAATGCCTGGCATCAGTAATTGCTCATTGCAGGCTTCAAGGAATTCAAATTTACCCATACCTGGACGACTGCCTAATACAAGTGGACAGCAAGACAAAATTAATAAAGGATTTGGCCAATGTCATACACCTGTTGCAAGCCTTGGGATACACAGTCAACATTCAAAAGTCAAGGCTAGTACCATCCCAAAGGATAACATTTCTGGGTGCAGAACTGGATACAACTCAGATGGCTTTTCTCACAGAAGAAAAACAAAAGCAACTACCAGTCTATTTCATGGCACTAACAACACAAACTCAGCTTACGGCAAGGAAAATCCTGCAAGCCCTGGGTTACATGGCATCCTGCATAATATTGATTCCGCATGCCAGGCTGCATATGAGAAAGTTACAATGGTACCTAAGGAATGTATGGTCTCAACACAAGCACAGTCTAGAAGCCCAGATACCAATTATTCCATGCCTGAAGAAAGAATTCCTGTGGTGGGCTCAGGCCTGTCAGATAAACAGAGGATTGCCTTTCCACAAACCACATCCAAGCCAGACAATCACCATGGACGCCTCAGACCTAGGCTGGGGGGCACACATGGAAGACAAGTGTATACAAGGCCTATGGTCCCAAGACCAGTTGAATCTTCACATAAATCTAAAGGAGATGCTGGCAGTGAAACATGCAATCGAGGCATTCAGACCATTCCTCCAACAAGGACACCTGCTGATAAGGACAGACAACACCACAGTTATGTGGTACATCAACAAACAGGGAGGTACTCACTCATACCCTCTATGCCGGATGGCAATGGACCTGTGGCATTTGGCCCTGAATCTCAACATTCATCTGCAGGCCAGATTTGTACCAGGGAAAGAAAATTCACTAGCAGACACCTTAAGCAGAACTACCACGGATGCTCACGAATGGATGCTGCATCCAGATATCTTCAGAACCATATCAAAGAAATGGGGAATGCCAGAGATAGACCTGTTCACCTCCCCACACAACCACCAATTGAAGAAATTCTGCTCAAGAGTATACCACCCACTTGCCTGGAGGGTGGACTCTCTATCCTTCAGCTGGAAAAACCTGACAGCATATGCATTTCCACCTCTTCCTTTGATGTACAAAGTCCTACTGAAGATCAGAGAGGAACAGCCAAAGGTAATTCTGATAGCTCCAGACTGGCCAAGACAACATTGGTACCCGCTTCTGAGAAGCATGTCTCGGGCACACTCATGGCCTCTACCTCTATGCCCCTTTCTTCTAACACAGAACAACTACAAGACCCTGCATCCAAACTTGAAGACACTGCAGCTAACTGCTTGGAATATCCCATGAAACAAAATCAACCAGATTTATTTCAGAGGGTTAAGGACATTATCCTGGAGGCTCGCAGACCCTCCACAAGGAAAACATACTCAGCCAAATGGAAAAGATTCCTCATTTGGAGTGCAGCAAAGGGAGAAAATGTCTCAATGGCAAACATAGCACACATCCTGGAATACTTAGCAGAACTGTTCCACAATGGCCTGTCCTACTCCTCCATTAAGATTCATGCATCAGCAATTTCAGCAGAGTACAACATGGATCCTCCTGTCTTCTCTCACCCTCTACTCAGGCAGTTTTGAGGGGAATCAAAACGTAAAGCCTCCAAGGAAGCCACCTCTGCCTGCATGGGATCTCAACTTTGTGCTGGAAAAATTAACACTTCCTCCTTTTGAACCAGCAGCAACAGCAGACTTACAGTTCTTATTTTGGAAAACTGCATTCCTGCTAGCAATCACTTCAGCAAGAAGAGTATCTGAGTTACAGGCATTAATGGCAGTACAGCCTTTCCTTATCTTCCATCAGGATAGAGTGTGTCTGAGAACCAATCCTACTTTTATGCCAAAGGTGGTCTCCAGGGTATCCTTGAACCAAGCTATACATTTACCTACATTCTTCCCCAACCCACAGAACAGGGGGGAAAGACTACTACACACCTTGGATGTGCACAGACAACTACGCTACTATCTGGACAGAACTAAAACCAGCAGAAAAACTGACCAGCTTCTGGTAGCATATGGAACAGGAGTGCAAGGAAAAGCAATTTCCAAACAGACAATTTCAAAATGGATAGGAAATTGCATTAGATTCTGCTACTCTTTTCATGGAAAGACAACTCCTGAAAATATCAGGCCTCATTCCACAAGAGCTACAGCCACCACTACAGCTTTCCTATGAGGAGTGGCTACCAAAGACATTTTAGAACCTGCTACTTGGAGCTCCGTGCATACATTTGCCAAGCATTATAATCTTCCTTTATACTCCAGATCCCGAGCAGGTTTTGCAACTGCTGTTTTGCAAGGGATCTTAACTACACCATCATTATCTTAGTGCCTCCTCCCCCAGTTTGGCTATGGTATTCTACCCATTTGTTAGGACTGCAGATGCATCCTTGAAGGACATAGTACAGTTTTGTACCTACCATAAATGTAGATGCCCGATAGGTATGCATCTGCAGTCAGGATTACCCACCCTCCTTCCCCTCTGTGGTATTCCTAGGGTACTTACCCCACTTTTAGCTAGCTGGGGGAATCTATTATGGTGTATTTGTTTGTATATATATATATATATATATATATATATATATATATATATATATATATATATATATATATATATTTTGCTCTCTATTGTTTGGAATTATCTGCATTTATCCAAATTTAGCCTTCCTAGAGGGCACCTGGCATCTGGGGCAAGAAACACTGAGGAAAATGGCATCAGCTGATGCCTTTATACCCCAGCAGCGATGACGTCAGGTGAAGTGCGACATCAGCCGAGGCCAGATCCAGACTTTGGAATCCAGCCGACCGAAGGGCTGCCTGAGGCAGGACAACCCATTTGTTAGGACTGCAGATGCATACCTATCAGACATCTACATTTATGGTAGGTACAAAACTGTACTTTGTGTGTTGACAGTTCCAGCAATCACATGTAGTAGATGAGCACAGAGTTTCCTTTGATATTTCTTCATATGTTTCATTTTTGAAATGCCATTAATGCTCATTGAAGAGCAGTAAAACTGCTGTGCTGATTGATTGCAGTGCTGAGTTAAGCAGACATTTGATGAGTTTATTGGCCATCAGCAAAAGATCGTACTGTAATTTGCCAAACAGCACCATCAGAATGATGCCCCTGTCCCCTTCAGTGAAAACATCACACCAACTGGCATTTGATGACCTTTATTAAACTTCCATAAACATAACGTTAACAAATATTTATTAATTACAACTGAAACATAGTATAATTGATATTAATCACAGCATAAACATCCATGTAATATTAAGCAGGGCAGCGTGATTTTACTTATCCTGACCCAGTAAGCAGTGCCCATACCTCCACTCACTCACTTTACTTATGCAGCAGCGTCTCATCACTCACTTCATTTACTATTTATTGAATTACATGTACCTCTCAAGACATCTGCAACAACTGTAAAGGCCACAGAAATACCTCACTAAAAGAATCACAGGCCTAAAGCAGATGCCCTATGCTGACCATCTAAAAAAAACTCCACCTATACTCTGTCACATATTGTCTACTCAGAGGCAATCTCTGCTTAACATACAAGGCCATGTCAAACCCAGAGCTGTTGGACATGCTACACTTAAAGAAATCCCAATCCCTCAGAGACACACTCCAGGGATCTAAACCTTGTCATCACAATGAACAAAACATGCTGGAGGGATAGGTTCCTGACTCTGGAATAGACTGCCCATACATGTCAAGCAGAGTGCCTCTTTGGCCCTCTTCAAAAGGAACATTGATGATTAGATGGGAAATGGGAAATTCACCCCGGGGATCACATCAGTCACTCTGCTAGACAGGGGTTCAGGGAAGTAAATGCTGTGGGAAGAAATAGCAAGGGAATTGTAATGGCTAGGATTGCATAGGTTCTAGGGCCAATAGCCTAGTACCAACCTATGAACCAAATAAGCAATATCCTTATCGCTGGTCAATTATTTTACTTATGTAGCAGTATCCCATCACTCACTTTATTTACCACTTACCGAGTTAAACATCCAACGAATTAAGGAGGGTCCTTACCTCCGCTCGCTTATTTTAATTATCAAGCAGCATCCAACTGCTCACTTTCCTTTCCCAACTCCGTGAAATGAATAACCAAAACCAGAGGGGGGACAGAAGAGGGCAAGCCTGCCCGTCTTCTCCACCCACTAGCCTGACCAGGCTGTTCCCCCATCTCTCCTACCAACCTGAGACAACCTAATCGCCCATTAAAGGCATTAAACCAAACATCATTCAGTTTACTCCATCCTCTCTAACCAAACTGCATCCATTTCATCACATCCTAAAGTTCTATCAATAAATAGCCAAAGTAGCTAATTGTCTAAATGGCTGAGAGTAAATCACCAATTCCTCTCCAATGCTAAAATAACAAACCATAACCTCATCACCTTGCATGTTTGTCTTTTTGGCTTTTCTCGGTTAGGGGTCGCCACAGCGGAACTCCGGTCCGCTAATGATTGGCCGTAGATTTTTATGGTGCCGAGTTGCCAGCCTTACGGCCAACCTTCAGTGAAGGCACGCCCATTTACCCATGTCTTTCAGAGGCAACTCGACCGCAGGGAGGACATGTAGACTCCACACAGAAGGCACTCCAGCCGAGAATCAAACAGAAAAACCTCTTGCTGTGAGGCAACAATGCTACCACTGCACCACCGCATAACCTGTGTATATTAGCTAAATTCTTAGTTACCTGTCAGTAGTATCTTCACTGTGATTTCCAGGTCATTACCAGCCAAATGTACCACCAAACATTAAAACCACACTAAGCAAAAACATGCGAGAACCATTGCACACCATCATGCTTAACTGCAGCCCTGTTTTACTGCCCAATGTACATATTGTCCAAAATGAATTTCCTTTCCAAATTAAAATACTAATCCTGCTATCACACGAACTGCCCAATAAAAAAAAAGTTTAATAAAATCATAGTGTTTTCTGACCAACAAACCACCCTCCAAATAGCTTCAATACATCCATAAAAGAAAAATGCCACATGAACTGTAGCCCAATAAACCTTCATTAACAAATCCAGTCCTCACCACACAAACTGTCTTGTCAATGGCCAATGTCTCTCAATCTTCAAACTATCAAATGTGGCCCAGCCCTTCAAACCAATGAACCACCAACCAGGATTAAGTTTACCCACCCTTGTCATCTGTGTAACTGTACCACTCACAGCTAACTCCTCCTTGACCCACTGAACTACCACACCTTGTTCCAAAGCCAGAAAAATAAAATGTTTTCCACCATACTCCTTTCCGCAAGCAACTGCACAACAAATTTAACCACTATGGAGATGCCCTACCATATACCTTCTTTATAACAGGGGTCCAAAGTCCTGTAACCTGGATTTTAACCACTCTAGCAATGCCTTGCCCCAAACCCTACCTACCACAACCCTACAACCAGTGAACCCCTGACCAGGATTTAATAAGTTCACATAGTCTTGTCATCCATGCAACTATACTACTCTCAACTAAATCCTCATTAACCAACTGAACTGCCTTACCTTGTTCCCAAGCCCGACAATTAATTAAATCTTTCACATCAAATTCCTTCCCAAATGCAGCTGCACTATAAATGTAACCAATCTGGGAATGTCCTACCCAAAAAGCCACAAACCAACCCCCCATATTACTCCCCCTACCCTAATACCTCCTATCACATTTGTAAAGAAATGCAAATCCCCATGAAAAATCCTAACCATATGCTCAAAGGTCATCCTTCCAAAATGTGCCAGAAGGCACCACAATGGTAAAGCAGTACACCAACTTAGAAATGCTCCCCTAAAATGACCCGAGTAAACTGACCGACATGCAATTCTGGTAGCCCAAGAAGCTGAACAACAACTTTAATCTGGTGCTTGTCCTTAGCCTTCCCTTGAAAGCTTACTTCCCATGTGTTACATGTACTTCTAACTTCTGCATAGCCAACGAGGCACACAGTTCCTCACAGCCTCAAAGCACCCACTGACCTAGAATATTTCCTCAAACCCTACATACTTTTAACAGTCATACATATACCAAACCACATGCTATCATCCCAATGTATAAGTCAAATGGTACACACAGTGCTCACTCTAAGGACCATAACCTGGTACGTGACATTAATAGAATCTGCTTGAAGGACAGATTTATCCTCCAAAAGACACCCTTCCTTTGGAACAAACTCCACTTCATGTCAAACAGAATACCTCATTGGCGTTCTTCAACACAATTCAAACAACTGGATGGGTAGCCATAAATTCACCCCAGGGGTTCCACCCCTGTCTCTCTTAGACAAGGGCAATAGGTGATGCACGTAAATAAGGGTTAAACTTGGCTAAGTTGCCTTGACTAGCTCGTAAGGGCCCTAGAGCAATTAGCCTAGTAACTTCCTATGATATTATGATTGTCGTGACACCACTCCACTTGTAGGAACCCCAAGCTCCCCATAACAATCCCCAAAGCCTGTTTTACCCTGCCCCAGTATACTTCTTCCTAACTTGCCGACACACCACCCCAAACCTTAATGAGCACCAAATAACATGATTTACCTGCAACCTCGTTGTACAAAACTCCAGCAACCATAACATCTACCTCCATCAGAATAACTTCCCTTTGACATCCACTTACTTCATGCCACTGACTGTCGCTGACTTTGCACTCCCCCACTCGGGCCTCTTTGCACACCACTCTAGTGACAGGACATTCACTGCAACAGGCACCATCACCTTTTGGATCCACTTCCTTCAGGTCACCAACTGATATCCACTCTACACCACCACCACCCCCCCACAAAAAAAAGGAAAACTGTAAATTCATGGTGCACACATATCCAAAACGTCATAATGACAGCATTAAGCCTGCAAAATCTGTCCTACATTCCATGTTAGCAATCTGACTGCTACCAGTGGTAAACAGAATTGAAACACTGTTTCATTAAAAAGCCTATATTATTGATACAGTCAACACATTTTAACCATCCTATAGGTTTTCCTAGTTTAAGTTGATAGTGAGCCATAAAGGTAATACCCAGTGGTCTCTTAGTTTCATAGTTTCATAGTGTAGTACTAGGCTATCTGCCCTGGGGCATTTGTAAGCCAAGCCATAGTGATGTGGCTTTTGCCACCCCATGAAATGGTACAAAAATGTACAGAATAAATCTAGAATACTGTGCCTCTGTCTAGTAGTGACACAATGAAGGTCCCCTTATATAATAGAATTAGTTTACTGTGCCCCTGTCTAGCAGTGACACAGATGTGACCCCTGGGGTAAACTTACGATCTCCCATCCACTCATCAAGATTTCTCTTGAAGAGAGTCAGTGAGGGGCTCTGCCTAATACGAACTGGGATCCTGTTCCAAAGCATGGGAAGCCTCTGGGTTATGAATCTATCCCTCCAGCATGTCCTATTCATACTTGTGCCGAGGTTTAAGTCTTTAGCTCTCGTGGTCCTGATGGATTTGGCTTTTTTGAGGTGGAGCATGTCCATCAGATCCTGATTGGACATGGCCTTGTACGTCAGGCAGAGATCACCTCTGAGCAGGCGGTATGCTACTGAATAGAGCTGAAGTTTCTTTAGTCTGGCAGAATAAGACATATGTTGGAGACCCTTGATCCTTTTGGTGAGGTACTTTTGTGGTCTCTCCAGCTGTTGCAAATGCCGGGTGAGGTACATACCAAACGGGGCATTGTATTCAATCATGGGTCTGATGAGGGAGGAATATAGGGGTACAATGACATCCTTGGATCTGGATGTGAATCCCTTCATGATGAGGTGTGCAAGGTAGAATGTTTTTCTAACCACTTTGGCAACATGGGTGTCAAATGAGAGGTCACTGTCTACTTGGGTCCCTAGGTCTCGGATTACTTTTTCCGTACTCAGTGGGTTGCTGTCTATGTGATAATTTGTGGGTACTTTGTTTTTTCCAAAAGGGATGACTATACATTTTTTAGCATTTAGTTTAAGGCCGTAACTACGGCACCAGTTGTCCATTTCAGTGAGGCCTTTTTGTAGGATGTGTGTGTCTGCTGTTGTATTGACTATGGCGCCTAGTTTGCAGTCATCTGCGAACTTTGTCAGCCACAGCCCTCCCATGTTTGCTTTAACATCTGAGAAATAAATGCCGAACAAGAGGGGTCCCAGGACAGCTCCCTGTGGGACACCACTTGTGACTGGCTTTGAGTCTGACATTGCTCCAGCGATTTTAACTTTATGGGTTCTGTCCTTTAGCCAGTTTGCAACCCATCTAGTGACATAAGGGTTTACTTTTAAGCTGTTTAGCTTATCTATGATGCCTGAGTGAGGTATTGTGTCGAAGGCCTTAGCCAAGTCCAGGTATGCTGTATGGACTGCTTTACCCTCATCAATGTCACTAGTGACTGTTTCAAAAAAGTCAACCAGGTTTAAAAGGCAGGACCTGCCATTTACAAAGTCGAACTGGGTGGGGTCAAGTGTCTGTAGGTCCCCTATGTCTCTGTTTATGAGTTCCATAATGATTCTTTCCATAGCTTTGCAGACCAGGCTAGTTAAGCTTATGGGGCGGTAGTTTCCAGGGTCTGTAGAGGCACCCCCCTTGTGGAGTGGGACCACTGTTGCTGTACGCTAGTGTTCAGGTACATATCCCGAAGTAAGACTAAGGTTAAATAGCATTTTTATGTGTGGGTTTAGCTCCTCTTGGAGTTCACGTGACACGCACCCTGGGATACCATCAGGTCCCATTGATGCTGTGTTTTTTGCTTTGTTTAGGGCAGTTCTCACTTGGACATCTGAGATGACAGGGAGATTAAATTCAGCTGGGATAAGTATTTCTTCTTTTGGGGGTGAAGGAGGGGAGAAATTTGCACTGACCCTGTCAGCCAGAATGTTAGCAATATCTGTGGGTTCAGTGTATTTTTTGTTGTTGTGAACCAACTCTGAGCATATCTGAGGGTTTACTGCCCAGGTTTCTAACATAGCTGAAGAAGGCTTTGTGATTATCTTTAGTGTCCTTAGCGATTTTTCTCTCAAAGTTTGCCTTGGATGTTTTTATGAGAGAACGTAGTTTTCTGCTAATGTTGATCAGAGATGTCTTCCCTTCATGGGATTTCGCTCTGACGTGCAGTAGCTTCCTTCTTTTGTTATACAATTTGTTTATGGCTGAGGTCCACCAGACAGGACGCTTACATTTGGTGGAGAGGGACTTGGATTTGTTTGGGATTGCATGATCCATGCATTCTTGGAGATATCCATAGAAAGCATTTGTGAAGGATTCGGCATTGTGGGATGTGGTATCCACTGGCACAGTGGGCTTAAAGGATACCATCTCAGTCTTAAGAAGAGTGAAGTCTGCTTTTGAGAAGCTTTTCACTGTGGTCTTTTGTGCTGGGGGTGGAGGTGGAATATGTATATCCAGGGTGATTAGTTTGTGGTCAGATCTCACTAGTGAGGGGTATACTTCCGGTGTGGAGCATTTTGTCCCCATGTTTGTGATGATCAGGTCTAGTATATTATCTCTGCTAGTGGGAGAGGTGACTAGTTGTTCTAGTTCATTTGAATTTATGAATTCCAGGAACTTTTGGGCTAGGGTATTAGGGCTAGAATAATGTACCCAATCTATGTTTGGGTAGTTGAAGTCTCCCAGCATGATGGTATTTTGTGATACATTCATATCCTCCAATGTCTTCAGGAAGGCTGAATGGGATTCTTGAGATTGAGAGGGTGGTCTGTAACATGCTACCAGTTGTATAGCAGTTTTGCCTATGGTTAGTCGCACCTGTATGGTCTCTGATGCTTCATGTGTTGCTACTAACCTGGAGGTGTGGGTGTCCTTTATGAATATGGACACTCCCCCTCCCTTTGTGGTTCGGCCCGGGTTTTGGGGCCGAAAAGCATGATACGAGGTATAGCCTGGTAGCACTGGGGTGCTCTCAGGAGCCTTGAACCAGGTTTCATTTACTGCACAGACGTCGATGTTCTCCATGCTGAGGAGTGCATCAAGTGCCTGCATCTCGAGATTTAGAATTCTGGCATTGAGCAGCATTACCCTTAGTTTTTTTCCATTTTTTGTTTTCTAAGGAGGTGGGTTTGTCTTTTGAGCCTTGCCTAAAAAAGGCACTATGGGGGTGGTAAGAGCCTTAGCCAATATCCGGAAGCCCAGTGGTGACAGGTGTAAGCCATCCCTTGCGAAGCAGCGTGGCTTGTCCAACATATCATCCCAGGCAGACAGATATTGGATCCCCTTAGAATGACACCAGTACTTGAGCCAATTGCTAAAGCTGATCATCTTGTCTTTGTATTGTGGTATCATTCTTGGTGAGGGCAAGATGCTGCTCAGGGTCAGGGTCATACCAGCCTGGGCTACATAATCGGAGAGCTCCTCTATGTCTCTTTTCATGTAGTCCAGGGAGGTACTTCTCAGGTCATTCACACCAGCATGGACAATGACGGAGTCATATTTGTACTTGCTTTGGAGTGGCCTGATTGTGTGTGTTATGTGGCAGATCCTAGCTCCCGATAGACAGCTCACAGTCACCTTCTCCTTGTTCAGCCTGGTCAGTGGGACATCAGTGTGTCTGACTATGGAGTCACCTATTACTAGTGTATCAGGCAAGGTGTTTGGCCTTAAGGGCTGCGAATGGTCGACACACTGATTTATTGAAGTATGTGTTGCATGTGTTTTGTTTTGAGGTGGTGGATTTTTGGATGTCTGCTTTGGGAGCCTCTGTTGTTTTGGTAAATTTTTGATTAGAGCCCCCGAGTATGTCTTTGTGTTTTTATGTGTTTGGTTTGCAGTTGTGGTAGGTCTATGTGGGACTGGGATTGTTGTGTGTGTGGTTGCCATCTCCTCCTGTCTGGTCATGCCAGCCCTGAGTTGAGAGAGTTCAGCCTCCAGTTTGGCTATATAGTTGCATCTCTCACATGTATTTGTGTTTGTTGGGAGGAGGAGAGGGTTGTCTGTGTACATGAGACAATTGTAGCATTGTCTCAAGATACCCAGATTGACCAGCTGAACTGGAGACGACGCCACTAATCTACCACTCGACATGCTAGAACAGTATAAGGGAGTGGTATACCTTTAAGGGAAGCGGATATTCAAAGGGGTGGTAAGTAGATGTAGTGCTTTACTTAGTACGAGAGTGCTTACTTAGTAGAGAAGTATTGAGAACAAGTGCTAGGCTTATAATACAGTGAGTAGTCTGGTTATACTAAGAGTAGAGCTTCCTTAAGGGAAAATTTGAAGAGCAGACTTGGCGGAGACAGAAAAAGTTTAACCTTGTTTAACCACGCACGACCGTGCAAAGCCGTGCAAATGCGGATTTTAAACAGTGAACTACAAAAGAGCTAGAAATGGTCCAAAACAACCAATTACTACAGCTTCTTGTGCTGAGGTCACTTCCCCCAAGGACAGGTAAGCTGCTCAAGGCTCCCCACTCCCACTGGTGAGCAAAGAAACTTCCTTCTATCCAAGTAATGTAATGGACAACACAGGAACTACACCACAGCCCAGAATACAGAAATGCCTGTAAACTGGTCTAAACTAGTTGAGGAAGGCGGGAAAACAAGGATTATTTTTTTGTTTTTTTGGTAGAAACACACAGAAAATGCAGAAACAGTGATAAATTAGTTACACAGGCTAGCACACTTTAGTGGGCAGCCTCCACAGTTAAATTAAACAAACAAACAAGCAAACTTTCGATCAAATTCGACTAAAATGTAACTTTAATTGCAGATTTTAAAATAATGCAGCAATCAGTTAAAAACCAGTTCAGGCTAGTTCAAGGTAAGCTACAGAAGCTATTTCAAGTGAAAAAAAAGCAAAGATACTTAAATCCAGAAGGTAGTCGCTTTTCTGAGTTCCTTGCTGCTAGGACCACTCTGTAAACCCACGTGGAGCTTGTCTGAGCAGTATAGCCAGAAAAAAATGCCCAGAGGCGGATTTTAAACAGTGAACTACAAAAGAGCTAGAAATGGTCCAAAACAACCAATTACTACAGTTTCTTGTGCTGAGGTCACTTCCCCCAAGGACAGGTAGGCTGCTGAAGGCTCCCCACTCCCACTGGTGAGCAAAGAAACTTCCTTCTATCCAAGTAAGGTAATGGACAACACAGGAACTGCACCACAGCCCAGAATACAGCAATGCCTGTAAACTGGTCTAAACTAGTCGAGGAAGGCGGGAAAACAAGGATTATTTTTTTGTTTTTTTGGTAGAAACACACAGAAAATGCAGAAACAGTGATAAATTAGTTACACAGGCTAGCACACTTTAGTGGGCAGCCTCTACAGTTAAATTAAACAAACAAACAAGCAAACTTTCGATCAAATTAGACTAAAATGTAACTTTAAGTGCATATTTTAAAATAATGCAGCAATCAGTTAAAAAACAGTTCAGGCTAGTTCAAGGTAAGCTAGAGAAGCTATTTCAAGTGAAAAAAAAGCAAAGATACTTAAATCCAGAAGGTAGTCGCTTTTCTGAGTTCCCTGCTGCTAGGACCACTCTGTAAACCCACTTGGAGCTTGTCTGAGCAGTATAGCTCTTGCTATCCTACAATCACACTTCAGCCTCCTGACTTGACTCCCCCTTTTGTCAGCTGTCCCTTTTCCCTCTGTTGTATTATTTCTATTTAATTATATCAAAACATGCATTAGTGATCCACTGCACATGCCCATTGAACAGCTGTTATGTACGGGTGCCTCCAAGCCTGCAAAATTACTACCCAACACTTGCTGATCAGCTGAAACCACCCTCAGAATGAGCCATCCTAGAGGGATGCAGCCAAAATCACCACAAAAAAAAAAATCATTCTTAAATTAATCGTAACAGAGGTCACAAAACCAGACTAAAATGGCCAAGGGATCCAAACAGAATTAAATCTGTGAACTCACACCTGGAAAATTGTTGGATGATCCTAGTGAAATTAATACAATCAGGAGGCTCAACAGTGTAAAGAGATTCAGGGGGTCCAGTAAGTAAAGAAGAGCTGTTGACGTCCCCAGCAGAACTAAAAGGTTAAAAAGATTCACAGCAGCACTGAGGAATTCAGAGACACTCCCCATCATATTCATGATATTCAGACATGCACATCAGTTTTAGAGGAAGAAATGTCCTCCCAATATATGCCCGATTTGCAGCTAAGTGACTCGATCTCAGAGTGTATTCACCCACATAAATCTCATTTCTTGATGGTTACTCTCAATTAAGATTGTCCTGCTTAAAAACAATTAAAATTTAAATAGACAGAAGTAGTACTAGTCTTTAAATTCTTTATCACACTAGAGCAATTTTTTGTCCAAGGGTGTTTTACAGGTTCATATTGTTTTAACTTTTAACAAAAGTATTAAGGTAAGCATAACAGCACTGTTTATTGTCTCCATTAGATCAGGCAGCCTCCTGTATCCTCACAGTTCACTGGTGGCTGTATCTTTTTCCACAGTTACATCATTGACGGAACTGACCACCATTCTTTAGCTGGACTCTACATTATGAGCAATTCCATAATTCAGTTTGGTACAAGCTATAACTGCATTAACATTGATAGTTTGAAGCAAATGGAAAAGATGCAACACAGAATGAGGCCATTATAAAAGACATACAATAACAGAGCTATATAAATATTCACACTACTAGCATAGGATCAGAGGATCATAGGAGGTTACTAGGCTAATGGGCCTGGGGCCCTTACAAGCCTAGCCAAGGGTTTATCCCAAAAAGGAAACCTCAGTTAGCACCTGTCACCCCTGACAGTGAGGGACAATGGTGGAACCCCTGGGACAAATTTATGGTTTCCCATCCACTCATCAAGATTGTGTTTGAAGAGGGCCAGTGAGGTAGTCTGTTTGACATGTACGGGAAGTCTATTCTACAGATGGGACAGCCTCTGGGAGACAAACCTGTCTCTCCAACAGGTTTTTTTGATGTCTCATATTAGATTTAGGCCTATTGAGTAGATAATGTGAGAGGAGTTAGACTTACAGATATGGAGCATCTCTAGTAGGCCATGGTCCGATATTGCCTTGTAGGCGAGGCACAGATCACCTCTGAGCAATCTGTATGATACCAAATAGAGTGATAGTGATTTAAGCCTGTCCACACAGGATAGGTGTCTGAGGCCATGGATTCTCTTTGTGAGGTATTTCTGTGGCCTTTCCAGTTGGTGCAGGTGTTTGGAGAGGTACATTACCAAACAGGGCATAATACTCAATCATAGGTCTAATAAGGGAGGAGTACAGAGAGGTAATGACCTCCTTTTTTTCTGGATGCAATCCCTTTACTTATAAGATGAACCAAGTAAAAGGCTTTCCTGACCACAGCCTCCACATGACGGTCGAATGTGGGATTGTTCTCTACCTGAGTACCCAGGTCTCTCACCACAGGGTTGTGTTCTTAGGTGGTTGACAATGATGTGGTAATCAGTAGGGGCCATGTTTTTGCTGAATGGTACGCCGAATGGTACGATAATACATTTTTTTGCATTTAATTAAGGCTATGACTTTTCACCAGTTATTTGTAGCTGTGAGACCCTCTTGCGTATGTTAAAATCAACTGGGGAGTCAATAACAGCAGCAACTTACAGTCATCTGCAAACTTGGTCAGCCACAGGCCCTTTGTCTTTGCCTGGACCTCTGAGAAGTATATGCTAAACAGTAGGAATCCCAGAACAGATCCCTGGGGAACACCACTAGTGAAAGGTCTATTGCTGAAGGTGGCAGCCACTGTTTTAACCTTGTGGGTCCTATCTGTGAGCCAGTTGGCCACCCATCTGACTAGACAGGGATTAATGCCAAGTTGTGTTAGCTTTTCAATGATGCCCGAGTGGGGGATTGTGTCAAAGTCCTTGGCCAGGTCAAGGTAAGCTGTATGTACTGACTTTCCCTCATCCAGGGCCTTGGTGATAGTCTCAAAGAAGTCAGCTAGGTTCAGTAGGCAAGATCTGCCCCTAACAAATCCGAACTGGGTGGGGTTGAGTGCTTGGAGATTGCCTATGTCCTTGTTTGAAATCCATAATAATACGCTCCATGACTTTACAGATCAGACTTGCAAAGCTGATGGTGCGATAGTTTCCTGGGTCAGTAGTGGCACCACCTTTGTGCAAAGGGATGATGATGGCAGTTCTCCACTCTGCTGGAATGAAGCCTGCAGTTAGGTTGTTGCTGAATAGGGTGCTCAATGGCAAATATAGTTCTGCTGGAAGATTTGTTCTTTGCCTTTGATAGGCCCTTTAATACTTGATCTACAGAGATGTGAGGTGTGGGACAAGTATCGGGGATGTTGTCTGGGCCTTTGGAGGGTGATAAGGGGGTGAGGTTTGTACTGAACCTGTCAGCCAGAAGGTTGGCTAAGTCAGTAGGATCAGTGTAAGTGGTATCATTAAGTACTAGTTCGGAATAAACTTGAGCTTTGCCATGGAGGTTTCTAATGTAACAGAAGAAGGATGTGTAGTTTCCCTTTGTTTTGGAGGCTAGTTTCAACTCATAATTGGCTTTGAAGGTTTTCACTAGTGATCTAATTTGTTTGTTGAGGCAGAGGAGGGAGTTTTTCCAATTTGGAATTTGTTCCTTTTTACCCTTGGACAACAGTTTCTTCCTTTTGTTGTAAAGCCTGTTGCTAGAGGATGTCCACCAGACAGGTTTTTGTTTCCTTGAGGAGCAGATTTTAGTTCTGTTGGGTATGGCTGAGTCCATGCAGTTGTATAGGTGCTTGTATACTGCACTGGCGTACTGTTCAGCACAGTTGTCTGCATCATCTGAGGGGGTGGTGGTGTGAAACTGCTGATACCCTGCCTTAAGAGGTTGTAGTTAGCTTTTGAGAAGTTTTTTAGCCTGGTTATGGCTGGGGAGGAGTTGGGTGAGATAGAAACTTTGAATGAGACAGACAGGTGATCTGATCTCTCCAGGGAAGAACATACTATGAGAGTGGTGCAGCTGTCGCCCATGTTGGTGAGAACCAAGTCCAGTATGTTATCTCCATTTGTGAGGGATAAGACAAGCTGATCTAGTGCATTAGAACTGATGAAGTTAAGGAATCGTTGGGTGAGTGCATTAGTGCAAGATTAGTTCATCCAGTCTGTGGTGGGGTATACGTCACCAAGGATCAGGGTGTTAGAGGATACCTTGATGGAGCCAGGTAGGTCCAGGTAGGAGGTGTGGGTGTCCAGAGACATGGAGGGGGTCTATAACTGGCTATAACTTGGATGGGTGTCTTCCAACTGTCAGTTGCACCAGGAGTAATTCCAGTGCATCATGTAGGTAAACCAGTCTGGAGGTGTGCCTGTCCTTAATGAAAATAGAGACTCCACCACCCTTAGTCTTTCTGACCTCATTTTGCAGTCAGAAAGTATGGAATGAGGTATAGCCTGGTGAGGCAGGGGTGCTCTCTGCAGCCCTGACCCAAGTTTCCATAACTGCACAGACAATCAGCATCTTCCAGTGTGAGGAGATCCTCCAGTGAGTGCATTTTCAGATTAAGGCTCCTAGCATTGAGCAGCATGGCCTTCAATTTGCTTTTTGATATATCTTTTATGTTGGAAGATTTGTTTTTGGGACATGGCCTAAAAAAGGCACAATGGGGGAGGCAAGAGCTTTGGCCAAGATAAGGAATCCTAGGGGTGACAGGAGGAGGGCATCTCTGGCAAAGCATCGTTGGCCTGTCAGCCATGTCATCCCAGGCAGACAGATACTGGATCCCCTTAGAAAGACACCAGAAACTAATCCAATTGTTGAAGTAAAACATTTTTTGTTGGTATTGTGGAATCATTCTTGGTGAAGGTAGGATGCTGCTTAGGACTAGGTATATACCTGCCTGGAGCACATACTCTGAGAGCTCAACATGTCTCTTTTCATATAGTCCAGGGATGTACGTCTCAAGTCATTCACACCAACATGGACAATGACAGAGTCATTATTGTGCCTGTTGTTGAGAGACTTGAGTGCGTGTGTGATGTGGCGGATTCTAGTGCCTGACAACCAGCTGACTGACCTTCTCCTTGTTGAGCCTGGTGAGGGGGACATCTGTGTGTCTCACTATCGAGTCACCAATGACAAGTATGTTTGGTTTATTGTTATGCCTTACGGGCTGTGTTGGCGTATTGTTTTGCCTAATGGACTATGTTTGTGAGACACTGGTGCATTGACTACTGTGTGTGATGTGATTCGTGTTGTGTGTGAAATGTTTGTGTGTGTTTTGGGGGTCTTTGTTGTTTAGGTAAGTTTTTGCTGAGGACCCCTGCATAGGTGGGTGTGTGGCTCTGTGATGTGGGTGGTGTGGTGCTTGTACTGGCAATATCCTCTTTGTCAGGAGTACTGACTGTGGTGTGAGACAGCATGGATTACAGCTTACTGATATAGATGCAACTCTCGCAAGTAGAAGAATCATGTGCTAGGCGAAGAGGATTGTCTGTGAACATAAGGCAGTTGCTACGTTGTCTCAGTATGCCCATGTCAGCCAGGCTGGCAGGAGAAACTGATGGGAATTGTCCAGACATAGCACTCTAAGTACTTGGCAGACTTACGGAGAACAGGATTTGATAAGGGATTGCCTGCAAAGACCCTAAATGTAAAATAAATAGCCTGAAGCACAAGTGCTACCACCAAAACTAAGATGCTTAGAATATTAATCAGGCTACTAACAAGCAGTGATAAGTGCAGAATAAGAGCATTCGTACACTTAAGAGCACACAGAACACCAAACTAAGGTAATAAGGTAGAAGACAGTTAAGTAAGAGCAGCTGAATAAAGTATACATGTTTTCCCCAGTGGAGAGGGAGGAAACGGAGCAGATTAAGAGACTATGGGGGTTGTCTTTCCCAAGTGCTCTGTCTGTACACAGCAGAAAAGATGGGACTGGTAGGAGTGTCTGAAATCAAAATATGATCTCACTGTAATCAGTTGAGTGAGCAAATGAGACGGCCTTTGGAGGAGTGTCCAAAAACAAATTTACAGCAGGGGCGGGCAATTCCAAAGCCACCAAGATTAACACCACAACAAGAACAGGGAGAGAGGGTGAGAAACTAACTGCAGAAAGACAGAGACCACACTATTCAAGTAATATTCAATGAAACAAATAAATACTAATCTTAAACAATAAAGTGCAGAGAAAAGTATACATAAATCAGCTTGTGTGTCCAGTTGATTTTCGCAGGTAGATCACAGCCAGCCAACAGCTCAGATGTTGAGCAGAATTACATCTTCAGAAAAATATAAGGTTTAAATGTCAAAATGTGAGGACATCCAAGGTATGGAACAGTGTGTATATGTTTACATAATATATTTACAAATCTGTTTTCTTGGGCTATGGTGATATCCATCAGTCTGTACTGGAGTAGAAAATGAACAGTAAGATGAACACAGCTTAGATGAGGAGTCAAAGGCTATCAAAAACCAAAATGCAAAAATGCATCCTACCCCCCCCCCCCCCACACACACACACAACCCGGAGCAAGAAACAGCATCTCCACACAGCCCACGAAAGGAGGCATGGCACACGAAACACCAAATCACCAGTGAATCCAAACCAAGTGGACACCACGAGAACCCAAGCCCCCCCCCCCACAAAACCATCCACCCCAAAGCACAAGTCACGTCCAAAGCCAAACTACATCAAAACTGCGTGACCGAGAGTATATACAGCCCACAAAGTTAATATTATGAAAGTGTTTAACAGACTGCGCTACTGATGCACATATGACTAACGCACTACCCCAACACCGGAGGGGTGCCACAACACTCGCAGACTCCAACACACACCACCACAACCTGAAACACCATCATCAACCAACCAACTCCATATCAAACACGAGAGAGGAAAAAAAAATACACTACTAATATGAACACCACCAATGCTCACACTACCTAAACCTTCAGCCTTGAGGATGCACACTACCACTGCTCCCAACACATACCTCACAACACCAGAAACTAAGCTCCAATCAAAATTAAACTGCCCCAACAATGAATTCCCCACAAATAAGTATCACACACATTTAAACTACCCTGGCAAAGCACAACAAAATAACAAGCCAGCAACCATGCCATCCACATCCACCTCAAACTAATCATGGCTACTTACCAACTTCACCCCCTTTATCAAAGTCCAAGGCCTGCCAACTCCACAGTACCTACATGTCATCTCGGAAGTCACTTGCCTTAGCAAGTTCACACCAAAATGTGACACCCTTACCCAGTTACATTTGCCACCCCTTAAGCCCCTCCCTACCCTTAACTCATTTCCTCCCAGTCATCCCTCATTCCCATTTAACCCTTTCATCCTCCCTACCCTCTTAATTCCCACTACTATATTTATTTAAGCCCCTGTAAAGATGTCCCTGGACAAATTGGCTTTTTACCAAACCTCATTTTTCACTGACATGCTGTTCAGTGAATAGGACTGTATTTACTGCACAAAACTCTGTGGGTTGACACATGTCCTAAGCATGCTGCTGGACAAGAGTAGATTACAGAAATTCTCAGAGCCCCTGAATGCCCTCCTGAAGATTATCATTAGGTGGCAAACCAATGTGGTGGTTATGCACAAATGCAAGCCAACAAAAAAAATTCCTAAACTTCAGCATTCATAATTGCTGCACACTAGGGGCATATGCTGTAGCTGCAAGACTGTGACAAAATGTTGATTCATTTTAATAAGCCACAGTAGCTTCCAAACTTCCCACTGGAGTATCATCTATTCCTGGAGACTTTCCTGCAAATTGCTTATGCATCACCATTTTTATCTCTTCTGTCTTAACTGTTAGGTGTTAAGCCTTATCTGCCTCTAACATTAGCAAATTTGTCTTCCATAATTATTTCCATTTGTGATTTTTCTTGATTTACCCACTTCAGTGCTGTAAACAATTTTTCATAAAAAATGTCCAAAATATTTCTAATACCTCTACAGGATACAGGATCTCTGGTTATTTTTCTTGTTATAGGCTCCTCAAGTTTGGCAACAACCCTTTCTGCTTTCTCTTGCCTAAGTTGTTGCATCAGAAATGTTTGTTTTCTGAAGTTATTATATAAAAAAAAAAAAACAGTTGCTTAACAGTTGCTTAAACTCAGGCATATTATCCAGGTACTCCCATATTTCGCATTTAAACTCTGCAATTGCATCTCCTCTTCTGGGAGATTCCCTTATTTTTTGATACTTTAACCTTTGTCAGCCCCTCTAAATAATTCTTAATATTTCTTAAACAGATCTGTTTTTCTCCTATTTCTACTCTAGTTTTAAACTCAAATTTCATTGTATCCCACTCAGTAGCTATACGTATGGAATACTTTCTATCTTCACTAATAACTCCCAGGTCATTTCCACTACCCATTCTTTAAATTACTTTCTTTTTAAGATGTTGGTGGGGAAGAGCCAGTGTCCCCTCTTTACTTCATTACCCTGCTTAGTAATTAGTAATTATTAGTGCATGATCTGAATAGTTATTGGACATGTGTCAAAGTTCTCAATTCAGTGCTCATGTTTCTATGAAATGTAATTTGTCTAGTCTTGTCCAGTTATTGTACTTTCAGGAATAATGCGTAAATTATCTCTGAGTTCCTACTAATGAATTCACGTGTTTTATGCCAAATCTTTTTAAATTTCTTCAGAAATCTACTCTCTTTCATTGTATTTCCCTTCTAGTCCTACAAGACACATCCTCATTGTTGCAAATCAGATTTCAGTCCCCACCTATAAGTAATATTCCCTGCTGAAAGCTGATTTTGGAGATGATAAATTGGGAGAAATAATGATCTTTCAGCAGGGAATCTTACTTAATATTCCTTGCTGAAACCTGATTGTTTCTCCCAATTTTTTAAAACTTCCTAATAACTGTTTTAGATGGAATATAAATGCATGCCAGCATAATCCTCATCCTTTGTCAGTAGTCCCTTTATACCACACATCTGCCATTATCTTCTTTTTGGCTTTTCAAACACTATTGGAGTTCCTCTACCAGTTAATATAAGTATTACTCTTTTCCTTTGCCCATGATATTCTGCAGAATATCCATCCTAAAATCCTTCAAATTCACATGTGCAATTCTTTCCAAATGTGTCTCCTATTGCATTGCTACTTGCACTCTGCATTTCTTAATATAATTAAGTATTTTTTTTCTGTACTTGTGAGACCATTCACATTCCAAGATGGAAAGTGTTGCCATTATGGTAAGAAGTCATTACTCCCCCTTGTTATGTATGGCAGCTTTTTTAAATGTCTATTTCCAGCTTTTGTGATTCATGTACCCATTAATGTTTGGCAGGTTAATCCTTTATACATTTTTTCTTATCAGCATTGGAACTATCCTTTATACATTTTTTTTTCTTATCAACATTGGAACTATGTCACATTTTACAAGACTTTTTGTTTTAATAAAATCCCTCTAACAAATAACCAAACACGTACCGAGAGACCCCCCCACCACCACCTATTAACTCAGTAGAAACACACATAACTATGTACATCTTCAGGTAATGAAGTTTAATGGCCCTAATAGGAATATGTATGCCAAACAGGCAGCTGCTAGCACAGGCCCTAGTTAACCTGAAATTGAGGTTATCCATGTTAAGATGCCTGTTATTGCATGTGCTTCTACTTACACTAATTGGTGTCTGTTCTTTTTTATCTTTATTCCAAAGATTTGAAAACAACTTGCATGCTTTAAGAAATCATTAACTGCCTCAAATAAAACAGTGTTGTCTTTTATTGCCCTGTTATCAGATTGTCTCCATGGAAATTTAAGAGAAAAAAGAAAAATTAATTATATGCAGTGTCCTCATATTTGATTCATTTTAAAATTTGTTATTGGATTAAGCCAAGGATTTTAACACAGACATTCTCCTATGCAAAAGTAAGAGAAAACATATTAGCTCTACCTATATTATGATCTGTGTGTACTTTAACATCCTATCCCCCACATCAACAACCAAAGATTATAACCAATTAACTTGCTTTTGTTGAGCTTTTCTCTTTTGCACTGTAATACCCACATTTATTGATACCGAAAAGCAGAAAGAAAGCGAAGAGGAAGAAACAAAAGGTATATGTTTACATTAATAACATTACATACAAGAGCAACTGAAAATGCTTACTATAAAATATGCAGTTTATGTTGTGAAAAGTTTAACAGAAATACTGTTAAGAACAGAAGTTGTTTTACTTAGTCTTTTCCTTCATCTTCCCCTTCCTTCAGAGTCTTTCCAAATGTTAATGACATGAAATGATACAAATGCTTTTTAGTTCTCAGCAAGTTTAACAAAGTCAGCAAACGTCCACTCTTTCCACTTATTATATTATACATTTATGTGACAAATGTGATCAATGCTTTGCAGTTTAATATTAATTTCCATGTTGCTGATCTTCTTCCTGTTCACCTCCATCGCCTAACTCCAAATTCCAGTTCAATTCTAAGGTGCTCCCAGTTCATCTGGAAGACTGCTATGCCTTCTCTATCTCTCGAGCATTTTGAAAGGTTTAACTGGCAAAGTCTCTCTGTGTGCTTTATTACCAGAAGAATGAGAAAGTCCCCTTTTGCTTGATGGCTCACTTTTGTTGGACAAACACTTGTATTTCCACCTTAGCTTGATTTGCATCAGAAATTTGATCCTCCAGGAAAATCATTCTGAAGACAATATTTCTATTAAACTTTTCACAATATAAACTGCATATTTTATAGTAAGTATTTTCAGTTGCTCTTGTATGTAGTACATTAATGTAAACATATACCTTTTGTTTCTTCCTCTTCTCTTTCACACCTGTCTCTTGACATTCCCTGATTACTGGAATACATTTGTATCTCTTCTGCCTAGTGTACAATGAATGATCATTTTCCAGAAACAGTCTGCTGTCTCCAATTTTTAATACTTTGCATTTTTGCCACAGTTTTGTCAAGATCAACTCTTTCTGCTGGTAGTTTGCATCTTTATTAATAATACAGGTCTTGGCTGCTTTCTCATGGCCAGGTTTGAAACATGCACACAGCATGTCCTTTCAATACCAGTCCAGTTGCTTATGTGTGCCTTCATAAAATTAATACAATCTGTTCCTTCTAGTTTCTCTGGTACAGCAGAAGCTCTTATATTTCCCTACATGTTCTGTCCTCTTAATTCTTCCATTTTTGAAACACATCTTCTTGAGCAGTCTCATGTTCAGCCAGCTTTTTCTTCATTTCGATCTCTGATTTTTGCAGTTTTATCAGCTCATCTGAATATCTGCTTAAAGCTTCTTCCATTTTTTCCTAGCCTTTGGTTATTTCATTTGATGTACTCTTTCAGTATTTCATTTATTTTAATCAGATCTGAGCACATCTGAATTTTTTTTCATGTAGATTACTGGAAGCCATGTCTTGAACCAAAGCTGAAGCTTGAACAGCAGCTATTAAGCAAAAGGCAGGATTCTTCCCAGTCAGTGTATTTTCTCTCTACCTTTTCTAGCTGATTTTTTTTCAGGCTTTCTTAGTTACTTCTTTGCTGGCATCCAGGCAGTGTACTTGCTAGCCAGTAACTGAATTTTACTCAGGCTGACAATATCACTGGCTGTTGTTTCTCAGTTTCTGTTTTCACAGTGGGAGAGCTGAAGTTAAGCTGCTGGTCAGTGTGCAGCCATCTTGGCAGCTCCAGACAGTATGACTTTTTCATAGCTGTGACCCCAGCAGCAATGTCAAATATGTTTCTTGTCCAGAACTATGAAATAAACTGTCAGTTACATTAGATGTGTTATAAGAGATAGTGTTTATCTCTATCTGTACTTATGAATGCTGTTTACACAATGATGTAACATAGGTCTGCAGTTTTCTGAGTTGATAAAAGTTTGTAGTAATGTGACCTATAACTTAAGTAAACCAGGAGCCATGTGCTGATTGTCAGGTAGAAGGAAACTTACCCCATGCCCCAACGTCCATATAATTGAAGGAAATTAATTTGTAGTAGAGTCTGTTGTACCCACAATTAATAGGCAAACTGCATTGTCATCACAGCTGACTTCAAATTTTCATGAATGTTCATAAATCCCCTTGCACAAGTCAACCTCTAGCTAGCAACTTTTCAAAGTATGGATTAATCCAGTTTATGTTGACTGAGCCAACCATTAGTCATTTCTGAGTCATTACCAACAAATGAATAGTTCTACACAACCAGAATCTCATTTATAAAGAACTAATTCAATCTTCCACAGGATCCATAGTAAATAGTAGTGCTAAACTTTGAAACTATGATAGTTTTACTGTGGCTGTAATCAAGTAGCTCAAGAGCTTATTGATTTATTGGCCTGCCTATTCCATTTCTAGCAGCTCATCCCAAGCTAATACACCCGATCTTTTAGTACTTTCACTTTACACACACTTTCACTCAGACTTTTTACTCTCTGCACCAAAGTCAATTCCTTCTCTTAGGGAACCAGAACTGTCTCGTCTTTATGCAAAAGTCTTCTGTGACATTAATATCCATTTTATTTATTTATGTGGTCAGTTAGATCTGTCAGCTGTATAGATGGACTTATCCTGGGACCCTTTTTTTTATATATGACCTGGGCCAAAGGCCATACAATTAACTGATAGTTCATAATACTTTCCAAATCATTAAACAAAAACAAAATATATTTGTGTGCTGGGCAAATTATTGTGCACCGAATTCATTTTTTTTACAAAACAATACAACTTCACATTGGAAGTATTTGCAGTTACATAGTGCAGTTTTTAATGCAAGTACATTTTAGAAAGACATTTATTAAATACATACTATACTTTGCACTTCTGAGTTTGTCATTTTTTGGAAATTCATGGTTGTATGCATGTGATAGCTAAATACATATTTAAGTATATTCTTGCTCTTTAAAACTATGTACATATTAACATAAAATGAAATTTGAAGATTACTAGAATGGAGGTATTAAGGAGCTTAGATGGAGAACACATATTGTATTACTAGTAAGTTTGGGAGCCATTAATCATTGTCTCATGGTAGTTACATTTGTAAGTGTTTTTAGGTACATTATATTTTTTTCCTGAAGTTGGTATAGTTGCTTTATTCCTTTAGGTATTGAGTAGCATGTTCCATCTGATAAGTTTATAAAAGCGCTTTCCTTCACTTGCTTTCCTGAACTGTGGCTGGATTAGGATAACTGTGTGCCTATGCAGTGCATTAATTTAGAAGTAGAGTTCTTTTGTGCAATTTATTTTTAAGTGAGGTGGAGTATCTACAATGTAGACATTTGAAAGTCAGTAATGAGATCAGAAGAGTAGTTTTAGCAGTGACATGGGCCATTCCTCTCAACTGTACAGATTTTTGCAGAATGTACAGATTATTGTCTCATGTTTTTGGTCTGTTTCCTGTAAAATTGTGGTTTTCTGGCAAATCATTGAAGCTTAAAGTCAGAAAATGACGGATATTTGAGTTTCAGACTTCATATCCTTCAGAATATTCATGGTAATGCACAACCTGTTATTCTATCAACTTTCTGATTTGTAAGCACAATATTTTAAAAGTATCCCTATTTTGGGACCTTTGTCCCCCATTATTTATGGCTTTGTCCAGATTTCTTGCTGTAAGAGGTTGAGAGGTATGGCTGGGGCCACTTGTCTTTCTTGATGAGTGTCCCAGAGGTGTTCCTGATTTTGATAACAATTTAATAAAATGGCAGACTTTATTTGATGCAGTCTGGACTAGTATGATTTTCTTTGAAGAGTTTAACACAGTAAAGGGGAGACAGTAATCCCTTCTGAGCATTAATACCATTAGCTAAATAAAGCTTATCTAGATTGAGATGTTAGATTACTTGATATAGTGTAGCAGGCCTCATGCTGCTTTATGGTTTATCAGTGATATGTTCAGTATGAGGAAAAATGTTAAGGTTTGATATAAATAGTAATGGAAGGATTCTAGTTAATTTATTATTAATTTTTTTAATTTATATCAAATATTGCAATGGAACGATTTGTTTTGAGTTATGTGGTTCCAAATAGTATGTGGTTTCAAATAGTATGATTGCCAATTTGGTAAAAGTCAAGTGTAATTTGTCAAAGTAGGCATACTCTGTGTTTGTTTCTTTTTGGAGTTGGACTTCTTTGAATTGCTGTAAATGATTATTTTCCATTTTGGCTAATATATTATTACTCCAAAGTTCGTTAGATAAGTATTCATTTTCTTGTGTGAGGTGTAAGAGCCAGGGTAGTTCAGGAGTTATGATTATTTTAAGACGACGCCAGGAAATTCAATGACAGAACTAAGTGTCAAAGAATTTTCCCACAATCTCACCTTGTTCTTGTTGTGTTCTTTTATAGTACAGGTAATTATCAAAGAAGTATCACAGGGCCTAAAGAGGTAATTGCTCCCTTATATTCAGTACTGATCAGGCCAAATATGGAGTACAGTGCCTCTTTCAGGATGTCTCTCACGAAACATATTAAACAATTAGGAAAACTGGAAAGGTTGCTCAACAGTGGATCACAGGCCAAAAGTCCCTGAGCTACTAAGGGGGGGGGGGGGGCAAGATGATCTCTTCCTTTATTCACTGTCTTATAGACTTTTGAGGGGGGGATATATTTCCTCTCTACTGCAACATTAAAGACCTAGTTGTCCTAGAGCTTCTGGATCTGTGCAGTTCCAATTTCACCACCAATAATAGAACTAGGGACTAAATCGTCATCAAGAGAAAAATAAAACAAAGTGGAAGGACAGGTTTATAATGCAGCAGTGCCCAAACCTCTGGAATAAACTTCTCTTCCATGTTAAGCAGTGTGACTCACTATCTTCCATTAAACATAACGCAGATGACTGGAATGGTATCCACAAATTTGCTCTGGGATTATCTGGTATGGTCCTTTGGGAGAAAGGTGCAGCCTGATGGAGGGTACTGGCAAGCTGTGAAGGGTCATAAAACTCTCAGGCCTTGAAATGTCTATGCATCTCTATATTTTTAATTATTTCTCAGAAGAGCCTTGGATTTCAGGAAATTTCTAACTGCTTATTTTTAAGGCATTTAGTGTTAACTTCTGAGATTAGCAACGTAACTGTTTGCCTTAAACTGGTATAGTTTTGAAAAATCAGCTTGTAGGCTTTAACTTTTCTTGTCATGTTGGTCACAAATATTGCTTATTCGCTGAATTTCCAGGGATTTTAGAGATGTTGATGGTTAATGGTTACAGGGAACACGTTTTATGAACTTTGCTTAAATAAGAGTTCAGTTTGTCTAGAGCCTTTTAAGTAGTAAATTTCTAAATAGTGTGGGTCCAGTCTATGCTTAAAAATTTCAGTTTCTAGTTTGCATTGTTTAAGTTCAGGGAACTTTCTGGTATTAACTCTTTCTGTGAGGCGCTTGGGCATTCTGAAAAAGATATTACCAGAAATGGGATTGCATTCACTAATAGTATTATGAAGGTATATGCTATTGTATATTTTGTTTGGGATGTTTGTGATTGTAACATCAAAAAGTGGGTATTTATTATGGCATGGTCATATATTCTTGATGTTCCAGATAATTGTATGATATTATTTAGAGAGAGCTATCCAAGGATGTGGGTCCTTCTAACATACAAGTTAGTCACCTATGTATTTAACCTATCTCAATCTAGTAATACTTTCCCCTTGTTTTTAAAAACTTAGAACTACAATAACTTTATAAAGCTATTTCCAAACTATTTTCTCCAAAAACAATTCAAGCAGAAAGCCACAACTTTTATGCAGTGTAATGTGAGACATTTGTTTAGGCCAGTATTTTATACTAAATCCAGTGTATTGTTTTCCTATAAACTACAACCTAGAAATTTATCCTAATTTACAAAATGGTAGATTTCCTTGTATAGACCAGTTTACCTTTCATATCATTGTGCAGCTTTCGTAGCTCTTTGCAAGAGAGCAGGCTCCTTTTCGATAAAAATGGGAAAAATTATCGTTGCCATCTTTTCCTCTAATCCGTCTTTCCCAAATATAACAGGACGCTTCCTTCTTTAGAAGGCAGTATGTCATTATGTTCAGCTCACCCTTAGTGCTGTCCTAATTTTTCAGAAACAGAGACATGTTTTTAAATCTTAGTATTCTCTATACGGTATGGAGGATGCTGTATGAATTTCTTTTTGTTGTACGTTTTACTGAAATGTGTATTGAATTTTGTAACTTTCAATGAAACATAGCACTAGGAAGACTTGTGTTATCAGTTCCCAAAATGATGACACCTGCTCATAAAAGATTTACAAGCGGTATTTGAGTTATCTGTCTCACCATACAAATTCTGCTTATAGCACTCTTCCTCTGCTCTGCACTCTTCCTCTTTATCACTGTGACTTCTCTGCAGTCCGGTGTTCTCATCCCTAACCATTGTTAAGGTATTCTTGATGATAATTCTTCACAGTAGGTACCAAAGTGTGATCAGAGCTTTTTTTTTTCTTTTTGGTGTCTCATTTTGTTCTCTTAACTCATGACATCGAAGGGATGCCTCCAAGTGCAGCTGCAATTAACTCCCACTGACACCTCTAGGCATCAAATATCGCTTGTTCATATTTGCATCAAATATTCTAAAACTATGCTATGTACAAGGTTTTAAAACATTTCATCTTAAAGCTTACACAATGACAAACTCAACTGCATTCATATTTGACCTCTGTCTAGTGCAGGTAAATAGATATTAACTGTTGTTTTTATGATATTAATTTATACAGGTATAATTTTGACATATTTTTAAACATTTCAACAACCAAGTAACACAGACAGAACTCCTTAGCCTCGTATGAAAGCTCTCATCTGGATGAATAAAATGTTGCTGACAGTATGTGTGTAACTTGAGTGGTTGCTGAGAAATCATAAGTTGTTTACAAAATATTACAAATGTAATAGTTACTGTGTTTACTGTGACTTATAAAATCCAGTTTAAGACCCAGAACATAAACAATACTACCACTGTAAAAATAGTTTGTGCTGAATAGTTTGCCATTTATACCTCTTTCATGACCACTAAGATTCCAGAGATATGAACATCTGTTTGAAATGTGAGGACATTTGATTCTGCCAAAAGGCTTAGGTTCCACCCATTTGAAGTTAAAGTGCAAACTTCCTGGGCTCCATTGGAGTGTTGTTGTTTGTCTTTTCGGCTTTTCCCGGTTAGGGGTCGCCACAGCAGAACTCCGGTCCTCTAATGATTGGCAGTAGATTGTTTATGGTGCCGAGCTGCCAGCCTGATGCCCAACCTTCAGCGAAGGCACACCCATTCACGCATGTCTTTCGGAGGCCACTCGACCATGGGGAGGACATGCATACTCCACACAGAAGGCACTCAAGCCGAGAATCGAACAGGAGAACCTCTTGCTGTGAGGCAACAACGCTACCGCTGTACCACCACGGCAATAATACTTCCTGGGCTCCATTGGAGTGAATGAGTTAAAATGTATTTATTGGAATACATTTTTATTGCCTAATATTTCACCTGCAAGAAGAGTATTTTACTGTTTTTGACAGAGAGCCAATTAGGTTCCTAAGCCTTTTCCTTTGTGTAAACTCTTGTGTGCTATTCATTTAAGTAACGTGACCAATTACCCCCATTTCATCTTCAACTGCAGGCAGATTTCACATTACACTGGCAGGAAAATTATATAAGGAGCAGGAAGAATGCTATGGTAATGTGTTATTACACCTGGAAGTGCTCATTAAATATAATAAAAAGCCAGGCTATTGAGATTAGTAAGCTAACAACTGATTGTGATTTTAATAAAAATCTACTAGAATTATATATTTGAAAATGAAGGTTTTATAAGAAGTAATGGAAGAAAGGAGGATGAAGTCTTTTCATCCACTGAAAATCCCCTTATATCTAACATGTGTAGAGTGGATATTGAACTTAGTCTAGATGCTGGTAAGAACAAAAATGTGTTAGTAACAGGGCATAGACATGTACGTCTTACAGAGCATGTTGAATATATTGTTTAATGAAAATGTGAACAATATTAAGACCGTTTTTTAGAAAAGGTTAAGGACAGAGTTTAAAAATATTAACTACGAGGGAAAAACATGTAGCTATGGAGGGAGTAAGACTCGTAAAAATTTAGAAAACAAACTGTAACGTCACATAGTCAAAAACAAAAGCAGTCATAATAAGAACTTTCGTCATAACAAAAACTTTCACAATCTGGAGAAGTCTTAAGATGAAAGCGAGTATTGTGTTTTAAGCATTTTCTGACTTGTTTTACATTTTTTGATTAGTTTACACTATTAATGTTTGGGTGCAATATTTGGTTTTAATTAATAAAAATATGTTAAATAGTTCATATTTATTGCATCCTACATCTGTAGAATAATATATGCTGTTCAGAAAAGTATAAATGTACCCCCACTACTGTAATACATGTGGCTAACTATGAAATCTACACTGCCTTTTATATAGGGAAGACCGATAGGAAGTTGCATCAAAGAGTGGTTAACCATTATTAGTCTGTTAGATGTAAGGAGGATTATAATTACCTATATAAAAATTCAGTTAGATGTAATGCATATAAAACAATTCTGTTTTTATATATTACAAAAAGATGTAATTGAGAGATGTGGAGATTTAAAATTACTTTTAGCAATAGAGAAGTCTTTTGGCAGTAAGAAGTAGTAGCAGTTGCCTTCTGTGGTTTAAATGAATTAATTGCTATTAAACCTAGAGATTTTATTTATTTATTGTTATATAATTTTTTTACCTTAGTGCATACTAATCAGCAAGCCTGTAAGGGACTGCCATCCAAGCAGCTATGAAGATGCTTTGTGCTCAGTGTCAGCAGTTTTTATTTATGAACATAAGCTGACATCTCGGTGGTAACATAAGCACTCACATCACCAGGGAGACCACTTATACTCCCTCAGTTTATACATTTGTGTTCCCTCACATTCATCAACAGGAGCTACCATTACCAGCTTGGGCAGCCATGCCTGCAGCCTTTCAAACTCCAGTATGTGACAAGCTTCTACTGTCCAGTGAGGCACTGTCATTGGAGATGTAGTGCATACTGTGTGAGAAACACCCAATCTCCCCCAGGACATGCACACCCATCCTTCTTTCCTGTACTATCAAGTGCCAGTGCTACAACCCCAAACTCTGGTCACTTGGGCCATAGTCAGACCTGTACTATCAAGTGTCAATGCTACAACTCGAACTCTGGTCACTTGGGCCATAGTCAGACCTGTACTATCAAGTGTCAATGCTACAACTCGAACTCTGGTCACTTGGGCCATAGTCAGACCTGTACTATCAAGTGCCAGTGCTGCAACTTGAACTCTGATCACTTGGGCCATAGTCAGGGCTTTTAACTCAGAGCGTCACTGCTGCAGACAGCATACAGAAGTTATGTTATTCTTGATGTACTAGTTGATGCTACATTTTGACAGGTCAGAAGCTAATTGCCTTAGATAGTTGTCTATAAATCTAGTTGCTTGCGAACTGGTTTTGCTGATAAAGTCCTAAATAAAATTAATATAGATGGAAGAGCTAACCTTGTTGAAGTTGTGGTTTTAGGCCACCATGTAGTTTTTTTTGTGTTTCTGTGTGTGCATGTTTATATATGTATATTAATATAGATTGATATACATGTATAAACAGAAAAAAATTACATTGGGGCCTTCATTAAAAAAGAACAATTTTCAACAAGATTAGCCCTTCAATCTGTATAAAATTAAAAACACTTCATGTATGTATGTAGATATATGTAGACATACAGACTCCCATAAACCTATAAATGTATATGTATGAGCCTATAATCCCAGTCCAGACTGTCTAGGCTACATCCCAATCTCTAGGGAGACTGGGAGTTGAGACTCCTGAAAGTTATGCTTGCTTTGAAGGTGTGCCAAAACTGTTAATTTCAGTCATAGATCCGAGTCTACAAGTACTTGTCTGTTAGTACTTCACAACACACTTGCTCATGCCACTTGGCTTAAATGGCAAGTGGCCCAACTCCCAGTTCCCCGATCCTAGTCCTTCCACCACCTAACACTTCTGATGTGCGCAGCCCTAACTGAGCCCTGGCTCTAACCCTAAAACTCTTACTCAATCCCTTACCCTAACCATAACACTCCTCTCCTGCTCCCTAACCCTAAGTTCCCTCATTCTGCCTAAACCTAAAATTCCATTCCCCTGAATGTCTCCAGTCATTCCCCGAAACAAAATCTCCACTCCAGTTCCCTAACCCTAAACTCCCTTCCTGCTCCTTAAACCTAAAACTCCCTTTCTACTTCCTAAACCTAACACTCCAAGTAAGTTTTTCACCATTAACTTCCCTCCTGCATCCTTAACCCCCTGTTCCTATACTTAAATCAACACTGATCCTTGACAGAATCCTTAAACTACACTCCTACCCTCTTCAAATCACTTCCCATGGCTGCTCCACTAATTTGCTTGTTCTTGGCTACTGTGTTCAGGTGATGTGCAGTAGCGCCACTTTCTCTGTACAGGTATTGTATCTCATCTGAATGTTTAGTCCTGTTCAAGCATTAGCAGTAGCCCATGTGAGCTACAAGACAGACACGTTCCTGACTGCATGACAGTGGTCTTTGAGTGCTTGGTACTTGGGTGTTTGTAGTACACCCTAAAGATCCTGATGTCCCAGTGTTTATTTTTCTGCTATAATTGTGCTGGCATTACCCATATTTCCACTGAAGAAGTTCATGTAATTTAGAATGAACGAAAGTGCTTACGATTAAATTCTGGTAAAAGAGTTGAATTTTGTGCGTTATCCATACATCTGGTTTTCATTTTTGGAGTTTACTTATTCTTGTTTCTTTACAGATTTCCACTGTGTTTTGTGCTAAAAAAATACTTTTTATAATCCATCAGCAGCTGACTCCCCAGTATCACAGTGATGGTCTATCAGTCTCTCTCTCTGTCTTTTGGTACCTGTACACACCATCCAGACACCTTTACACCCCACCATAAATAAGCTGAGAAAGAAATTATTTTCTCTGTTGCAAAACATGGTATGTTCCACATTGTATTTCAGTACAGCTTCTGGTTTACGTCATGTTCTCTGGACATTTTGTGGAATAGTCCAAGAAAGATGTGTGGCTTAAACAGCTAGGTATTCCAGTGACTGAATCAAAAGTAAAATATCACTGAACCACATTCAGTTAGTGGAAGACAAATGAAAGAACTTTTATTGAAATAATAGGCCATAAGTACAAAACTTTTTTAAAAAAATCACTAAAAAAACACACAAACAGCCTAAAAAATTCATGAGTGTTTTCTATTTTTTTCAGTAAAGGTGTCATTTGTTTCCCTTGAGTCGGGTTTGATTTGTGGCATTCTAAGGAATGCTGAAAGTTTAAGATTTTTTTCAACATTCTATGCCATATTCTTTCTAAAAATGTGTTTTTCCAGTCATTGCACAAAATCAACCTTCAGAAAATGTTTGAACATTTTGCTATAATTTTTTAATCCAATTCCAAGGTATTAAAGTTACAAAAGGTTTTGTGATGCATTCCTTTTGATGAACAAGTTCATGATTTTCTTATTTTCAGCCATTTTTGATACAAACCTGACAAAAGTAATCATCTGCATAATACCATGAATGAAATAAGTAATGATTAAAGACCATATAAAATAAGTTTTTGAGATTATTAAAAGTATGTGATCGTTGCAAGTATTTTTGATTAAAATATTATAGAAAACACAGCATACTGAAATTCAGACTACTTAATATATACATGTTAAAACATTCATAGTATCACTTTGAAGCTTTAGCAATGGACTCAGGCATATACATTGTGCAGATTTTATTATGAACTTAAAGGCTGGAGGTTCTTGCTTTCAGATCATTCCCTTATTAACATATGTGCAAACCAAAAAATAAAAAGGTCATGTAGCAAGCCATTTAGTAAAAACTAGAAGAAAAAACCTAGCCAAGCTATAGTTTTCATTGTGAGACACCTTAAACTTCCTGTGTGGGTATGCTAGCTGTGTGGGTGTGCTTTACTGTCCTGAATGTATCCACAAAGACTTGGAAAGAAAAAGTAAAACGTCATGGACATTCAAAAGCCATATAGCTGAAACACTTGATGTCCTTAAGGGGTCAATTCCATATATACCATGACCCTCTATTACATAAGGTTTAAGGTATTACACAGCAAAAACTCTTAGCAAATGTGGGCAAATGTAAGCAGAGTGCTTTATTTCAGCTTAGAGAATAGGTGACTTGTGCATCACTACTCTGATTGGAGAATGAATGTCCTCCATCAGGGTGTTATTGTACAGATAATGTCTGCTGAAAAGCAAGCCTGCCACTTCATGGCAGCATATTAAGCTGCCATGAAGCTTAGACAGTAAAAAAAAAAATCAATCAATCACCATTTTACACTCATTAAACCGTGTTTTGCTCCTTAGTGAGTGTAAAATTAAAAGAAAAGTAAATAAAAAGGAAAGTGTGTATGTGTGTGTGTGTGTGTGTGTGTGTGTGTGTGTGTGTGTGTGTGTAAGAGAGAGAGACCGAGAGGGAGAGTACCGACTGCAACATGCAGTCCGTCAGCAAATTTATCAAAATGACATATATCAATTAGCATTATTGTATTTATTGAACAAGAGACTTAGATTTAATTTTTAAAACCTAAAATAGAAAATTCTAGTAAATGCTATATTTTAAAGAATAACTTTAAATGTTGATGATTTACCAGGACATGAGACAGAGAAGTGCTGTTATAAAAATCTTAAAATATCGCATTATTCACAGACTTTAGTAGCCAAAGATTTACCAAGAAATCAGACAGAGAAGCAGTATTGTATGAAAACTCTTAATACTTGGCATTATTGTCTGACTTAAATCGTCTTAAACATCTGTAAACTACAGTATAACCTGTAACCCTTCTAGGAGGCTAATGCTGGATCATTTGTATATATCTCACTGATGGCTGTCAGACTCCTGACTACCTAAACAGTCTTAGAGCTGATATTTTAAACACCTGGATATGCTGTTAATGTGAGTTGATTTTAAATACAACTCACACTGAGAAAAAAAGAGAGTGTGTGTGTTGTGTTGTGTGTGTGTGTGTGTGTGTGTGTGTGTGTGTGTGTGTGTGTGTGTGTGTGCGTGTGTGTGTGGACATTGAGCAATTACACAACATATATTTTAGATGTAAAATCCTTCCTCCAACAACAATTATATATGCTACAGCAAGTTTGAAATATTAAGCAGAGGAACTATTTTACATCAAAAATATAAAAAATGGGTATATATATATATATATATATATATATATATATATATATATATATATATATATGTATATATATATATATATATATATATATAGTAATAAACAAATGCAAAACAAAGAGCATTCTCTAAGCTCAGTAATTCCTTCTAGGGTGTGTTACTGTGTAAATAGCATCCTTCTAGAACACCACTGGGCATGTGTTATTTACACAGTAACGCACAACATGTTGGGCATTATTTTTATGCTTGTGCTTCGTAATGTCTCCCTTGCCTGGACTATTGTTATCAATTTAAATATGCAATTCTATTTTACTGTTAAAGAACTCTTAACACAAGCGTGTAGTACCTTAGAAACAAAAAAATTAGTTTATGTAAATTACAAGATTTTTATCTTTAACATGAAATTTGGTAAGTGAAAGAAAGTGTCTGCAATACATGTAATTACTACATCATTCAGAATATGATAAATTGCAAATATTATGCACTGTGCATATGTTAAGAAGGAATAATGCAGCAAATCGCCTGTATCCGTAATGTATTGCATTACAAATTCTAAACACATGAAATTTAATGCACCCCATTTTGTCCCTTTTAGCATCTCTAGATTGCTAGAAAAATGACCAGTTTTCCCTCTGAGACTATGGCACACGACTGTGCCAGCTGAAACATTTATCATAGTAGCTACCAGTGTCAAAGAATTTTTACTGGTCATTAGTTTCTGTCAGTGTCAGGGCAAGGTTGCACAAAGATGGCTTTGGGTCCAAAGGTCATAGTCTTTTACTGAAGCAGCTGATGTTTAATAGATTTGTATTTCCTTGCAAGTTAGATAAACTATGTTAAAAGCCTCACATTACATATAGAATATCAAAACATAATAGCATTCACGACAAATCTAAATGTTTCTGATAATGCCACAGTGGTTAAAATAAACTGAAGGCTTACTCTGTGTCCCTAGCTGTCTACCACCTTTCAGTATATGGTATCAGAATCAACAACTCCTTCAAAATGTGAAATTTTCATATACATTTCATGTTGATAACTTTGGCTAAGAAGACACTCAAATACAAAAATATTGTCATCTAAGAAAAAAATATTTCATTTGCTAGAAGGTTGAATTAATATAGTTGCTGCTTATGTACACCTGTAAATATTTTTCAGAAATTTTCAAATAAAGCTAGGCATAAATATGAAAATGAAGTGTTAATGCAATGTTGATGTTATCTATACCTTAAAATATTTTGTTAAATGGACCTTACTAAGACAACAATCCCAGATAATGCACGAATAAGTAAATGAATGTAGCTTGATCCATAAAAAATAAATTCATAGACACAGTACCAGTAAGTACACTTAAGCATCAGGTGGCTGAAGGTTCTTCCCCAAGGTAAAAGAAATGTCAGCTGCTCGCTGATTGCTATGGTTATGGTATGGCATTTGTTTCTGCATTATGAAATTGGAGATGATTACAGCTGAAATGACTAGTTTACAGTTACAAGGTGTAAGAGACAAGGTCCAATAAGATGTTGCTGAAACATTTGGAATCTTTTCAGTTGTAATGGTTGTATTGCCTGTTTGGCACATTAAATTCAAGGTTTTCTGTGTTTGTGCTGTAAAATTAACTGAAACATTTTAAAGATCTGTAATGATAATGTTGCATTTTTGGCATTGTTTGTTTTGCTTTGTTTATGTTGCAGAATACTTCCGTAAAAGGCAGTTCAAAATTAAGGAAGCTAAATGAACTAATAGGGCTGCCCAAGTGGACTCTCTGACCGCTGATAGTTTGGTTATATCTATGAGTAAGTAAGGAGTTGGGGAAGCAGCAGCTACACTTTTAGTAATGAGCTTGTTGTGAATGTGAATTCATTTTAATTAATTATTTAATTAATTTAAATTTTACTTTAATTGTATACTAACATTCCTTAGACTATGAGCATACAGTTAGGGTCTATATTATAACCTCGAATGATTAAAAGAGGAACGCTGTTTAATCGACCCCTTACAATCAAAAGCACGAAATCCCAAAGACACGGAACAGGGATTTTTTTTCCTAGGGAAAAAAATCACTGGGCCTTTTTTGGGACTTTGCCTTTTCCTCCATTGTGGTGCAATCTCAGAGTTGGTATATTTAAGTAGGGGGGTGTAGGGAGCGATGACCACCAGTTTTTGTACTTTTTTTTTTTTTTTGTGAAACAGAGATTTTTCTTCCTGGGGAAAAAATTGCTGTTCCTTGTGTTCGGAATTTAGTGCTTTCGATTTTAAGGGGTCAATTAAAGAGTGTTCGCTCTTTTATTCGTTCGAGGTTATAATATAGACCATACAGTTAAAGCTTAGATGCATTGTTGACCAGGTCCCTCTCACAAGCTCAAAACTTAAAAGATTGATCAGGGAACATCAAAATTCTGAAAGCTACAAAAAAAAAAATTCTGCTTTTTTGTACCCCCTGCTTAACTGTATGTACAAACTCCAAGACTGCACTACCGTGGCGAAAGAGCAAAACCCCAAACTCCATTGTACTGCAATGCTGTACAATGAATGTCTATGCCATTTGATCTTCTGAGATTTCAAATGATCCCAGCTTGATCTTTTAAGTTTTGAGGTTGGGATAATGACCCTGCTGACCACACCTTTCCACTGTAGATAGAACTTGAACCCCAAATATAGCACAGATAAAATGGCTGGCTACTAAGCACTCCCTTCACATTCTGTTATACTGCTGCTATCATTAGCTGTATATTAGAACCTGTTGTAAATTTGGGCACTCACAGTTGTCTTAATGGGATCATTGTGGTGAATCACAATGCAATGCCTTGTATGCCAGGCATAGATCTCTCCCTTACAGACTGTTGAGGGGAGATCTATGCCAGGCATGTAAGGCATTGTCAGACCCACTCTAATGGACCTTCTGCATATCTGCAAAACAAACATCACCAGAATTACCCATTCTAAAGACTTAATCCTTGTCTGTGATATAAATAGGACCTGCTGGAGAGACAGATATGTATATCTTAGACTACCCCTTATCTGTATCACGCTCCTCATCTATGTGAAGCAGAGTTCCTCCCTAACTAGATTCAAGTGTAACTTGGACATTTGGGTGGGGAACAGGAAATTCATCCCTGGGTTGGCAATTATGTTTCTAATGGGCACAGACAGCCTGTAAATGGTTCATCTCATATGCCCCTGCTTGTAAATGTTCCACCTCCCAAGCCTCTGGTTACATTTATCAAGGGGTACCAGAACTTGTCAGAGATTTGGGATGCATGGCTAGGCTTAAAAAGGCAGTTGTGGTTGTTAGCCAAGTACACACCTATGAACTTGTTTCAACAATATTAAGTTTATAACAGGGAGCTTTGAATGGGAAGGCTAGCTTCATTAGGTGATGGAGAAGTGAATAGTGAAACAAGATCAACTTTAGACAAATGGAATTTGAATCCTGACTAGATGCTATTTAAAAGGGAAGAGATTTCAGTATTCAGTTATAGTTCGTCATTCCCTGTACTAAAGGTCTTCCCTTTTAATTTGTGAAGAAGAAAAAAACAAACGGGAAAGGAAAACGACAGTGAGTAGCATGTATCAGAAACAGTACATGCATGATTTTTTGAAACTGTACAACAGCTGCAGTATAATCAAACACAGTACTGTCCTAAGCAGTTGTTTTATTTGTTTTATTGTGGCAGAGACTGTGGTGGTGGTGTTGCGGTAGCGTTGTCACCTCACAGTAAGATGTCCGGTTCGATTCTCAGCTAGTGCATCTTCTGTGTGAAGACATGAGTGAATGGGCATACCTTTGTTGAAGGCTGTGCATCAGGGCCGGCAACGAAGTACGTAAAAATCTACTGCCAATCATTAGCGGACCGGAGTTCCGCTGTGGTGACCCCTAACCGGGAAAAGCCGAAAGACACAACATTGTAATTATGTGGCACTATTTTTCAAAGGACCTCAAGCCAGAAGTTTAGTTTTTATCTAGTCCTACAAAACATGTACTCAGTGTAGTGACCAGTTGCAGTGCACTATGACAAACCCAGTAGAGTCTATGCAAAGGACAAATCAGCCTCATATTGTGTACAGAGGAAGCTGACAGAGACAGCCTCATATTGTAGAGAGAAAGCTGACAGAAACAGCTTTGTATTGTATACAAAGGAAGCTGATGGAGACAGCCTCGTATTGTATAGAAGAAGCTGACAGAGACAGCCTCACATTGTATATAGAGGAAGCTGACAGAGACAGCCTTGCATTGTATACTGAGGAAGCTGAAAGAGGCAGCCTTGCATTGTATACAGAGGAAACTGACAGTGACAGCCTCACATTGTATACAGAGGAAGCTGACAGACAGCCTCGCATTGTATACAGAGGAAGCTGACAGACAGCCTCGCATTGTATACAGAGGAAGCTGACAGAGACAGCCTCGTATTATATACAGCGGAAGCTGACCGAGACAGCCTCATATTGTATACAGAGGAAGCTGACAGAGACAGCTTCGTATTGTAAACAGAGGAAGATGATGGAGACAGCCTCGTGTTGTATACAGAGGAATTTGAAAGAGACAGCCTCATATTTTGTACAGAGGAAGCTGACAGAGACAGCCTCATGTTGTATACAGAGGAAGCTGACAGAGACAGCCTGATATTGTATACAGGGGAAGCTGACAGAGACAGCCTGATATTGTATACAGAGGAAGCTGACAGAGACAGCCTCATATTGTATACAGAGGAAGCTGACAGAGACAGCCTCGTATTGTATACAGAGGAAGCTGACAGAGACAGCCTCGTATTGTATACAGAGGAAGCTGATAGAGACAGCCTCATATTGTATACAGAGGAAGCTGACATAGACAGCCTCATATTGTATACAGAGGAAGCTGACAGAGACAGCCTCGTATTGTGTTTAGAGGAAGCTGACCAACAGCCTCATGTTGTATACAGAGGAAGCTGACAGAGACAGCCTAGTGTTGTATACAGAGGAAGCTGACAGAGACAGCCTAGTGTTGTATACAGAGGAACCTAACAGAGACAGCCTTGTATTGTGTACACAGGAAGCTGAAAGAGTGCGTCCACAAATTAACTTCATGTTAGTGAACAGCTGACTGCAGGAGTTTAAATAATTCCTCCCCAGCAGTCAGTTCTCACAATGGGATCACTAAAGATATTTGTAGCCCATCACCCTGATTGTTACCTCATTGTTTTATTTTACCTACATGCATTTTATGCCCAATGCAATTGCTATGCAGTTTAACACCCAACAAAAAACTGATGCAGAGAAGTTTTAGCAGAAGATGCATCTGATTTACCTCCCCAGACACATGGGGAGTCTACCTGTCAAAAACACACATGGCTAAATAATGCCTTAGGAAGCCGTTACTTTTTATTTTATTTTATTAACTAGAGTAGAGCACTCATCCCATTGGACCTATTTCATTCTCATCCTGTGGAAAACACAATGCGTACATCATATTACATATACAGTGAACAAAGTGCAATATATATACATGGATGGATATATATATATATATATATATATATATATATATATATATATACATGGGTGGATATATATATATATATATATATATATATATATATATATATATATATATATATATATATGTAAATATAAGTGAATATCAGAGATGGCATGAAGGTATAAAAGCAATAGATACATGATCTTGTATACATAGTGACTGACAAAACACAATACATACATGCTTTAATATACAGAGCAGAAATCAGAAATGGCATGCTAAAATATCACAATGAAAAGTAGTCTGACCAAGGTATGGAGAGGGACGTGGTCTTGGAATGCTTTTAGTTCAAGTGAGTGTGAATTTAACACAGTTTTGAATATATTGTGTTCTTATGTAGGTGATTCTAACAGCAAGAATAAAATACAAAATACTTATTACAGAATTTTAAACATTTTATATATTTATATTTGATGTTCCATGAAAAACTGTTAACTGAGACATTAGAGATTTAATTCTTGGAAGGTATATTAACGCTTGTTTTTATACAAACACATTTAATTTGAATGTGTCAGTGTTAATTTTATTTTTTGATAAGTAAAGACATTATTCTGCATAGTTTTGATAAAACGTATGCCTCAACATTTTAACCTAACTCTATTTTAACCATAACATATAAATAAAGATTAAGTAGAGCTCTCAGATGGTGAAAAACAGACACACATAAAACACTGGACATTTAAATGATGCCATAACTGAGCATGGTACACACACACACACACACACACACATATATGTATATATATTTTTATATATATATATATATATATATATATATATATATATATATATATATATATATGTATATATATATATATATATATATATATATATATATATATATATATATATATATATATATATATATATACATATATATATATATATGTGTGTGTGTGTGTGTGTGTGTATATATATATATATATATATATATATATATATATATATATATATATATAGTTTTACAAAAGGTACCTATACTACAGATAATGTAATATTAAGACTTATGTGACATTTGAAAGATGGCTTATCTGAAGTCACCAGACTTTCAGAAGCTCTAGGGGTTTAGCTGGACTGTTTATAAACAATTTTTCCCTAAGAGTGCAGAAGACTTTGCGTATCTTTGTGTAATTAAACAACATTTTTTCATGCCAAAAACTGTTGTGTTCTGCATAAGAATTTAAGTATTACTTCTGTATTCCTTTTCCCTATCTTATAATTGCTGAAAACTGAATAGTTTCTATAAAAAAGGTAATTTCCTACTTTGTAGCATCTACTCTAACCAGCAGCTGCAGTGTATGCTCTACTGATACGATCTCCAAGCCTAGTAGAAAGAAGGGCCATGCACGGGAGGACATAACTATTTCCTTTTTTTAAAAATGTTCCAGGTAAGCACATTTACAAACTTCTTTCTAACATCTTGTTTTCTTTCCTTGAGAATATAACAGAAAATGAGGACGAATCCCGGCTTCCTGTATACAGTGAATACTGCATTGTTAGCTCGTTAGAAAAACAGAAGAATATGATTTCCTCCTCCTTTGTCTGTTATTAAGAATGCAAAACTCCACCAAGCAGCACTGCTTTGAAATATGACTGGATTTCCTTACATGAAAGTAAACCTGAATGAGGAACAGGAAGTCAAGTTTAATCATTCTTCAGCCGGAAGTATTGTTTCATAGTTTAAACTAATTGAATATAAACCAAAAGTCAAAAAGTAGACGCCAAATTCCTTGAATATCCTAATGGTCTCATCCATGTATCTAATAAAGGGTCTGTATTACATCATTGAAAACTCACTTGAACGAACGGCATTACATCGAAATTGCCGTTCATGAAATTCTGCTCTTGTGTAGCACTGTGCCGCCCCCCCCCCCCCGCTAATTATGTATACCAACACTGAGATCACACTACAGTGAGGAAAGGGCAGATTTTCCAATCTTCACTGTACCGTGATCTCACTATGACCAGTTTGATGAACGGCATGTTCAATGTAAGGTCACCGAAAATACCGTTCGATTAACTGGATTTTCGATCTAATTGGTAACCTCTAATAAGTGCTTAATTTGCTCTGTAGAGGTACTCAGTCTGATTATATTATTAAGATTAAATATAGTTAACTTCAATTTACAGATCAAATAGTGCATGTGGCTGTGACTGAGAAAGGATTTCTGCTCACAGGTTTAAGAGATGCACAGAAAGGGAAAGCAAGCTGTACAAAGATAACCCCCAATCAGAAACGAAGCTCAACACTTCGTAAAAAGATAAATCCAGAAGAAATAAATGAAGCTCCCAAGGCAAGTCAACAGAACACACTTAAACATTAGTCATTTTATTCAAAAATAATACATGAACTTGCCCCTTCCTGCTTCTAAAACCTTAAATACTTATACAACACTGCTGTCAAGTGGCCAAAGACAGAAAACACATTTAGATTGTTAATAAAGCTACAAATCATTATTTTTCAACATCAACAAACTAGAAATAGATATCATGTCATTCAGCCCAGAGAGTATTCCCAGCATCCAAATATAACTGCCAGTGTAAATCTTGTGCCTCCAATAGGGCAGACCAGTTACCCCCTCTTAGTTTTGTTTACTATTGCTATTCGTGATTTGTTTTTGGTAGTACCACATTTAACTGGCCTTCAGTAGTTTAATGATGAGGCTAGAGAATGTCACATGGTTCCTGTATAAGCAGCAATGGCTACCATGATAGTAAATAGTTTAGCTGCATCCAGAGCTGCTCCTTTGGCTCTGTGTTATAGCCCATGTATGGTCATTAAATAACCTACGTATCATGTAACATCAGAGTTGGACCAAGAAACACTTGTGGATTTGACTTTTATCAGCCAGTGCAATTAAAATAATATTATGAACACAACTTTTCCACACTCCAAAATTTAGACTTCACCATAGGGGAGAGATCTTATCAAGTGGTCAGGGGGTGCACTAGATGCATACAAAAAAGAATTCCCAGAAGTTTCTTTTCTGTATAACATCAAAAAATGTCTGTTGTGTATGCAAATGCTGTAACCGGACATGGGGTGGAAAAACTTTTGGAATTTTTGAAAGGGACATAATAAGAAAAAGTACTGGTGAATACAATGTTCCTTGTTCTTTTATTTATGACTCTATTTACATCACTCATCCTTTTAATGTTTCTGATTCAATTGTAATATATGGTGTAAGTATAAATGACCGCTTGTTTAATGTCTTAAGAAAATAATTAGTGTATTCCTTTTTCTAGGATATTTCTTCCAGAAATATTGGTGGACTTGTGTTTTTTTATGTAAGTTACAACTGAAACATTTTTTCATTTGAGAAAGGGTAGGCAGTGTCTAAATGAATCTTGGTTAGACAGTATTGTCATAAGTTTAAATTTTAAGAGTCAAAATAATGTCATAATATAATTTGAAATCTGGAAGGTTTAGCTCACCTTGGTTTTAGGGTATATTAGTTTTTTATACGTAATTCAAGTTGATTTGGGAGACCATAAGTATATGGGCAGAGGAATGACTAGTTTGAAAAACGTATGTACTATTATATTCGAGGCATTAAAGATGTATAATAATCATGGCAAAATATTCATCTTAACCACAGCTAAAAAGAAAGCTGGGTTTTATTTCATCTAGAAAGGTCCTGTTGTATTGTTTGCCAAAGCTTGGTGATGTTACTTTGGTAGTTAGAAATGAGTCTTGATGCAAAGATATTCCCAGATATTTCAAAGAGTAGCTAAGTTGAATTTCTGTTGAGAAGGGGTAAGCAAGTGATTGGTAAGATGTGTTGATTGGGAAAATTAAGGATTTCGCTGGATTTAATTTATAATTGGAGTATTTAGAAAAAGGTATCTATGGAGTTCAAAATTTTCAGCAAGTCAGAGCTTGGCACTGTGAAATATAAGTTTAGGTTATCTGCAAATGCTGAGAATGCTCTACTGGTGGTGTGTAAAATCAGAATGTGATGGAAGGTTTTTTGCCGGATGAGTAAAAATAAAAGCTCAATGTATAAATTAAAAAGGCAAGGAGATAATGGACAACCTTGTCTTGTTCCATTCTTGAGAGCAATCTGTAGAGATGAAATCCTATTAATATATAATGATGTATAAGCACTGGAATATAGTGTTTTAATAGATTGAATAAAACTAGGAGGAATGCTAAAATAAGGTAAGGTCAAGAGAAGAAATATAGCAGATTTAGTCTATCAAAAGCTTTGGAGGCATCGATTACAAGGGCATATAGTGGGGTTTGATTTTGATTGGAAAGGTTTATCATTGCGTCTAGTCTGGTATTGTATAAAGCCTGACTGGTTAGGAGAAATAATACTAGCGATAATGGGTTTTAATCTGTTAGTCGTTATTAAAGCAAACATTTGTATATCTAGGTTAATCAATCAACTGGGTATATCTAGGTTAATCAATCAACTGGGTATATCTAGGTTAGTCAATCAACTGGGTATATAGTTCAAAGGATTATTAGGATTTGTATGTTATTTCAGGATAAAAATTGTTTCAGAAGTATTAAAATGTGTATCTTTAATATTACTATCTTTTATATAATTAAATAAAATAAGTAATATCTTTGAGAGTTTTTGATTAAAAGTTTTGTAAAATTCCACAATAAACCCATCTGGACCAGGGGCTTTGTTTGATTTAAGGTGAGTTATGGCTGTTATTTCTTGTTGGTTAATGGGAGATGAGCGGGATTCTCATTGAGATTGATAAATTTTGGGGAATTTAAGTTGATTTAGAAAATGATCCATCTGTTTTTCTGATGATGAAAGTGTTTGAGCATCATAAGACTGGGAATAAAGATCTACAAATATTATTTCCCGGCTAGTATAGTATGTTTTCCCTTAATATAATCATTTGTCACTGTGTTTTGGAATAAAGAAGTTTTTTACAAGAAGAATTCTCGTGGTGTATCCTGATAGATGTTTTATTGAGTTTATACAATCTCTGTTATATGAGGGGTTGATTTCCTTTGGTTTATCAACCTTACCAAATGGCATGCATTTAATAAGTATAATTCTTTTCTGAGAAGATCTAAATGTCTTTGTTTCTTGATTGTAATTTATTTATAATTCCACTTCTAAATTTCTGATATTCTTTTTAATTGAGGATTCCTTAGCATTATAAAATTTCTTATAATATGAAGCTTTATTAACAAGGATACTTCTAATTTGGGCTTCTGTGGAGGTCCATTGAATGTCAGATGGTAAATGAGTATTGTTATAATTCAGTAGGTCGTCCAACAATATGTTAATTTCAAGTATAATATCCTCCTTTAGTTATAAATTAGTGTTTAAGGTCCAATTATAACTCCTATTTTAATATTAGCAAAATGATTAATAGTAAGTGTGATTTTTGAATGATCTGAAAGAAAATCAATGTAATGAACTTGTCCAATGTGCCCTGTTATCCTGGGGTCTTGGTTTTGGACCAGAACATTTTTTCTACACCTCTACATTCATTGACTCAACTTCTGCTTACGTTTCCAGTCACCTGCAACTTCTTTTACCTATTATCTCATCAAACTGCACCTACAGGAAACTATTACTTTTTGAGTTGCTGGTGACAGGACGAAGGGGGAACAGGGATCACGAGGATCTTTTGTTGTATCTCTTGTATCTGATTAGCGTTAACTTCTAATTCCTTCTGTAGATGATCCAATTTAATTTCTCTCTCTAGGACTCTTGGTTCAGTTTTTTTCCATTCTTTTGGCAGTTTGATAGAGTCTCTGAGTGTCTGAAGCTGATCAGAAAGTTTTTGTATAGCCATCTGGATGGGTTGAAGGGCTGTCTTTAACTCTTCAAGGCTTGTACGTTGATCTATTTTACTTTTGTTTGCCATTTTAGAAGTGTCTTGTTTCCCAGTTCTAGGTCTTTTGGATTAAACATCCTTTTCAGGTGATGCTATCACTGACAATTTTGTTTTGGTAGTTGAGTAGCCATATTTTCAGCTTCAGTTGACATTTTTATTTAGGTTTTCCTTTCCTCATTATAGAGTATTTCAGGAGACAACACATGACTGATAGCAGGCTTCTATCAGGCAGCAGTCTCAGGCTGAATCCAAGATAATCTTCCTCTTTTTAACTGATGGAATTTGTATTTCACGGATTTAAAACATCTACAGTGCAGATTGTGACATCAGAATAGTAATATTTTCTTTGTTTAGTTAAACTCTATACTAATTTGAATAGATTAATGAAATGGCTGAAGGAGCCAAAAAACTACAGTGCTCATAGGATTGCAGTCATCTTGAAGTCCTCCTACCTTAATCTACCTTTAAATCATTAACCTCCACATCAGCCAATCGGCATATTTGTTCCCAATCACCAGGGCAAGGGTCAGCTGGGAGGAGCCATCATCCAGGCAGCCATTGGGATGGTTTGAAGTTTTGTCTTTAAAATTCCTCCTTCCTGATGCACACAGCCAGAGAGAGATGTAGGGGAGAGACTTGTAGTGGGGTGACAGCAGATGGTGTCCCCTCAGTTCTGCAATTGGTGTTCCTTCTCAGCATCCATGCTGTACTTCAAGACATAATTGGTCACCTTCCCAGAGCCATCAGGATGATAGAACTACCCAGTGTGCCCCTGTCTATGTGCAATCACTCCATTCCCCCCAGGAAAGGTGCATGGGACATGCCCCTTCATTTGTCCCCCTTCCTGCCTGGTTTCTACAGAACCACTGATTGAACACTGCTCATCCGGGATTAAGTTGGGAATATGTCCCCCTGTGCCACACAACCAGGCTGAAGTGAAATTTAAAAGCTAAAATGAGTAAATCCTTTTTAAACAAGAAAATGATAAAACAAAATGAAAAAGTGATAAATTGACCGACATTACTGAAATTATGATACTAGACGGGCAGAAAAACATAAAATAATTACAATAAGTAATAACTTTGATAAAAAGTGGCAATACATTCAGATCAGCTTCAGCAGAGCAAAATCACTTAGGAGCAAAATCTCTCTGATGATAACTCAGTCACTTGCCATTCAACTACAGAAGGAAATCATTGATCTTAGAAGCAGACAGGCTTCAGCCACTATTGTTCTTTTGAGTATGGTTTTACTTTTGTTTTGCATCAGTTCTTCCACTTAATTCACCAGCAACCTTGGTTCTACAAGGCAATTTGGCAAAAAACAGGAAACTGTGGAAATAGAAAGTTGATATCTACAATATTGTATCGGGTCTATATTATATAGTCGAAGTTTAATAACTTTGAACATGGAATGTTCGAACCATCCTGTTTGAAGTTAAAAAAAACTTTGACAATGGATAAAAAACAAAAAAAGAAAAGAAAACAAAATAGTGTTGTAAGCAGAGGGAAAACCCCCCTGCACCCCCCCATCCCCCGCTACTTAAATATACCAACTCTGAGATCACACCACATTGAACAAAATGGAAACCTCCCCTTATGGAAATTTCCGTTGAAACGCTCGAACTTCTGCAGATTTGAACTTATGGTCTCGACCATATGAGGTTCGAACTTACAGAAATTCGACTATCTGATAGGAACCCTATTGTATCTAGCACAATAGAAAAAAAAAACTAAGAAGATGCAAGTTGCTTTTCCACCTTCCTGGAAATGATGCCATAAACATTTATGCCCAGTTGTCTTACTCAGGAACAAGAGACCGATCTATATGTTATTAAGGACAGATTTAAGCAATTTTAACCCTAAAAAGAATTTGCCACTTATTCGTCATTTATTTTTACAACAACTAAAGGACCACAACAGTGTACTGATGTCTCTCTGTACTGAGGCATAGAGCTAAAGAATGCGAGTTTGGAGATGCTACATAAATCATTACTGAGAGGCAGAATTGTGTGTGCTATAAAGAGTGATAATGTGCAAAGCAAACTTCTATCAAAAACAAACTTTTGAGAAAACTGTGAATGTGTATAGAGAAGTAGAATTAGCTATATTTTAAAAGAAAGATCTTGCTGAGGACCTGGGTATGTATAATAGTAAAAGGAAACTACAGTCTGAAAACAAGCAGAACACATCTATTGTGGCACACTGTAACGTGAGAAACACTTCAAGCTACATATAATAAAAGGGCCAGGTAAAGTGCTTACTAATGGTATGGTTAAAATGAAAGGCATTCCGGTGAACACATGTTATTCAGCATGTAATTACCTTCATGAGGTTAAGACTTTCAGTGGAGGGAATTTTTAGATATACCCTGCTTAGCTATATAACATTTTGCACTGGTTTGTTGCGCCTCATAAATAATTTTGAACTGTTTTGAGGTAGTAAGTCATTGTCAGTAGCATGTTGCTTATACAGAGTGTGAAGTTCTGTTTATTTTATTTTTTAAGAATCATGTATTGATTTTGCACTCTTATACCGAGTCCAGAATTCTTACATTTAGACAGAACTATTTTTCTAAATTTTGTTATCCTTTGTTTATGAGATAGATGAACAGTATTAACTGAGACATTTCTGGATGGGAATTCAGGAAACATTTGTTCAGGAAGCCTTCAAAAGCTCACTCTTACTAGACATACATCAAACTGACAGAACACTTATTTACTAAACAAAAAGTATATTAATTACACTTTATTCAGAAATCAGCTACTTTTAATGACAGTACTGGATGGTGTTAACTTTCAGCTAAGAGCAGCAATTCAAATTAACAGTACATCTTCTGCAGGATAAGATGTTGACAGTGTTTGCAAATGGTGATGTATGTCAGGGCAAGACATGGCTGCAAACTGAACTTTGGATTAATTCTGTTTCTAAGGGGGCTGGCCGGCTTCCCTTTAGTCCCTTCCCCTATATATTACTGGACATGCAGGGAATAAGGGGGAGGCAGCCCCACTTGCTCAAAATGGAATCCGTAAAAAATAGTTTTCCAGTCTGATTGATCAGGCATTTGTATCTGAAAGCATAATAATTTAATACTGAAAGTCACACAGTTGACCTAACTTTCCTATTCTTAGAACAGCTTATACAGGTTAGATATAGTAAAAATGTCTAACTTCCATGGCCTGTTGCTTATTGGCAGTACCAACTAACTCTGCCTCATATTCGCTTTCTATGATTATTTTTATTTTATTTATTTTGTTATTCTTTGATGGTAGGGTTTGTCCCACTAGGGTAATAGCCTCTTTTCAGGGGAGACCTGAGGTCGTATTTATACTACTAGGGGAAATTTGGCCAGGGCTTCAAGGAACTTCTACTCTTTTCAGTAGGTACCATGGGGTCTTTTACATCCACCTGAGCTACCACCGGCTCAAGCAGATGGTGCCTCTGTCCAATGTTTCATATGACTGATGGTATAGTCAGGAGTACAGAACCCACCTATGACTGATGATATACTCAGGAGTACAGAAGCTGCCCTATGACTGATGGTATAGTCAGGAGTACAGAACCCACCTATGACTGATGGTATACTCAGGAGTACAGAACCCACCTATGACTGATGGTATACTCAAGAGTACAGAAACCACCTATGACTGATGGTATACTCAGGAGTACAAAACCCACCTATGACTGATGGTATACTCAGGAGTACAGAACCCACCTATGACTAATGGTATACTCAGGAGTACAGAACCCACCTATGACTGATGGTATATTCAGGAGTACAGAAGCTGCCCTATGACTGATGGTATATTCAGGAGTATAGAAATCAACCTGTGACTTATGGTATACTCAGGAGAACAGAACCCACCTATGACTGATGGTATAGTCAGGAGTACAGAACCTGCCTATGACTGATGGTATTGTCAGGAGTACAGAACCCACGTATGACTGATGGTATAGTCAGGAGTACAGAACCCACCTATGACTGATGGTATACTCAGGAGTAGAGAAACTGCCCTGTGACTGATGGTATACACAGGAGTACAGAAACTGCCTATGACTGATGATATACTCAGGAGTACAGAACTCACCTGTGACTGATGGTATATTCAGGAGTGCAGAAACTGCCCTATGGCTGATGGTATACTCAGGAGTACAGAAGCTGCCCTGTGACTGATGATATACTCGGGAGTATAGAAACCACCCTTTGACTTGATGGTATACACAGGAGTACTGACACACCCTATGACTGGTGGTATAATCTACAATGTATGTACTGTACCTGTGTACTATGTATGTATTCTACCTATGTTCTAAATTTCAGCTGTATACCACAAATCTATTAATTACCTTTATTTTTAAATTAATATTTTTTTGTTTGTTCTCTCCACTGTAACTGTTGATGTGCCACATACCACTGTAAAAACATGTCTTTTGTAATTTGTGTGTATACTGATCATGTCTAACTAAATGTATCTGTAATTTTTCTTTGTGCAGCTTTTCTCCCCGGGCCTCTGCTGAAAAAGGTCCTTTTCGGCTCAGTCAGACACCCCGGGTTAACAAATGTAAAATAAAAATAAATAAATAAATAATACTCAAGAGTACAGAAAGTCTCCGTATGCTGCACAGTAGTGTAGGCAATTGATCAACCTGGTGTGGGAATAGAACCCACAACCTTCGGCACTAAAGGGAAGTGTGCTACCTGCTGTGCCACTGACAATGCAATTGTTAATATTCAATTGTAAATCTAAGCAATCTCTGTGCAAAAAGTTTGTAAGTAACCTAAAATGAGTATGTGTGTAAAGTATAGATACATTTATACTTAGTTAAAATTAGTCAACTAAAATAGCATTAGAATGTTTGTGGTTCTCTACCTGTCCAGAACATGTTCCATATAGAAGTTTATAATAGCATATGATGTCAGTAGGACTGTGGTGTTTGATGCCATTTTTCTTAAAATATTCAGTGGTAAGTTCATTAATCTTGTTCTTGGTTTCATAAAATATTTGTTATGCATTAATTTACTGCAGACTTGTACATCAAGGTTTCTTCAGTCAGTTTTCAGAAGATTTTTTTTTTAATTGTATGTCACTACCTTATCTTGACATACAGTCATGTGTATATCCCAAGCACTAAGCGTAATCCCAACCTTTTTTTTTTGTATTGTATTTTTTGCAGATTCCTCCACCATTGATGCATTTTCTTGGAGAAAGGGTCAAAAATTAGTAAGACTATTACTTGGTCCACCTCCAAAATCTCCATGGATGAATGATCCAGCATGTCGTCAACAATTTCATATCTGCAGTAATAAAGCAGGTAAATATTTTTGTTTGTAGACACATTTTAAACAGTTGATTAGTTTCCATCTGTACACAAATGTTTGTTTGTATCCTATAATATGTGATGTGAAGTTGTTCAATCTTGCCATTCATTCTTTACTGATGGGTTTGGAGCCGATCCCTCTGCTCCGATATGGCAAATTGCAAAGCTCGAGGTCTTCAAATAGCTTGAGGCCAAGTTCCTATCCCACAATGCACCTGGAATTACCTCGGATCTAGTTTGCTGCTGCAGCAGATCGGAGGTTCTGATTTAGCTTGAGCCAGTTAAGCTGTTTTTTTTCATTATTATCATCTTATTCAAAATATTTGCTACTTAGTATGGTTAGGTAGTTAGGATTGTTGATAAAGCTCATATAGCGTTTCAGTGTGTTTTCCCTTCCCATTTACTGTTCTTAATAAATTTCTAGTTGGCCTCTTTTAGGCCTGGTTTAGTAGTCTAGCCTTCTGCTTTTTATATATAAGGCTTGGTACAGTAAACCTTAAATAATTAGATAAGATTATTGTTTAGTTTTCAGCTTGCAGTGTGTTATTCAGTGACCTTTGTCACATTTTCCCGGATAGTTATAGCTTAAATAGTTATAGTCATTTGCTGTGTGGTCTGTCAAGCCTTCTGCATTCTTAGATAAAGCTTAGTTCTTATTACTGCTGAAGTTACAGTAAACCTTGGTTTATTTAGATAAGGTTGTTGTTTGTTAGCAGATATCTCCTTTTGCACAGTCTGCTTGTGTGATATTACATTTATACTTGTTATATTGCGTGTGTGTGTGTGTGTGTGTGTGTGTGTGTGTGTGTGTGTGTGTGTGTGTGCGTGTGTGTGTGTGTGTGTGTGTGTGTGTGTGTGTGTGATTTAGCCTACTTTTATTTAAGGCTTGTGTGCAGACTTACTATTATGTGATTTAGCCTGCAATTTTTCCAGGCTTCTGTGAATAATTACTTTTGAATTTTTATTGTGGTAACAGTAATTTTTTCTGACATTAATATGGCTGACCAAAATAAGCACCCTAAGCCTGGCTTCAAAAAGTGCCCAAAGTGTGGCCAAAAGATGCCTGTTATAGACAGCCATGCTAATTGCGTTTACTGTCTAGGGGCTCTGCATTTGCAAGACAATTGTTTCATTTGTCATTCCTTCTCCTCAAGGGTCCTGCAGGAAAGGAAGAGGAAACTTATCGATAGAGGGTTGCTTAAGCCTTTGTTCCAGGAAGCTTTGAGCGACCAGGATGGATCCAGCAAGTCCTCAAAGTCTTCCAAGACATCGGACTCCAAGAAATCAAAAAAGTCTTCGACTTTGGCTCCACTGCCATCGGAGCTGATGGTTTTTACTTTTTGGAGCCGGTCCCCAGTCTTGGAACCAGTGTCCGAAGCACCAAAGTGTCCAGTTCTCCAGTTGGTACCAACTTTGGTACACTCCTCTCGATCATCTATCAGCCTGTTGGATCTGGATGTGGCTCGTGTGGTAAAGAAGCTGTTACTGGCACCAGCATTAGCAAAAATGTTATCGGCTTCAACCCAAATGTTTTCGGAGCCGAAGACCATTGCACCAACTCTAACTATTCCTCCTCCAAGCTATGCTGGTCCTTCAGAACCAGAAGAGGCAGACCTGATGTTAGTGGAACCCTTGGAGCCGATGTCTTCTCCAGTGTCTTCGGCACCATGTACTCTGACGTCCTCTGTGCCAATCAAGGAATCTAGGAGCTGACACTATCTGGTTGGGTCCAGGGAGGACAGTCAGACCGACTTGTCCATTCTGACTTTGTCTCGCGGGGCCTCGGCTCGGATGAGCTCGACTCCTACCTCAGGCACGGAGCCCACTGTCCTAGTGACGAGGGTGTTGACAGTTTCTTTGGACCCGTCGGCTCCCTAGCATTGGAGCAGTGGTGCTTTTGATGCCATGAGGAGAGTCATTTCTGCTAGGACATCCTCAACCTCAGGTCTGCCTTCCTCCTCCCCTAAAGTGCCTGTGTCTGCTTCTCTCTCGCACATCCTGACCAAGCGTAGAGACCCAGAGCCTCAGGAAGCCCCACTGGGTGGCCCCTGCTCTTCCAAGACCTCATCAGAAGCTCCCACTGATGAGGTTCCCAGGAAGAGATTGTGCAAGAGGAAACACCTAGACTCCCCACAGGAGTCTCTAACATCAGATACTGACTTATATGAGTCAGAAGGGTCCCCACAGTCCCCCTCTGAGGATATCTCCTTCTTTCAGATACTTGAGATCCTTAGGCAGAGGGGTGACTGGCAATCCAAAAGCCCTACTGAGGATGAGTCAGTTCTCCTGAAGGCTTTTGGGTCTCAGCCCTCCACCTCTTGGGTGTCTCCGCCCTTTGATGAACTGATGGAACTGATCTCTCGAAGGGCATGGGAATCTCCGGATACTATGGAGCCTGTCCCTAGGAGGCCTAATAAATTCATTTCTGCCCACCTCGACAAAACATTCTTAACAAATGGTGTTTGGCTGATGCCATGGTGGTGGTGACAGCCACAAAAAAGGAAATGTCTGAGACTTCCTCATCTATGCATCCTCCTAACAGAGACTCCAGGATTATGGATAGATATGGGAAGCACATGTTTAGTTCAGCGACCTTTGCTTTCTGCTCACTGAACTATTTAACCCATTTTACCAGGTTGCAAAGAGATCTCCTTAAGGAGTTGGGAGATTCTCTTCAGGGTACAGTAGCTGCAGGAGCTTCCCACCCAGCTTGCTACCCTCAATTCTATTGTCAACTCATCCATGCGTCTCATCTCTTATGCAGCTGATGGAACGTGTAGGGCAGCGGGTACAGGAATTGCTCATAGGAGACATTCCTGGATGCGCTTGTGTTCCTTCATGGAGCCTTTCAAGTCTTCCTTCATGAACACACCCTTTGATGGCTCATCCCTTTTCGGGCCTAAAGTGAAGGAAACCTTAACCAGGTGTGAACAGGATGGAAAGATTCTGTCTGCCGTCGGGGTCCATTTTTCCACCCCTACCCGACCCTACCCTAAAGGTCAAAGGGGAGGAAAAATGTGGTTCCGGAAAGTCCATGGAGCCTTTCAGGACACACGTGGTGAACCCCCCTCCAGGGGCAGAGGAGGGGGCAATAATGGAAGACACTGCCCTCATGGCAGAGGGGGTCCGCCACACCAGGGCAACAGCAATCACTTCTCTAGGAAGCCCTACCAGTGTTCCTGAAAGGAGGCTCGACTCTCCTGTACTGGAGGCAGTCCGGGATCGCTTATCTTTGTATCCAGACGCCTGGCTCAAAATAACAAAAGACAGCTGGGTACAAAGCATCATTTCCAGAGGATACTTCATCCCATTCGTCACACCCCCTCCAATCATAAGAAAAATCCCGGACGTTCCACCCAGTTACAGGGAACAGGCAACAATAGAGGTCCAAACATTGCTAAAAAAGAGTCATCCAACCAGTCCCAGCAGACCAGGCAGGATCCAGAACTTACTCAAGATTCTTTTTGGTTCCAAAGAAGACGGGGGACCGGAGACCCATATTGGACCTCAGCAGACTGAACCAATAAGTAAAGAAAGAGAAGTTTTGGATGGTCATGCTTCAGTCTATACTTCTCTTCTTAGGGAAAGACAATTGGATGTGCTCGATAGATCTCAAGGATGCGTACTACCACATAAAAATGGGCAGACCATCCAGGGGTCACCTGCACTTCTGGCTGGGAGCCAATCATTACCAGTTTCGAGCCCTGCCCTTTGGTCTTACTACAGCCCCCAAAGTGTTCCATCAAATGCATGGCAGTGGTCACGGCTCACCTGGGGCTTCTAGCATTCCACGTGTTTCTGTACCTAGATGATTGGCTCCTTACTGCCACCACCAGGCATCAACTCATTCAGGCCATGGAGTCCATTCTGTCACTCTGCAATCATCTGGACATTACAGTCAACACAGAAAAATCTGCCTTGTCACCATCGCAGCATATCATTTTTATCGGGCAAAGTTTGATACCACCAACATCACACTAAAGCTTCCAATAGAAAGAGTTTTTTCTTTGTCAACATGTCAGCATTCTGATATCAAAAAATAGAGCACCAGCATCAGAAGTTCTGAAATTATTAGGCATGATGGCAACAGCAATTCTAGCCATACCACTAGCTCGTATGCACATGCGGATTCTACAATGGCTGTTGTTCACTCAATGGTCTTACCTGGAGCTCCCCATGTCTCACACTATAATGATCATAAATTCTTGCAAGAAAGACCTTCAGTGGTGGTTGACCTCACTTCATGTCATGATAGGGACGCCCATTTGTGCTACCCTCTCCAGCGGCCACAGTGACAATGGACGCTTCCTTGATAGGGTGTGGGGGGGGCATTTTCAGGGAAAGACTGCCCAAGGCACATGGACCGATCAAGAGACACATCTGCCTATCAGTGTCCTGGAGATGAGTCCAGTACTTTTGGTGTTGCAGTACTTTCAGGACTCTCCTCCTCTGGGTATGACTGTGATTCAGACAGACAACATGTCAGTGGTCTGGTATTTGAACAAACAAGGAGGAGCCAGGTCTTACCCTCTTTGTCGTGAGGCTCTCAGAGTTTGGCAGTGGGCTCTTTCCACCCAGTGCTTTCTGTTGGCAACGCACATCCTGGGGAGATCCAACATGATAGCAGACAAACTAAGCAGGGCAATCTTATTGCCCCATGAATGGTCCCTCAAGAAAGAAATAGCAGACAGGATATTCCACGGGTGGGGCCAGCCTTACTGCGACCTTTTTGCCAGTCACATGAACATGAAATGCAGAAGCTACTTTGCCCTGATTCCCCCCTCCGTGAGAAGCCCCAAGGGATGTACTCATACACAATTGGCCTCCGGGTCTCCTCTATGCATTTCCACCAATCCTGTTAATACCCAAGGTTCTACAGAAAGCAAAAACCCAGGGAAGGACCATCATTCTAATAGCCACTCATTGGCCTCATCAGATTTGGTTCCCCTTCCTTCGACTTCATCTTTTGGAGGATCCTTGGATTCTTGACCCAGTTCCAGACCTTCTGACTCACCCGTCGGGGGATCTTCATCCTTCAATGCAGTCCCTGAAGCTAACAGCTTGGCTGCTCCAATTCCCATCATAGCCAGGTTCCATAACCTTTCCAATGAGACAAAACAGATCCTTTTGTCTTCTCATAAATCTTCTACTAGAAAGTTACATCTTAGCAAATGGAAAAATGTTTCTATATGGGCCTCTAATAATAATAATGATCCTTACCAAGCCCCTATGGCCTCCATCTTAGAGTTCTTGACTATAATTTTTAACAAAGGAGCTGCAGCAGCAACAGTTCGGGTTCAATTGGCTGCTATTTCTAATTTTCATCTTGGATTTGAAGGCTTGAATATCATGTCTCACAAGTTATTCAAAGCCTTTCTCAAAGGGACCTTTCATATTAGACCACCTGTGAAATCTCCCCTATTCTCCATGAAATCTAAATTTTATGCTTTTTCACATAATTCTTCCCCCTTTTGAACCAGCTTCATCTTGTGATCTCAAATTTTTGTCTTGAAAGACCATCTTTCTGGTAGCTATTACTTCTGCCCGCAGAGTGTCAGAACTTTGATGTTTATCCATCAAGCCTCCCTATTTGATATTTCACCCTGACAGAGTATCACTTAGAACAAATCCCTCATTCTTGCCCGAAGTTTGAACTAAAACCAATCTCAACCAAGTTATTAATTTGCCAGTCTTCTTCCCCAACCATTCTAACAATTTAGAGTATATGCTGCACAAACTTGATGTTCACAGACAGCTCAGATTTTATTTGGATAGAACAAAATATTTCAGAAAAACAGACCAGCTTTTTGTTTCATTTTCAGACTCCAGGAAGGGGAGACCAGTGGCTAAAACAACTCTGTCTAAATGGTTATCTGATTGTATCACCTTTGCCTATTCAGCTGCCAATATGTCTTTGCAACACAAGATTAAAGCTCACTCAACCAGAGCAGTTTCTACATCATCTGCCTTTTCTGCCTGACTTCCCATTGATACCATTTGTGCAGCAGCCACTTGGTCAAAACCTCATACCTTTATCACTCATTACAAAGTTGACAAGGCCTCCAGGGGCAGAGCCTCCTTTGGATCCATGGTCCTGAGAAATATACTCCTGTGAGCCACCCGAGATTGATGGTGCTTGGGACGCTACCCATCAGTAAAGAATGAACGGTGAGATTGAACAAATTCACATAAAGAAGTTATGTGCTTACCATAACATTCCATGTGAGTTATTCATTTCACCTTCATTCTTACATCCCTCCCTCCTACCCCCTCCTGGCTGATAGATGACCGAGATGCTGGATCCATCCTGGTTACTCAATCCTTCTATTCCTTTCTCTTGGGGGTGAAAGAATGACATATGGTATTGTTATACGCAGCAAACAAGATCTGAGGTAATTCCAGGTGCATCATGGGATAGGGACTTGGCCTCAAGCTAGTTGAAGACCTTGAGCTTTGCAATTGGCTGCATTGGAGCAGAGGGATCGGCTCCAAACCCATCAGTAAAGAATGAAGGTGAGATGAACAACTCACATGGAACGTTATGGTAAGTACATAACATCTTTTTATTTTTGTAGGAGCTTTAAGAAATGATTAACAGTGTCTTATAGTTTACTTGCTCCAGTTATAAAAACATAAGTGGAACACATTTGTAGCTGAACGCAGCCTTCTTTTTTAAATAAGTGCATCCAGTTTAGTTTTCAGCCTGCATTATGGCTGGGACTATACCTCGATTATTTTATGATTGGAAAAGCAATCTTTCTGTAAATCCCTACCCTTTGGCGTAACTATTTTAAGTAAAGATTGTGTTCTCTGTATCTAAAGCTGTTTAAATGTAATTTGTCTGAAGTCCCAATATGAGGAAAGCAGTAGTATTGCTTTCATGATGACTGTTTCTGTATGTGATCCTGTGACATATACCCCTAAATGATAAAATGGCTTTTGATTGCCATCTGGCCTGGTAAGATTGTAAGATCTGACTGGATGGAATATAATACATAGGGCACGCATCTGCTTTCGCTGCATTCAAGGGATAACTAGCAAATTCCACAAAAAAAGTTTTTAGTTTGAAACAAGTACATAAGGGATGTCTTCATGTTGGTTAAAAAAATAGCTTGCAAAATGGATCACGCGGACAGACTGCCTCCCTTCCTGTGGCCTCCTCCAGGCAGGCTAAACAGTCTTAGGTCAGCTGAGTCATACATCAACTGCCCAAGCCAGATCTGCCTCACATCACAGTGAGATCAATGGAAAATATCCTACCAAACCAACCAGAATTTTTTTTTTTTTTTTTTTTTTTTTCTTTGTGGTTAAAGCAATAAAGGACCAAATAATTAGTGCCATGAATCACCTGAGCTTGTGGTATTATAGTTTTTTAGTCTTGCACACCACACACTCGTGTATCCATCCATCCTTAAATAAATATATATATGTTTATGTGACTATGTCTGTATGTAGTCATACCATACAGAGTTATATGTGTGCATGCATGTGAGTATATGTGTTTTTTTTATATATATATATATATATATATATATATATATATATATATATATATATATATATAGTTTCACTTCAGAATCCTGAAATATCACAATATTGAATTTCACAAAACTTCATCATCTGGAAGCCCAAAATCCTGAAAACTCAAAATCCTGAATCCCAAAAGACTGAAAACACAGGATACATATACTGACTATAGAGAACACAAACCAGATTACATTCCACCAAATATAAGCATGGGGGCAAGCCCACCACACCCCCTGCTACTTAAATATACCAACTCCAAGATTGCACTTCACTACACTATCATGAGTTATGTTGTAGTATAGCAAGTTAAAAGGGAATGTTACTAAGGTTACAACAGGCAGTCATGAGCACATGTGATGGTATGCTTTTTTCTGTGGCGTCCAGTCTTTGAGTTTATATATTTAATTAGCAGGGGGGGTGGGGGCATGGCTCCCCACATGGGGGGTGCAGGGGGGGCTTGCCCCCCTGTCCATACTTGGTGAAAAGTGCTGTCCTTTTTCTTGTATGTGTTTCTCTTTGTCCATGTACTGGAATGTTGTAATTTTTTGTGTCCTGTACATTTTCAGGATTTTGTGATTCAGGATTTTAAGTTTTCAGGATTTTGGATTCCAGATTATGAAGTTCAGGATTGTGATATTTCAGGATTCTGAAGTGAAACCATATATATATATATATATATGTGTATATATATATATATATATATATATATATATATATGTGCATGTGTGGTTCTTTGATGCTTGACAGAATTCCCGTGTAGCTGAACCTCAAGACAAAGTATTTGTCAATCTAATATATGGTTTACTGGTTAGCTTTGTAGTACAAGCTGGTGATTATTCTCACATGGTATGTGAGATTGTTGGCAGCTTTGTATAACAATTTTCACTTACACTGCACAAACAGCATTTGCACTTTTTGCTGGGCTTATATTTCTTTAATGGCAGCATGTTGTTTGACTTACAGAAAAACATCTTTAATTGGCTTTTTTGTTTTCTCTGCCTGCAATAGAGAAAATTCTAAGAATACTGCACTGCAAATATTAGTATGCGGCTGAGTGTTCATAATACCAGGCAACTGAAGTTAGAATTCCATCATGGCAACCCTGCTCTAACGCTGTAAAACAATATTTTAGTCATCTAGATTTATATGTACATGCTTGTGTGAACATCATTCAGTTATATTGCTTCATAAACTTGACTTTGCTCTAAACATCCAGTGCTACTATGTGCAGGGCAAAAGGGGATGCAAATCATGACTACCTTAAAGAATATTTAGTCAGTAGTTAGTTAGCTTTAAGTATAGATTACGGCAAATCTCATTAATTTATTTTGGTTTACTCTTTTGGTATTTAAATTTTTATTCATCCATAAGGAAAACAGTGGTTAGTGTTTTATTGTTTTATTTTATTTTTGCTTCTGTTTACTGGGTTTGTCCAACTGAGTTTAGTCAAAAACCCTGTTTCATTGGCCGGGGAGAAAAGTTCCAACATATTACAAACATTTTTAAACAGACATTCAGTAATATACATGAACAGACATTAAGTAATATACATGCACATTCATTTGTTAATAAGATTGCATTCATATGAAATAAAGACAAGCTATTACCACATAAAAGATGTTTATATATTAGTACATGTTGAATATTGAGCATTTGAAGATTTTTTTTAATGGGTTTGTCATATAGATAGTAGATCATGTGATTAGTGCTTTTTAATTCAAAGCAATGGAGATTGGGGAAATAAGTAGGCAGGGAAGATATGTTAATATTGTAGTTAAGAGGTGGTATATAAAGCAGGTTCATAGGGAGATATATAAGGCTGTCATAAAGGTTATATTAGAGGTATGTAGGTGGAGAGTGAGTACTGTCACAAAAGTATGTTTACGGCTTGGAGTTGCTACTAAAACTATTCAGGTATTGGTGAAGGAAAGTTGTGGGGCGTAGGATTCTGAATAAAGCGAAATGATTTGATGATATGGCAAGTTGAAGATAAGTGGCATTTATCCTTGAGATATACAGGAGCAGGTCCATTAATTTGGTAGGTAAAGTTTTAGTAGCATTTTATGAGTTTGCATTTAAAATAAATTTCAGACATAGTGGGTTGTTGTTCCATAGCATACCTCTCAACCTGGAGACTTCAGAAATCTGGACAAAGGCCCATGAAATGTAGGTACAACTGGTCAAAAATCTGGGTGTTAATTAACATAAAATTTGCATGCACAATAATATGACTACACCCACTCCAGTGGGATTGTGGGGAAACTAACATTCAAACACAAGCTAAAAAACACTAAAATAACACAAAGTATAACCAGAACAATAGGGTTTTATTTACGAATACATTAACATTTGAACTTGTATAAAGCTTTGCACTTGCATAAAATTAAATGCCCTGATCTGTCTCAGTAGAAGTAAAGTATACCTATAATCAAGAAAAAGCTTTAAAAACTGTTATGACACCTAGGGCTTTCAAAGCTGTCAGATGCAGTTTTGTGCTGACTGATTCTATATAACTTCCCATACCAAGGTTTTACACAAACTGTACTGTAACAAGCTCATTTTTCCACTTCAGAGCTTGACTTGAACTGCAGTCTCAGACTCAGTAGCTCAGCAGTTAGTACATTTGCCTTTGGTGCTCGAATGTTAGAATGCTATGATTTCTATGACCACAGCAGGTAGTTGTATTAATTTTCCAATTTTGACACTGCAGTGTAGCATGGCAGGGGTGCTACACTCATAAGTGTGCTGTCCTTTTGATAAGAGGTTAAACTGAGGTCCCATCCGCCTGTGCTGATGGAAGCTCAGGTGGATGTAATATCCTGTGTCACTTATCGAATAAAGAGTAAGGTAAGTTCCTCAGTGCTCTAGACAAATGTCCCTTAGTCATAATGAATACCAACTTGGGTCTCCCCTGAAGAGGCCACTAGCCTACTCAAAGGGTAAATAGGTGAATACTACCTTATCTGCTGTGAAGGGCCAATTTAAGCCTAGCCAATGACTTGAGCATGGAATCAAACTGTGCCTTGTGTTTATGAGGTAAAGACATTAACCATTATGCCAAACCTACCACATTGAAGAGTTAACTGTATTCTTCTCAGGAAAGTGTTGCACATGCTGAGTCACAGACACAAGTATGTAAGTAAATAAAATAATAAGCATGGTCCATGTATGTATTTGTTCTTTTGCTCAAAAAGGTGAACAAACTGCTCATCATTTTACTGTTACCACACCTCTCATCCCATAAAAGTGAATGCAATACATCTAGACAGTTTAGAGCAGCTAATTAACTAGCAAGTTTTGTGGAAAAAATGGCATACTTAATGAAAGCCCAGGCATACCAAATAACAACATGTAAACTCCACTCAGAGAGTAACACCATGTAAGTACAGAACCCGACTCATAGTTCTCAACTGCTCCTGATTTTACCTCATATTTTTGCCTTGTCTCTCATAAAATGTTTGACTTTCAGTACATCACTGACGAATATAGTCAGGCAGTAATGCTAGACATGAAAGTGTCATGCTTGGTAATTCTTAAAAATGTATACTTACGCAAAACCTGTTTCTCTGTTAATTTTCTAAATTACAGTAATTGCCCCTGATTCTGAGCATTCGCTCCGCCATTATTTCGGCTTACTCCAGAAATCTTGGGGAAAAAAAAAGTTTGAGATGATACCTCTGACCCCCCATTCCTTCAGCTGGGATGCAAAACATTTTATTAAGCATCACGCAGCCTTAGTGACTGTTACAACAAGGCTATTTTTCTTTTAAGGCCAAAGAATAATTAGAGCGTTCCAGTAATATGAGTGAATCGTGCCCTAAAACGTGCTATGAGAAATGTTTGTTTGTTTGTGTCTTTCGGCTTTTCCCGGTTATGGGTCGCCACAGCGGAACTTCGATCCACTAATGATTGGCAGTAGAGTTTAACATGCTGGCTTGCCGGGCCTAACGCACAACCTTCAACGAAGGAACACCCATTCACGCATGTCGCCACACAGAAGACACTCTAACTGAGAATCGAACGGGCAACGTCTAACTGTGAGGCGACAATGCTACCGCAGCGCCACCACCTATGAGAAATGTACTCTACTTAAAAGAAAAACAAAAAAAAGCATTTGGAAAGACTGGAAGTAGCAATACTCAGGAGCCACTTGTCTGTCAAGTGAAGTTACCAGGTGTCTGTTTTTTTACTGTTGGAATAGCGTTTACAACTTACTCATTTAAGTGGACCATTAAAGATCACACAAAATAATATACAGTAATTGTTTTTTTTTTTTACTCAATTGCCATCGGTCTGCATCTGGTTCATTTCCTTGGGTTGTTACATGGTTCTGTGTAAGATCTGTACTCTTTCTGGCTTGTCTCCCCAAATTCCAAAGGTGACATCTGGTACAGGTGGACCGGCAGCTTCTCAGTAGCATTAGAGAAGCCCCTGACCAAGGACTTCTTTTGAGCCATGGCTGACATAACTAATGTTGCTTAACAGCTGAGTTGCTACACTGCTAAATGAATCTTTCAGGGGAGTGCAGGACAGTCAAAACGGTACAGCTGACTGTGTTTTTATAGTCTTTAACTGTCACAGATTATTACTTAGAACAGTTTTCATGAAGCGAGGGTAATGTTGGTAACGTCTTGCAAAACTATTATTACTTACTTTAACTTTATTACATAAAAATAATTTGATGAAATGGCCTGTCAAATCCTGGGTTGCAAGGACAATGTATAGCAGTAGTACTTACTGATAAATTCCAAATGATTCACAAATCATTATTTGAACAAATACATTATTAAAAAAATTCAGGTGAGCCTAAGTAACAAGATTAATATTTGTTGCTAGTACTCTTGCAGCACAAGGCATCCTCTGCTCGACCTCTCTACAATGAGAATACAGTTGTGTATGTAACTTTAATGCAACAGTGTGTTGTAATAGATCGCTGTTGTAAAAGCTAAATCTATATAGGTTTCTTACTCAGGGCATGTGAGTGTGCGACAACAGTTCCAGTAGTCCCCCTTTCCTCTTTGACTGGCAGCCTGGCTCGAGTCGCTGCCATATTGTAACTTTTTTTTTTGTATTTTTTATTTAACTTTCCCTTCCCCAGAATGATGAATGCTATGCTCATGTTCGCAGGCATTGTCTTATGGCATGGGCATCAACACGTATATCCTTACACATTGATGATGCCAACACTACTGGATGCTGGTGATGACGTCAACATCTACATAAAAAAATTAAAATAAAAAAAAAAAACAAAATCAAGATTTAAAGGGGCCACTCTGGAATTCATGGCACCCTATTATTTCAACCCCAAAAACAGAAAATACAGAGGAATTTGGCACAGTTGAGGGGTGTGTTCCATAGTTTAGCTACACTATTTGAATATAGAGATTCACCTGCAGTATTAGATGATTTTGTTGTAATGATTAGTGCTTTTTCTCTGCAGCCAAAAATTCTGTTGGGTAGTAGTGCTGTATTAAGTTGTTATGGGCTGGGCAATTTTCTGGCTTATACAGAAATCTCTGTTTTGTTAGGTAAGACAGTTATGTGATATGGTGGTTCTAACCAGTTTACATCTGTGAGAGTGGTATGTTCTACTCTTATAGTTTACTGCAAGTTTGCCTATTTTACTGAAAATGTGGCTACTTTATTATAATATTGCTCAGGTCTGGACAGTTGAGACCTGAAGGTTAGTGAAGATCAAGGCAGCATATTAGAGAGATGGCAGTAAGAAAGTTGAAGCTGTGCATCTTCTGGCTATGTCACTGCGATAGGTTTTTAGATTGTGTAATGTACCTAGTTTTTGGCGAGCTTTTTTAACCACCTGTGATAGATGATGGTCAAATTTCAACTGGTCATCTACGATTAGACCTAGTAATTTAGTGGGTATTGCTTATTTTGTCATGGAGCTATGGAGTTATTGGCAGAGCTGATTTTGAATGCTGCTGTTTTCTCTGAGTTGTGTTTTGGGGTAAAGAGCAGTAATTTCATTTTGGGGGATTATTAATAGCTGTGAATTATTTAGCCAAGTTTCAATTGATAAGAATGGCTGTTGTTTAAGGTCTTGGAGAAATTTGGCAGAGTAGATTATGGTTGAGAAATCAGTGTATTGAACTAAAGTCTTTTTTTATAGCACTATAGAGGTCATTGATGAATATGTTGAAAACTAAAGGTTTTTTTGTAGCACTATAGAGGTCATTGATGAATATGTTGAAAACTGAAGGTTTTTTTTGTAGCACTATAGAGGTCATTGATGAATATGTTGAAAACTAAAGTTTTTTTTTGTAGCACTATAGAGATCATTGATGAATATGTTGAAAACTAAAGTTTTTTGTAGCACTATAGAGGTCATTGATGAATATGTTGAAAACTAAAGTTTTTTTGTAGCACTATAGAGGTCATTGATGAATATGTTGAAAACTAAAGTTTTTTTGTAGCACTATAGAGGTCATTGATGAATATGTTGAAAAGTATGAGGCCTAGTGTTGATCCTTGTGGTTCAAGCATGAAAGGGGAGAAATCAATTTTCATTTCGATGCTTGTGCTCTGTTTGAAAGGTAGCTATGGAACCATTGCAGTGAAAAATCGCTGAGCCCTAAGGATGAGAGTTTATGCAAGAGATTCTCGTGAAAGACAGTATCAAAAGCTTTTGATAAGTCAAGGAAGATGGTGAAGACTAGGCTTCCGACATTTCAATGGGGTTGATGGTATTATTAAGATTTAGCAAAGCAGTAGTTGTGCTTTGTTGAGGATGTAAGCCGTGATGGGTTAAAGACGTAAGCTGGTTACCTATTAATTGAGAAATTGCATATGAATACACTTTTCCTATTATTTTTTGATAGGGGCAATAAGATGACAGTTAGCCTGTAGTTTGAAAGATCTGCATTGATTCCACCCTTGTGCAGTGGAATAATAAATGACTTTTTCCATAGAGATGGGTTTTATTTTCCAACATGTATCGATTTTATCAGAACTGAAACTGGATAGACAATAGACTTGGCTACTATTTTAAGATGTTTGCCAGGTAATCTGTCAGGGGCACTTGTAATAGGCTTTAATTTTTTGAGTTTTCTGTTTCACTTTTTGTGGGAAATTGGAAGGAGAAACACTGAAGGAGGGTATTTGACTGAGTAGGTACATCAAGTGCTTGATTAGTTACCTGGTTGATTAATGAGTGTAGTCTGTATAAAGTGGTTATTGAATTGGTTGGCTTTGGTATCATTTTGTTTGTGTGTTTGTTGTTGGCATTGTAGATTGCCTGGATTTAACAGTTTATTGATGGAGGCCAGAATAGTTGTGAATTATTATTGTGTTTTGATTGGTTGAGTAATAGGCTGGCTTATCTTTGCTCATAAGTTTTGTTAGGTTTCTTAGATGTCTATATGCTGGTAAAGTGAGAGGTGTTTTATTTTTTTTGACCAGATCCTGCATGCTTTGTCTACTTATTTTCTGAGTTGTTTAGTTGATAAGGATAGCCATGAGATAGGGTTGGCTTTGGCTGTCTCTTTGATGTGGGGCTACAGAGTTAGAACATCTAGGAAGACTTTATTGACCTCAAAGAAAGCATCATTGATGAGGAGAGTGTTTAGTGACTCCCAGTTAAGGAGATGTAGTGTATTGATAAAAGTATCTTCATGAAAAGACATTTTCTTACCTGCTATAATGTGTTTTGGGGCTGTTGCTGTAATACCTTATGGTATTGATTAGTAAGTGATCACTTAGGCAGTCTGACAGAGTTCCATGGGATGACATTTTATTTAGAGATGTTAGGATCCAGTCTAGGGTTGATTACATACTTGAATCATTTACTTTTTAAAGGGCACGGATTCACAATACATAAAGCCTATTGGACTAAAATAAAATCAGTACAAAAGCAACACACTTCCAAGGGGTTCACATTGTTCTACACAGTCTTAGAACAAATAGAAATGTAATAACACATGACACATGATACCTGCCCTGTGAAGGAAGATGGTGATCTAGTTAGGCCACTTATTACAGAGAGCAATCAGTGTATGGCTGGTGTTCAATAATTGGCAAAGAGACACAGTGACACTATACTCAGTGAAAACATTCCCAGAGTTGTGCCTTGTGGCAGAGCCCCTGCTATGTAAGGGACAGAGACCAATTTAATGCCCACAAGCTATTGCACAATGTCAATATTCTCGGTGAAACCTTTTGTAGATGTCTGTTTTGTGGCAGATCTCCTGCTATTTAATTGACAGGGATTGATGCAATGCCCATAGGTTATTGCACAGTGACAATATTCTCAGTGAAAAATGTCACAGAGGTGAGCCTTACAGCAGAGCTCCCACTGAGTAAGGGACAGAGAACGATATAATGTCCTCAGGCTCTTCCTTGTGAAGGAAGACGGTGACCTAGTGGATGTGGAGTCATAAGCCACAGAATAAGGGTTGCTAGCAGAAAACATGGAAGCAGCTTTTCTTTCTTTTTGTGAATCCCATCGTTGCTGAAAAGTAATCTCAGAGATGATGTAACAGTCTTACACTTATGTTTAATTGATGTTAAATACTCTTCACCATCTTTGTGTATACATGCTGCATTTTTATTAGGTCGGGATATATGAAAAAGAAATAGAAGAGTTTAACAGAGAATGGTTTGCATTATGCAATCCAGATCCTTCAGGACTTTATATCCAAAAGGCAACCTGTAGTAATCCAGAATAAATAATATTTTGCCTCTAGTTACACAACAGCAACATCTAAGTATTTCAGTTTGCATTAATGAAGCAGAAGTGATCAGACAGGCACTGATTGCCCCCTCCTTTTTCCTTTTGTATAAGGATTAATAAGGGCAGCATGCCCTGTGCAGAACAGAAACTGACCAGTGACAAGGATTACTGCTTATATTTCTACACCATATTAATATGGAGTGCAGCTGGCAACAGCACATTGCCTTTTTAATGATTCAGTTGTAAGGCTTATGTCTGAAGACTTATACATGGCTAGTCCCCTGAATTCCTTCACATTACTTCAAACCAGACTTCAACTCGGCACGTAAAAATCTACTGCTAATCATTAGCGGACCGGAGTTCCGCTGTGGTGACCCCTAACTGGGAAAAGCCGAAAGACACAACAACAACAATAACTTCAAACCAGGCTTCTATTGCATATGTATCGAAATAAACCAAGTGCCAGGCCACCATGGCTGTAGGTTATTAAATTTATTCAACTTAAAAGTAAGAATAAAAATGGGTAAGCGCTTTCACTATACAACAGATCACTTCATCAGACAGTCACATTAAAAAGAAAAAACATCTATATAGGAAAAGCCATGTGACATAATTTCCTGTTGCAAAAAGCCTATAATTTTTTTTAAAACAGCAATAAAAAAATTAGATCATATAGTAGCACTATACTTACATAACACCAAAGTACAAAACTTTAAAACATTCATATAAAAAATATATATTCTTACTTTTAAGTTGAACAAATGTAATGCCTTGGTGGCCTGGCACTTTGTTTATTTGGATACTGTTTTTTCTTTAAGTGCCATTCCTTTATCTTGGTGGTCTTTCATTGTTTTTTGAGTTTTCTATTCCATATATGTTCTGCCATCCCTTTGAAAGATCCTAGAAGAACATTGACGTCCATCTGCACATTCAGCAGTAATGTACTCCAGAAGGGTGAGAGAGAAAGTGAGATGCCTTCAAATTGAAACTCTCTAATGTATTAAATTGATTGATCCTTCTAGATTTAAATTGGCTCTACCCTATCCCTCTAATCTATCTCTCTCTTAAATATGAGCTCTAGTGATTCAGTGCTATTCCCTCTCCTGTCCCCTCTGTTATCAGCAACCTACCTGATGTTTTGCCTGACATCAGAATTGTTCAATATCACAATGCCAAGGTTACTTAAAAATCTGATGACTCTCTTATCCTTATCAAAAATCATCTTGAGCAAGTCCTTTCCATCATCAAAACTTGGCTCTGCACCCATGGTTTATTAACTCAACTAAATTGATTTTCATGACTAAGCCAATATCTGGGCAATCACTAAGTCTTCTCAACATGTAGTAGATGATCACACCTATTTCAGATGCTTAACATATCATACCAGGTGCATCTGCAATTAACTCCTACTGACGCCTGTAGGTATCAAATATTTCTTGTTCATAACTGCATCAATAATTCCAAAACCATGCTATGTGCAAGGTTTAAAAAAAATTCACCCTAAAGTTTACAGAGTGGCAAACTCAACTACATTAATATTTGACCTCTGTCTAGTGCAGGTAAATAGATATTAACTATTGTTTTATGATATTAATTTCTATAGATATAATTTTAACATTTTTCTAAATATCTCAGTGACCAAGTAACACAGAACTCCTTAGTCTCATGTGAAAGAATTCAGCTAGATGGATAAAATGCTGCTGACAGTATGTGTGTAACTTGTGTTGTTGCTGAGATATTGTAAGTTGTTTACAAAATATTACAAATGTAGTGGTTACTGTGTTTACTCTGACTTATAAAATTGATTTAAGACCTAGAACCTAAAGAATGCCACCACTAAAAAAATAGTTTGCATTGAAGAGTTTGCCATTTATACTTCTTTCATAACCCCTATGGTTCCAGAGATATGAACATTTGTTTGAAATGTGAGGACATAATTTAATTCTTTCAAAAGGCTTAGGCTCCACCTATTGGAAGTTACAGTGCAAAATTCCTGAACTCCATTGGAGTGAATGAGTTAAATATCTCTTTAAAGAAACAAAGTCAGAAATAAGCAACTTGTTTTGGGCATAGATAATTTCATGCTACCTCTAAGTGCTTTCACTAATATGGGAAAAACAAATTCTCTCAGCACACTTTTTCTAGACACTCCCTGTCATTACCTTCACTTATCAGAAATTACACTAGCCTATTTATATGAATATCAGATATGATGATGTCAATTTTAGTTCATTCCTCAACATATGGGCTCAGATATGATACTCTGTTCCAACTCTGTCATTACTCCAGCTTGTGGAGACCAATATATTCTTGAGCTCCTTTCCTACCCACAATGCACCATGCTTAACTTCCCTCAGATCTTGTTTGCCACTTTTGCGACCAGACATGGTTGACTACTGCTCTTGAGGTTTTGCATTAAGATAACTATTGTTTCTTTAAAATCTTTATTCTTAATCACTATCTGTTATTAAATCTTTCTCTGATTAATAACACTGTACATTCTGTTGAGTTTTTGCGACCTTTGTTCTGTATTTTCCCTTATATGTTTGCGAGTTATTCTTTCTAGCATGGTTGGTAGGCCTTTCCTACCCCTGTATATTCCTCACCATTAAGGCTGTTATACCTTTCGTCTTTCTAATTTACAAAAAAAGAAATTGCTATCCTCTTTGTCTGTCTTTTTTCTAGTGGCAGTATTTAGTTTTTACTATACAAATATCTGGATTCTTTTGTGGATATCTGATTGCTTAGTATTTTAACAGTGGCTATGTCTGAAAAAGGTTTTACCAAGTATGCAAAATGTGGGCACAAGATACCTTTATTGATGCCCACTCTTTATGCATTTACTGTTTAGGGGCTGAGCACTTCTACCAAGAATGACATTTGCAGTGGGTTTAACTCAAGCACCTTAACAGAAGGGAGAAATAAATTAATATTGAAATGTTTATTGCCAATTACTTTTTCTCAGACCATTGCTGGAGTTCAGTCTCCAAAAGCTAAATCCAAGGACTGTCAAAGTCCAGGTCTTCAGACTCTATGGCTTCAACTTTGAGCCAAGGAAAAAGAAAACAAAATTGGATCTGACATATCCTGCAATCTGACCATCCTCTGATCTGATGAGATATTTGGCAAGTCCTTCCTCTGTTCTGAAAATAATGTACTATGGATCCAAAGTCCCCAGATCTGAAGCCTTAGCTTTGAACTGTGTATTCACCTTCAGTGGATCCCATACTGTCCAGGGTGCCTCCCCTTTTCCTGAGCAGAACTCCAGGTCCCTTCAGTGGTGTCCTCTCATTTCTCCAAAAGTCTCACAGAAGGCCATGTGGAAAGAATGATGATGAGATTGCTCACAGAGCAGTTTCAGAAGGGAGTCTTCACGGTTCCTACCCTCTCGGGTCAGGAACATTGTTTGACTATTCCACTGCTAGCTATTCCTCCTCTAATCCAATCTGTGGGATTAGAGTCCTTGAATCTGAGCATTCCAGACCCTTCTGTTTCAGATCCGAAAAGAGTTTTCTCTTTGGATCCTACAGTTACTTTGATCACACTGGCTTTAACATCTTCAGATCTTGATGACTCCGAGTCAAAGCTTGCAGGTCACATCCAAGGGAATAGCATCAAATTGGAGGTTTTGGAAGCCATCTCTTCTACTCAAACTTCCGTGTTGGATAGCTCTGGTCTGGCTTCAGACTTGCATGGCTGACTCTGAGTGGAGGGAACTGATGAAACAGAAACTCATTTTCTCGACTCTGTTGGCTTCCTTTTCTCCACAGCAGTTAGCTTTTGAGGTTGTCAAGAGGGTTTTCTGTGCTCCGGCAGGTCAGGTTGGTCCTTCTCCCTTGGATCCACCCTCGATATCTCAGCTGACTTTGCACTATAACCCTCAGCACTCTATGCCACTGGGACAGCCAGCCCAGAGCTCCCAGTTGAGTATTGTCATCTTTTCCGATACTGCTCCAGATCATCCCACCAAAGAAGTCCCTAGGAAGAGGATGTGCAAAAGGAGGCACTTGGACTCCCCACCCCCCTCAGGAGTCTGTCACTGAGGATATTGACTTTGATGATGGAGAAGGGTCTCCTAAATCATCAGCCATTAACATTTCATTTTGAGACATCCTTGAAATCCTAAAACAGAAGGGTGGTTGGTCTGCCCAAAACTCAACTCCTGAAGAGTCAATATTTCTGGAGGCTTTTGGGACTGGCCCATCTACCTCCTGGGTCACTCCACCCACTGACAGATTCATTAATTTGGTTTTAAGCAGGTGTAGAAGGAACATGATATGATTGAGCCAGTCCCCAAGAGACCAGACAGGATTCTGGCTCCACCATTAAGAAGAGAAAATTGGAGTAAGGGAGTACCAGTTGATGCTATGGTCATGGCGGCAGCTACGAAGAAGGACCTCACCAAACAGAGTTCCACTGTCCATCCCCCTAACTGAGAATCTTTGGATATGGGCAGATTTGGGAAGTGGGTATATGCTTTGTTGACTTTTGCTGTCTAATGGCTGAACTATTTGGCACATTTCATGAGATTGCGAAGAGACTTAATTAAGGAATTTTCAAACTGCCTTTCTGTGACCACTACTGCAGAGGCTCAGATTCTGTGTTCTCACAGTTGGCTATCCTGCACTCTGTTGCAAATTCATCTGTAAGGCTCATTTTACATGCTGCAGAAGGCACGTCAAGGGCTGCAGGCTCAGGCATTTCCATAAGGAGGCATGCCTCAATGTACCTGTGTTATTTTGCGGAACCTTTTAATTCATCTTTTGTTCTTCTTTGTTTGGCCCCACAGTGAAAGGCACACTCTCCAGGTGTGAGAAGAATGGAAAGACTCTATCTGCCATGGGTGGAAATTTTTTGACCTCTCAAATGACATTTTCCAGGAATCAATGGAGAGGTCAAAAGAGGTGGTTCAGGAAGTCTCAGGGTCCTTTCCAGGGCATGTGTGAAGGTATTTCCCCCAGAGGCAGAGGGGGAAGCGATAATGGCAGAAGATGCCCCCGGGAAAGAGGAGGCCCACAAAACCAAATGTCTAGAGATACATTTTTCGAGAGACCCTATCAGTGCTCCTGAAAGGAGGCCCGATTGCCTTCCTCTGTTGGCAGTTGAGGGTTGCTTATCTCTGCACCAGGAAGCCTGGCTAAACATAAAAGACATTTTGGGTGCAGAGAATTATTTCCAAAGGTTATATTATTCCCTTTTCCCCTTCCACACCCATTACCCAAGAAAACCCCTACTGTTCCACCCAATCAGAGGGAAGCAGCAGCACTGGAAATTCCAAAGCTGATAAGAAATAGTCATCCAAGAAGTCCCTCCAGACCAAATAGAATCAGGAACATACTCAAGATTCTCTTTAGTGCCAAAAAATACAGAGGACTAGAGAGTGATTTTAGATCTTAGCATGTTGAACAAATCGGTTTGGCAGATCAACTTCTGGATGGTCATGATTCAGCCCATTCTGTTCTTACTGAAGAAGGATGACTGGATGTGCTTGATAGACCTTCAGAATGCTTGCTATCACATTAAAATGAACAGATGATCCAGAAAGTACTTACGCTTCCAGCTGGGAGCCATTCATTGCCAGTTCAGAGCACTGCCCTTTGGCCTCACCACAGCTCCCAGTTTGTTTACCAGATGTATGGCAATAGTGGCAGCTCACTTGAGACTGCAGGGTTTCCGCATGTTTACATTTTTGGACAACTGGCTCATTACCACTCTGACCAGGCATCAACTGGTATAAGCTCAAGACCAAGTGTTGCAGACTTCTTCAATTCTTGGAATAACCATCAATCACAGCAACTCACAATTACAACTAACCCAGACATTGGAATTCATAGAAGCAATATTCAACACAGTATCAATGGTAGCAACTCTTTCCCATTTGAGAATACAAACAATATGAAATCAGGTCAGGAAAGTAATTTGCAGTACAAAAATTCCATCCTGGTTGACTCTATAAACCATGGAATCAATGTAAGTGGCAATAGTCTTAGTTCCTTTAGCATGATATCAAATGAGAATTCTGCAGTGGATGCTACAAGCACAGTGGTCAATTCTATCTCATCCCATGTCAAAAAGATAAGAATAACTCAGATATGCAAAAGTTATCTTTCCTGGTGAATGCAGTCAAAACAATTGCTGCTAGGCTGTCCTTTCATTCTTCCTCCACCCAAGGCCACAGTTACCGTGGATACTTCCCAGATTGGGAGGTCTTTTCTGGGAAGATGGTCCAAGGCAGTTGGTCCCCCGAAGAGGATAACTTGCATATCAATGTTCTGGAAATGAGAGTGGTGCTTTTGGCATTGCAAGCATTCCAAAACTCTCTCCCTGTCAGAACAATTGGGCTCCAAATGGACAACATGCTGGTAGTTTGGTACATAAACAAGGAGGAACCAAATCTTACCCCTGTGTTGAGAAACCCTGAGGGTGTGGCAATGGGTGATTTCTTCCAACCGCTTTCTAATTGCAATACATATTCTAGGGAAGTCCAACATGATAGCAGACAAACTGAGCAGGTCCATCTTACTACCTTATGAGTGGTCTCTCAGCAGTAAAGTGGCAAACATGATTTTCTTTCAGTGGGGCCAACCTTGCTGTGATCTCTTCGCATCTCTCCTAAACAATAAGTGCAGCAGCTTCTTTGCCCTAATCCCCCTCCTGGAGAGTCACTGATGGATTCTCCACTCCATAGTTGGCCCCCTAGTCTTCTATACATTTATCCCCAACTCCTTTAATTTGCAAATTCCTCCAGAAAGCAGCCAGGTTGAAGAGCACAGTCATTCTCATTGCACCTTACTGGCCTTGGAAAATTTGTTTCCCCTTCCTTTGGCCTCATCTTCTGTACCCGCCTTGGATTCTGGATCTGACTCCAGACCTTCTCTCTCACCCAACAGGCATGATTCACCCAGACATCTCAAACCTCAAACCAACTGTGTGGCTTCTCCAATTCCTTTGATAGCCAGGCAACCTATGTTGTCTTCACCATTTCCATTCCATTCTGTTATCTTCCCACAAATCCACTACGAGGAAACTCTACTGAAGTAAATGGAGAAGATTAATTTGCTGGGCAGATAAGAATCAGGTTAAACCTTTCTAAGCACTGATGCATTGCGTTCTTGGATTTTTAGTGAGTTTTTTTAATGAAGATGCTAGTTCATTGATTGTCAAAGTCCAAATCGCTGCCTTTTGAATTTCCATGTGGGATTTCAGAATTCTTCCCTGGCTTCCTCTAAAATATGCAAAGCATTTTTGAAAGGTACTCTTCTACTTAGACCTCCTAACAAAGATCCTATACCGCCATGGGATTTAAATTTGGTATTGCAAGCCTTGACACAATCTCACTTTGACCTTCAGCGAATTGTGAATTAAAATTCTTGACCTGGAAGACTATCTTTTTAGTTGCAATTACATCTGCTAGAAGAGTTTCAGAACTTCAAGTATTATCTTCTAAGCCCCCATATTTGATTTCCCACAAGGACAGAGTCACTTTATGTATCAATGCTTCATTCCTAACTAAGGTGGTGTCAGAATCTAACATTAACCAAGCCATTAACCTGCCAGTATTCTACACAGACTTTACAAATAAAGGAGAATATAAGCTGACACTAGATGTTCATAGACAATTACATTTTTACTACAATTTAGAAAGTCAGACCAGCTCTATTTCCTTTACACATCACAAGATGGGTGAATCAGTCACAAAGGTTACTTTAACCAGATGGTTGATGGATTGCATCTCTTTTGTTTACACTAAATTGAATCTCCCCTTGCCAAAGTCAATAAAGGCACATTCCACAATATCTGTGGCTGCTTTCACTGTATTTCTAGTATAGAGCATCCATGGATGATATTTATGCAACTGCTGCTTGGTCAAATTCTTATACTTTTATCACTCATTACAAATTGGAAGTCTCAAGGGGAAGAACATCCTTTGTGTCAACCATACTCAGGAATATCCTCCCTTAGAGTCCACCCAGGAATTTAAGTAGTTGGGGACTCTGTCCCATACATTGAGGAATGAAAATTGACATCAGATAAAGAAGGTCTGTACCTCCCATAATGTTCCATCTGTGTTGCCCATTTTCATTATTCCTCCATCCCCCTCCATTTCTCACAAATGACTTCTGCAGGAATGACACCTTTAAGGACACCATATGTCCCTAGTGTTGAACTCCACTTATGGCAATTCTTTTATAGACTGTCTGTCTTTCTCTCTGAAGCTGTAATAAGGATCTGAAGGAAGTTGGGCATGGTGCATTGTGGTAGGAAAGGAGCTCGAAAATTTGTTGGTCTCCATGAGCTGGAGTAACATCTGAGTCAGATCGAGTATCAGATCCGAACCGATACATTGAGTAAGAATGAAAATGGACAACATAGATGGAACATTATGGTAAGTACACAACTTCTTTTTTTTTCTTTATTCATACATATCTGCTTAATCAGCTGTAGGTTCACATGGCGGCCTGAGAATATCCTCACATTCAGTGGTCATGACGCATTAAAACTCATGCTGAATGGGAGAGCCAGTCTATTTTGTAGAGGCATAGGGAAGAAATACACTCTACCTAGAAAGTACCTCACCTAAGAATTAAACTGGAGAACGAAGTGCTGTCAGGTAGCAATGCAAACCTCTTTGCATTTGTGCTGTTCAGTCTCCTGAAAAATCAAATGGCAACATTTGAATGGCTGTAATTACAATTTGGATCCTTCCTATTTAATCTATTATAATCCCATACCTGCTGCCCTTCCTTGGTCAGCAGACTAACCATCTTTAAGTCCTCATACCAGTAGAAATTGTCTTAACAGGTATGCCTTAGTTATCAGCAGATCACAAAATAGCACACCCTAACTGATCAGGTTTTCTTAATAATTCAGACAGAAACATGAAATTCCCTTCTTTCTTCTTTAAGAATTAAAATAATTCTAAACCATTCCAATGTCAGCTAATATTTTGCTGCCGAGAGAGAGAGAGTACAATATTGATTTTTTAATCATTCTGTGATTACTTGAAGCCTCTCCAGTCCTCACCTCATTTCCTTGTCCTCTTTAGACTTGAATCCATTTTGTATAGTATCAGAAGCTTGACATCAGCTAGATTTCTTGATCCATTTTGTATAATATTAATAGCCTGACATTGTATAATCTGAACTACATATGCTCATGCACAGGTTTCCTAGTTTTTTTTTCTCAATTTTTTTTTTTACTTTTCAAATACATTTGAATGAATTCCATAGTATTTATACATAACATGTTAAATAACTATGTACACTGTTTGCATTAGCCTGACACTATAATAGATCTTTATGTATATAGTTACTTTATAAGTATGTCCAATCCATTATCAGAGTGTTTGATCAATTATTGTGTCAATCAATGATTATACTTTTCCCCAAGGGTTGTTGATAAATGGCTTTGGATAAATTCATAAGTTCTTTAATTTTAATTTCCAATAATACTGTGGTCTTCAGAAGGCTGTAGACGTCTTCCAAAGTTGGTATTGTGTTTGTATTCCATTTTCTTGTTTTACACTTCCTTGAAATTGCAAGTATAGTCCATACTAGATATATGCTTGACCTATTCAAATGAGGACCTTCATTCACATTTAATAATACAAGAGGTTTAGGTAAATAAAATGATGTTTCTGGTATTTTTTCATATTAGAACATTTTTCATCTAGATTTAATTGATCGAAATGTATATTTTCGTTTTGGAAATCTTCCATATAGTGATTTCTATAGGCATCAAGAATGTCACCTATATCCAAGACATTTTCCCTTTCTTTTCATGGAAGATACTTTTAATGTTATTAGCTTTTGATTGTATTTTGATTCTTGTGGCCAAGGTATTAATTTTTAGTTTTTCTAAAGCTAAACTAGTTTTATGTGTTAGAATTTCATTGCATTTATTGTTTAATACTTCTACTTTCTTTTTCATCTCCAAATGATTTTGATTTTTTTCAGCTTTTACTGACAAAAGTTTGGATTGCATATCAAATAATTCAGAATCCCGTTCTCTATTTTTTTTTTTATACCAAGTTAGGGTTTTACCATATATGTAAGCTTTTAATAAGTCCCATATCATTATCTTATTTATCTCTGTGGTGTAATTAATATGGAAGAGGAACTGTAATTCAGATAATAACCAGGGTTTGAACTCTTTAATTTTAGTTATATGTGCTGGAATTCTGGAGTTAAAGATTAATGGTCTGTACCCATTTTGAAGTTTTAAAATCAATGAATTGTGGTCTGAAAAGGGGCAGGGAGTGACTGAGAAATTAATTATTTTAGAGTGCAAGTCATAGGCAGCAAATATTTTATCTATTCTAGTTTGGCTACCAAATCTGTGATCTTGATGGGAAAACAACAAAGATTTATCTTTTTTAAATTTGAAAGCATCTACAAGATGAAATGATTCTACCCACTTGTTTAAAGCTTTTGATACAGCAGATGTACACAGCAGTCTTTTATTTGTAGTTTCAGAAATATCAAATATACAGTTAAACTCTCCTAATATTAAGTTGCCTTTATAATTATTGGAAATGAAATCCAAGTGTTTAACAGTTACTGTTCCAATGCATGGGAACCAGTATAGATTGGCTAGGGTCCATATTCTATTATTATATTTAACTATTACTAATAACATAAGGCCTTCTTTATCTTCATACTTATAAATGATTTCTGGGTTAATCACATTTGTTTTCCATAAAATTGTTACCCCTTTAGTCTTTGTCTTATAAGTGGATTGTACCGATATCATATATTCCTTAGAATTCCATTTGTAATTGTCACTTGCTTTGAAATGAGTTTCTTGAAGGAAGACAATTTTGTGATTTGTTCAGTTTTAAATATTTCAGTATATTTGATCTCTTGCTAGGATTGTTTAAGCCATTGGTATTTAAAGGTAACAAAGCAAAATCCAACTTGGGTTATTTAGACTATGTATTTTTTTTTTTTTGTTTTACTGTGACTATTCAACATTTTCCTCTAACTATAAAGTATATGTTTGAGCTTTTAAAGAAAATTATCAGTTTTATACTTTGAGTGTTTACCAATAAAGCAATGTTTTGGTCAGGCATACTAAAAATATTTTTGTGAAATAAATTTAAATTAATAAATGTTAACAAAACTAAGATTCTCATTAGCCATGGATTGAAAATCATTCCTAATCTGATGGATAAACCTAAGTCCATAAGATTATCACTCATACCTTGACAATCCAGAACATCTGAGCTCCATAAATTTAATTATCATATGGAGAATATGTGTAATAGGAATAAGCAATATTTATATTAGTTTGAACAGATATAGTACTATTATAGATTAGACAGAATTCTAATACAATACAAATGCCTACATATTGTATAAGCAATTCATATTTACATGAAAGATAGATGACAAGCAATTCAATCTTAGTAAACTAGGATGTATCATATATAAAACCTCAGTAAAAGATTATACCTCACAGTTATTTAACATATTCACCCTTATTGATGAAGTCTTTCAAAACTTATTACTTAATATAAATAGATGGTGATAATATTTATACCTAATGTTTAAAATACAATGTATTTTACTGGATATATCAGAAGTTATATTTCATTGTTTGCCAGCATTTAAGTAATTACTTTGTTGCTAACTTACTTAAAGCATCAAGTTTTATGTGAACATTGATGGAAGTTAGTGCATTTTAATCATCAGTGCATCCCTCTTGCCCCCATTTCCTACACATAAGGATTTTTATATCTGTCATTTCTTATTATAAAATGAATGAATTATAGGTTAAAAACAACAAATTCACTTATTGTGACTAATGATTACAAGTTCCCTTTCCATATTCATAAATTACCATTTTATGGCATATACTGAAAGTTTTTAGATTTAAATAGCAACATTCTATTTTGTATAATCAGCAAAGGTTAAAATGAGTGATTATTGTCAGTTCAGTACTAGTTGTGTGATTGTTACATTCTGTGACAGTCTTAGTTCAGGCTTCTATTGTTTTCCTTGAACAACTTTGTCAGTTTGATGTCATGTATAAAACATTAGTAACCTTAATAACAGCTTAAGTATTATGTATGGTCAAGATACATTACAAAACCACAATTCAAGTTAAAGCAATTATATGACTTGTTATACATATTTACTTATATAAGAAAATCATTGTACTTCCCCTTGATGTTCAATGTAGTGTATGTGATTTATGACAAGTTAAAACAGTAGTGTAAGCTCATGTTATTAAATCCTGTCTTTAATATCTAAATTCAGCAGACTGCTTCATCTTATAAGATGATTATATATTTTATGTCTTGAATTACTAAAATCATACATTACATAACTATTGTATGTTTTTGTTTTTTGTTTTTTGTGGCTGTTGCTTAGTTATTTGAGAGACCACAAGCTGTAATTCTTCTTCTTCTTAGCTCCTTCTAAGCATGTTTATACAGTCCATAAACTTTAAATTATGAGACCCTTCTAGTTTCTTATTTGTTATAAGTATATTCCATCCTTGCATACACACATATCAGTACTTCAAGCACAGGCAACAATGCCCATCCAGTTTTGCCAAAATACAATTCACTAGTTCATGTGGTGTGTTTCCAGGCTGTTCTTAAAATATCCAAACCAATAATTGTCCTGTTCTATTTTACCAGCCAGTTCCATGCAGTGGCCAATCTGCCGGTGAGCCACTCAACATACCTTCCATTCCCACAGATATTTCCACAAAGGAAATCTGATGACTCTCTAGCACTTTCTGGCAGCCCCAAACACCACTAGAATCAGCTATCTGCATATGCCCAATACGTCTGAGCAAGCTCACCTCCCAGACCACTGCAAAGGGTACTGCACAAGATCAAGTTCTCTTAGTCTTTACAATAAGTCATAAGTCCTTAATGTTTATGAACCAAAATACATTTTAAATATAAAATTGCATTTATTATTTTTTATTATTTTTTTTTTTATCAACAATCAACTTAATGAGCTAAACGAAGTGTTGGGAGACCATCAATATGCGTACATGTGGTTTAAAACAGGCCCTTTATATATATATATATATATATATATATATATATATATATATATATATATATATATATATTTTTTTTTTTTTTTTAATTGCCGAGAATCATCTCAGAGTTTCCTTTGAGCCATTAAGCATTATCGTCACTCTGTTTCCGTTGCCGTAGCAACCTGAGAGCATCTGTTTCTGTTAGTGTGTCTGTGTACTGCATACCAGAGGTTCACAATGCACCTGAAGCAAAGCTTCACTTTACTACAACTTCAAGCCTAAATTCCCTCCCTTTCAGCGTGGCAGCAGCCAGGAAAAGAACGGAAAGCAAACAGATAAAAAAATAAAAAAAAAACAAAAAAAAAACCAAAACCTTCCAACAAGCCAGCACAACAAGATATAACACATTCTTCCAGCCTTCCCACCTCTCACTCAGCAGATGTATAAACAAACTATTCTCTGCCAAAATATCCCAAATCACAGTTTTATCCACTGCCTTCCCCTAGATCCAGGCTAAAACACCAAATGTTTCTTCCTAATACACAAGCATCAGTAAACCTCGATTCCCGGAGATGAAAACGGCAACATACAGCAGCTACCAGACACAGCTGCATCCACACACACCATGTCAAGCTTAATCAAACAGCTCTCGTAGCTATGATACCTGCCATAATTGATATTAACTATGTTTAGACAGAATAATAATGACATTTGTACTAGCTGCCAGACACAGCTGCATCCATGCACACCATATCAGAATTGATCAAATAGCACTCATAGCTGTGATACCTGCCATAATTGATATTAACTATATTTAGACAGAATAATGATGACATTTGTACTAAGAGCTTGCTAGTGTTATTTAACCAGGATATACATGACATTTCTAAATAATACTTTAACTGAAAAAGGCATTAGTCTCCATGACAGTGTTTTTTTCAAAACACTGTACTGTTACTGCTATTATATATGATATTTTTTTATATTTGAGTCTGAATTCTGATGAATGGTACCTTGTTGAATTAATTACTTAAATTATTAAAAGTAAAATTAATGAAAAATGAACAAGATACGTATTCATTGAATTCAAGTAGGGGAATAGAAACTTCTGTGTTTGTATTATATGTTGCTTTGTTTGGCTTATATATATAATTTAAATAGTAACCCATCTTGACCTACCTTTGTTTGTGAAGAATTATTGGACTCTCTGAACATTCTGAATAAATCTTTACTGTTTCTCAGTTGTTTAAGAATCCCTCCTTTTTTTAAAAAATGAAAACAGATGACAAGTGATGTACCATATCAGTTGATACTTTGACAGATGTAGTTGTAAGAGTTATTTTTTAGGGACAGCTATCTTGGAATCAATTTTTTGTTTCTTCTTTCTAGCATCAGTCCAAGGATTTGTTTAGACAGCCGCAGTGGTGCAGCAGTAGCATTGTTGCCTCACAGCAAGAGGTTCTCCCGTTCGATTCTCAGCTGGAGTGCAGGGATGCCTTCTGTGTGGAGTCTGCATGTCCTCCCCGTGGTTGGGTGGCATTCAAAAGACATGCGTAAATGGGCATGCCTTCGTTGAAGGTTGGACGTCGAGCTGGCACCTCATTGTTCGTGAAAATCTACTGCCAATCATTAGTGGACCGGAGTTCTGCTGTGGCGACCCCTAACCGGGAAAAGCCGAAAGACAAACAAATATTATTTTAGGAGTAGGGGCCATCCATTCCATTTCTTCTGGGATAGACACTATGTTGTTGTTTTTGATGAATATAGTAGCTTCTTCTAACTCATTAAAGGTTCTCATCTCATTGGCAAAAAGTATTTTTATTTTGGCTGGAAAGGCCAGCTGTGCTTTAATGTTGTTTTGTTTCAACAGTTTTATTATTGGCCAGACTTTTTTCCTTTGTTCTAGTATTCTGGAAGAATAATCATTGTCAAACCTTATCAGGCTTTGACTGTATTTTAAGGGTGATTTTCTCCAAGCAGATTTTAATATTAGTTCCTTGTCCAGAAATGAAAGAAATTTTATAACTATGGATCTAGATGGCGTATTTGTTGAGTTAGAAGCAGGTTTCCTCAGCGCTCTATGCGCCTTTTCAATTCCAAATGAAAGTCCCTCTTTCAAGTCTAAAAATTCAGGAATCCAGGTTGAGTGAAATAATATCTTCGCCTTCAGTGTTTTCAGGCAGACCAAAGATCCTTATGTTGTTTCTCCTTTCCCTCTTGTCTAAGTCATCTGTTTTGTTAAGCAGCCACGTATTCTGTTTAAGCAGAACTTCTTTTTGGCATTCTTCCTCTTTGAGTCTCCCTTCAATGTCACTTAGAGAAGTCTCTATATTTGCTATTTTTGTATGGTGTTGCTGTAATAGTTCTTTAAGAGTATCAGTCTGTTTTTGAGAATTTAATTTGAAGTTTTCTAAGTCATTTTTAAAGCTATCCACCTTCAGAGATAGTTCCTATAAGGCAGATGTCATCAAGTATTCTTTTTTCCAAGCAACATCTGGATGAGAATTCCTTGAGTTGTTCATATTCTATGACTCAATATATCTCCAAGTTACTTGACAGGAAATGTTTGTATATCTCCACAAAATTTATGTTTATGTAGTTTAGTAGTTTATCTATAGATTTCTGACGTTTTAAACTTGAAAGTAATAAAATGTTCCTATATTATTATACTAGTTTATGGAGCTCCCAAAATTCACTGCTCTCAGTTGACCATATAGGCTCCTCCCCAGGTTTCCTAGTTTTGATGTATTATTTCCCATTGTAATTGCTGACTGCCTAACACTGTTCTTGAATAATGGCTTATCTTTCATCAGTTTTTCTACTGTTTATTGTTTTTTTACTATCTAATTGTACCTTATTTTTATATTAATCCTTCTTGCTTGTATCCCTGTACTACCCTAGGTATGTCTGCAGTAGGTCCTTTGTGGACATTGCCCTTGTCAGCACCCATAAACAAGTAATAATACAATGATGAAGTATACTTTCTTGCTCCAAATAACTTATTTTAAGAATACCAATCTTTTCAAAAACAAAACAGCAGAGAATACTGCAAAAAGAAAGCTAAGCAAGAACCGTCGTTATTTTGTAAGCACTTTTGTCCCTTTATCTCCACTTGGAGTTTCTTCAGACATCTCAACACTCATGTTTCTCTATTAAAAAGTAAAATGAACCAATCAAATCTTAAGAAAATCAATTAACTATTAAACTCAAGTCATATGACACAACAAACAAAAACCTAAGTCATAAAGTACTTCTTTAAAATAAATCTTGTTATGAATAACTTTAACACACATTTTTCACATTGCCTTTTTATAAAAAAGCATCACACAACTCTCTAAAAATTTCAAAGTGGTGTTAAATGACCATTAGGAAACAAGTTGAAATGATCAAAAACCCTTACTCTCCAGCAATTAAATAATGTTCACGCTAATGGTAATAGACTTTTTACATCAAAGAAAAAACTTTTTATACCTTTTTAACCTAAAAATAGTAATAATTAACCTCACAGGAAAAGCAACACATCTAAGGAATCCTAAATGACTACCAACATTACTTTCATTTGTCACCCTTATTTGTCATTTAAAGTATCAGTTCTTAATGCTAAAACACTTGCTATGGAGATACGGTTATGTTTCCTAATGGTTATTTAACATTACATTATTTAATTGCTGGAGAGTAATGGTTTTTGTTAGTTTTTGATAATTTCAGCTAGTTTCCTAATGGTTATTTAATGCCACTTTGAAATTTTTAGAGAGTAGTGTGTTTTTATAAAAATGCAATGTGAAAAATGTGTGTTAAAGTTGTTTGTAACAAGAATGATTTTAAATAAGTACTTTATGACTTAGATTTTTGTTTGTTATGTCAAATGACTTGATTTTATTAGTTAATTGATTCTTAAGATTTGATTGGTTAATTTTACTTTTTAATGGAGGAACATGAGAGTTGAGATGTCTGAAGAAGCTCCAAGTGGAAATAAAGGAACAAAAATGCTTACAAAATAACGGTGGTCCTTGCTTAGCTTTCTATTTAAGTATTCTCCTCTTTTTTTGTTTTTGTTTTTGAAAATATTGTTTTGCGGTTTGTTTGATAACAATACCAATCTATATGTAAAACAAAGAGAATCGCATTTCAGTGTTTCGGAGGCTGTCTAGGCATTACTCTGTATTCACAAACTATCTAACAGATCTTAAATCTCATCATATAAGTTGGTTGGTTGCCTTAACCTGAAGAGGAGGCGAATTCTGTGCTGCAGCTGCTCTATATCCAAATAAACATTTACATGATTTTGTAGCTGATACTGGGTCAGTCAACAAACAGATTACTATTCCTTGTGTCTCTTTTGTCTGACACAAGCATCAAACCAAGTGTGGCTGCCAGTATTTCATTTTAAGATATTTAAACAGCTGATTGATATCATACTTATTTAAAAGAAAATGCAAAATCTATATGAGCAAAGAAACCCAAAAATATTGGCATGATTAATGTTGAATTATTCCTAGGCAGTGTAGAAGTATCTACACTCAGTGTGTATTACAACACAGTCTACAAAATGATCAGTGTTGCTGATGTCTCTATTTTATATTGTATTACAGAAAAGAATGAGAAGACTGGAGCAACATGTGACTCAACGATGAAGGAAAAAAGAATGTGTGATGATAATAATATGTTAACAAGAAATCAATATCCTGCTAAGAATGGAACGCAGGCAATATGCAGCACAGCTCGTGTTCATTTTATGGAAAGAAGTCATAGTTCTGAAGAAATACATAAACAAGATCTGGCAGGGGCAAAAAATATGAGTCCACCTTCTAACACCAAGATGTATTGTGAAACACAAAGGGGTCAAGAAATAAGAAACGAGGAAAGAACTATATCCTGGGAAAGAAAGAAAGCCTCTTTGAGTCCAGCTAGAAAACATATTAAAGTAACTAAGCAAAGACCAAACAGTGCATCACCTTCAAGATGCTGGAAAGGTCTATGCATTCCTGACAACAATGCCGCAGAAAAGGAGAAACTTAATGACATCAGTGAAAATAAAGTTGCACTAAGAGTTTCTAAGTATAATATCAGTGAAGTTCGTGAGTTCATGAACAAAAAACAGAATGAAAGAAGAAGAAAGGAACTTGAAAAGAAGAGATCATTGAAAGAAGCTGAAGAAAAAAAGAGGAAGAGTTTGCAAGAGCTACATAGCAAGCAAAAAGAAGCACTTAAGAGGAAGCAGAAAGCACTCATACAGCTAAACCAGGTTAAGTTTATACTTCTGAAAACTGTGTTTTATGACCAGTCAGTGCTGTAATGCTTATATGAATAGAATATGTTTTCCAGAGTTTGGATGCTTTCATATAAAACACACATATATGTGTGTGTGTGTGTGTGTACATGTATATATATATGTGTGTGTGTGTACATATATATACATATATCTATATATATATATATATATATATATATATATATATATATATATATATAGGGTCCATATCAACCTCCTTGAAAAGCAATATACTGAAAGTCATAATACTGAATGTACAGTGTTATAATGCAAAAATGCTAATATGTTAATATGTTAAAATGCTGAAATCAAAATCTCCCATACGTGAGGACACTTGGGCTTTCTACCCTGCAGTTTTCCATGTTATCACTTGTTACTGAGTTTCTCTCACTGGAAATTTTTGTTCACTAGCTGTATACTGGCTGGTGCCCATTTTAGTATATTTTAAACAAAGGAAGAGAGGAAAGGTAGCATGGAAAGATGTGAGTTGAAATAGTGCTAGTAGTAGCGGCAGATAAACCAACACAAAAAAAGTCAAGGAATGAGAGGAGAGGTACTGAGAAATGGAAGGAAACACAAGGGAGTGACAGACCAGACAGACAGAGGACAACTGGTGATGGAGTGAATTCAACCACAAAATGGGGAGGGAAATAAATCACAAGGGGATAGGTGAGGTGATATCGGACAGCAGCATTGCATAATACTGCACCCTATCTGAAGTCAGTCACGTCTGTGACACCCTCATGCCTGGGTCCAGCCACTGTTGTCCTGCTGGGGAGGACCTGGCATATCTGTGATTCTTGACAGTCACATGAAGATGCACCCCAATGCTGGTGGCCAGCCTTCACTCTAGCAAGATTGTCACCAGATCTTTCACCAGTATGAAGCCCCAATGATGACTGCCCGTGGGAACCCTGCTCCCCCACGAGGGACAGAGCACCAGAGGCTGCCAGCCACTGAATGACCTTTGTCACCCTGCAGAGAGTGTGGCCCAAAGACCACTGAGGCCCAACAATTGATGATGAGGCAGTTCTACGTTGCTGTGGCCATTGTCACACCACATCCAGTGCTACAGAAAACATTGCATAAAATATGAAGCAGAGATTTCCTTATTTCACAGTGCAATCAGCACACTTTGTATACTGCTCAGATATATTTATATTAAAAATAAAATGGCAGAAAATATACAAAATAAATGAAAATATAACTGAAGGACAAAATGAAAATATATCTGACTAGGCTTTTCACAGTTAGTTCCAAATTTGTTTACAGAGATGTTCTGTAAATAATGTAAGTTTCACATCCACCAAGTTTTATTTACCATTGCCTTGAGTCAAAATCCCACAGAGCCATTACAGAAACGAATATGTAAAACAAAGGTAATTTCTGAAGGCCTCGCTTAGGCTTTCTTCCAGCTCCACAAAAGTCTTCATCTTATTTATCTTCCATCAGGCCACAACTACAACAGGCCCTAACATAGCCATCCAGCACCAGGAACCATGAATCTTTGGGCAGAACCCCTACTTTGCTAAGTGACGACACTTCGGTGGAGGAATCATCTTATTTCTGTCTTCCAGGCTGTAACCACTTGTTTAGATCTAAATGTTAAGTTAGTTTCACATCATTCCAGTTACTATACTGAATTACCTGGCTAATTTTTGTGAGACTTTGAAGACATAAGGGACATTTAAAGGCATATGTTCCATACAAAATATGAAAGAGAGACCCATTCACACTTGAAAAAAAAATAAAACACACACTGCAAAAACTATACAGTGAGATTAAACAAAGGCATCAAGGCTGCATAAATACAGCCCCTAGAAGCAGTAAGAAGCAGTATTAAAGGACAAGTGACAGTCATATCTAGTAAACTGAAGATTTGCAAACAATATGACAGAGCAATAGTGAAGGCTGTTAGTGTGCTAGGATGCATAGGAAGGGTTAAAAACAGGAAGTTGTAATTCTTTTTATATGCATTTGTCAGGCTAAGATCTCAAGTCTTGTAAGATATTCTGAAGATTCTGTCATCATAATGGCACAGAAGACATTTCACAATTATTTATTATTTATTTTATTTTATTTTACATTTGTTAACCGGGATGGTCCGACTGGATACATGTCCTTTTTCAGCGGAGGCCCGGGGAGAAAAGCTCCAACAGAGTTACATTGATAATTAGGTACAGTAAATGAGCTGAAAGAACTTAACAAAAACATAGGCTATTTACATACAAGTACAAGACTGCCATTACTATTTCTGAGATTACTACAAATGTAACATTATTAACATATTAGCAAGGACGGTAGGCAGTATAATGACATAGAGTTAGACAGGATACATATTTCTTTATCACAGTATACAAAGTACTTATCATCTTAGCTAGTTGTTTATGTTTTAGTTAATGGCACAGAGCTAGTCTGGGTTTGAGCAAGGACATAGCCAGTGTGACTTGAAGTGGAGTTTTAGACTATTTTTGAATTGACTTAGAGAAGTTGCAAGTGTGATGTTATTTGGGAGAGAGTTCCATATTTTACCAGTGGTGTTGGCAAATAGCGTCACCACCTAGGTTGAGAGATTTAGTTGTTTGGACAAGGAGTCTGTTTGCTGAGCGAAGGCAGCTTAGATTGGAGTAGGGAGTCATTAAGTTTTTTAGTGCTGGGGTATTCTCAGGTTGTTTAAGGATTTTGAAGGCCTCTATGAGTTGGGACTGGTGAAGAAGGTGTGGGAATTCTATCCATCCAAGCTTTTTCAGGTTAGTACAGTGGTGTGTTCTGTAGGGTGGGCCTGTAACGAACCTGGCAATGTGATTATAGCAGGATGAGAGCTTGGCCAGATCAGATTTGTTAAGGTGAGTGAGGACAGGAGAGGCAATATAGTAGGGTAGAGAGAAGGTGTGAATGGGCTGTGGCTGCCCTGGCATTCGGGGTAAGGAAGGCTTTAATTCTATATAGGGTCCCAAGTTTCTTGTTGACTGACTTAATGGCTTGGTTGATATGTATATTAAATCTGAGTTTATTGTCAATGTTTACTCCTAATAGCTTTGTATAGGTGTCTGAGGAGATGATGGTCCCATTATTGGATTTTATAGTGAAGTTTTCAGTCGGAGATCTATTGGTTGGGTAGAAGAGAAGTAACTTGGTTTTGTTTGGATTTAAGATCAGGAGATGGTTGGCAAGCCAGTTTTCGACTTTGGTGAAGCTATGTTGGGTGGTAGTTAGTAGATTTGCAAGAGAGGCATTGGAACATATTATAGTAGAGTCATCTGCATATTGAATGCAGGTGGCTTCAGGGATGACTGTTTGGATGTCGTTTATGAAGACTGAAAAGAGGAGAGGTCCTAATATGGAACCTTGAGGAACTCCTATGGTATTTGGTAGTAGGCAGGAGAGCTTGTTTTGCCACATTACTGCTTGTTGTCTCCCAGTGAGGTAAGCTTGAAACCAGTCAAGGGCTGGAGTATCTAGATACAGGGTTTTTAAGTATATAGAAGTAACTGATGGTTTACCATATCGAAGGCTTTCGATAGGTCCAGGAAGAGAGCGGAGGATATTTTTTTATTATTCCGGTTAAGATTAATGTTTTCAGTAAAAGAGAGGAGGGAAGTGGTTGTACTATGATGGGGTCTGAATCCATGTTGAGAGTCTGTGAGTAGTTTATTTTGGGTTAGATAGAGCATTAGTTGGTTGTGCATGCACTTTTCCATAATTTTGGCAAGTGGTGATAGTATGGCTATAGGTCTATAGTTGGATAGTTCTGTGGATGAACCTCCTTTGTGGAGTGGAATAACATGGGATATTTTCCAAATTGAGGGGATTGAGGCCTCAGTTATGGTTCTGTTAATTAAGATTGAGATAGGGTAGGCTACGACATCTGCAGCAATTTGCAGGTATTCAGCCGGCAGAAGATCGGCTGAAAGGGTGGTTGGCTTCAGTTTTTCAAAAGGGATCTGATAAAGGATGTGGACACTGGCTGGAAGTTAAAAGAGAGTGGTGAGTCGGGTATAGTGTTTATAGAAGTGTGGGGAGGAGAAAGTTGGTTAGCTAATGACTGGATGGTTTCTGTGAAGAAAGTATTGAATGAATTGGCTATATCTTCTTGGCTCTTGTCAGATAATGTTCCTGGGGTCGGAGTAGTGGATTTGCCTGGTTGGAGAAGTTTATTTATGCCTGCCCAGTACTTTTGAGGGTTATTCTGGTGTTTATGTTGCAGATTATAGAAGTAATTTTTCTTATCTAGTATGATGGCTTTTTTAGTCTCATTTCTAAGTTGTTGGAATTTGATACGATCTAGGGGTAGTTTGGTAGTGCGCCATTTATCCCACGCCTTGTCTCTAGTTGTTATTTTGGTTTTGGTGTCTGTTGTTAGCCAGGGTGCTAGTTGAGTTTTAATTCTTATTGAGCGTTTAGGGGCATGCGAGTCAAGTATAGTAAGGAATGAATTGTTAAATGTTGACACTGTCTCATCAAGGGGAAGGAACTTTAGTTTTGTCCAGTTACATGATTTGAGTTCAAGTTGAAATTTAGTTGGGTCAAAGTTTTTCTTGGATCTGATAGACCTATAAATAGGTAAGCTTGTACAATTAATTTTGTCTTTCATGATGTATGTGAGCAGGTGATCACTAAGATCATTAGGGAGAGTTCCAGACATATAGTTCTGGGGATGACTGTTGGTGAGTATCCAGTCTAGTATACTCTCTTTTTGGTTATTGTTACCTGTACGTGTGGTAGATGATATTATCTGAGAGAATCCATGTAGGTTAACAGGGATGGGGTTGGACTGTGCTGTGCATTGGTTCCAGTCAATATTAACATCGCCCAGTACAATGGTTTCTTGAGGGTAGTTGTTGGCTCTCCAATGTAGAATGACCTCTAGTGTTTCTACATTGTTCCCAGGGGGAATATAGGTGACAATTATGTTAATGCCCTTATGATTATTTAGTAGAATTTTTAGAGCTAGTATTTCAGCGTTAGAGACCTGGGGTGGTTGTATAGGGTTAGTTATGATGTTAAGTGTGCTATTATATAAGACGGCTATTCCACCTCCTCTTTTCTTTACTCTATCTGCCCTAAGTATATTGTAACCAGGAGGCAGGATCTCATTGTCTTTGGTTGATGGCCGGAGCCATGTTTCAGATAGACACATTATGTTGGGGAGGCATGTGGCTGGTACAGCATGCAGGCTATGTATCTTATTGTTTAGGCTTCTAATGTTTAAGTGGCATATTAGGAGGGAGTTGACCAGTCGGTGGGAGAGTGGTGGGCTGGTAGGATTTTGAGTTAAGGTTGGGCCTGGATTAGGATGGATGTCTCCATCTTTGGTTATGTTTTTTCTTAGATACGCTAGTAGTCTAATAACTTTGAATAGTAGTTTTAGTTCATATTTGGATTTTGGTGTTGATTGGAGTGGTTTTTTTAGAAGCAAGTGGTTGGAATTTATAATTTTTGGGGTAGTGTAGTGGTGGGCAAGTTCTGCAGTCAGTGGAGGTAGGGGGGGTCTAGGTTTGGAATTTTGGATAAGAGAAACCTACGAATGTGAGATTTTCATAGCTAGTAAGAAACTATGGCAGAATTAAGAGTGGTAAGATAAGAGGAAGGAGTTTATAATTATTTATAGACATGTTATATGTCATCAATGGGTGGGGTCAATGTGCTTCAGAGGAATAGTAGTGGTTAAACAGTAAAGTGGTGGGGGGGGAATTGGAGAGGAAGTTGTGTAGGTTGGAGAGGAAGTAGGGGTGTGGCCTAGTGGCTATAAATGTAGAGGGGCGGGTGGGATAAGGGGGCAGGGAGTGGGGCTAACCCAGTCCCAGTTTTTGGTCCTATGAGTGGGGTAAATAGTCTGATAGTGTAAGTAAGCAGATTGGAGTACAGGCTTGAAATTCAACATAAACATATACAGTTGTAAAATGTCTAATACAATTCAACATAAATAGGCATTTACAGTTGTAAAACACTTACTGGAGAGACACTGAGCCTTCATGGGGCCTGTAGCAGAGTGGATTGTAGTTTTACAAATGGTGCCTGCCACAGGTAATATTTATTAACTCTGGGATTGTCTTAAGGTAATAAACAGGGAAGGGGAGGGGAGAACAAGGGGTGTGATCAGGCAGTTCTTTGTACTGCTGCTAATGAGCCAAAGCAAGACAAGTATGTGTTAAGAACAATCACAATTGACCAAGGACTGCTCTGAAACTGTAAGTCTTGTCTTAATTTCTCAGGTGGAAAACCAGGATAACCTTGTATCAGTAGGCTACTGTGGTATAGTTTAAATAAACAAACACACAGTATTGATCAGTTATTGATACTATTTGCTAACAGAAGGGAATAAGAGAAAGTGGAAGATGTGTGTGTGGTGGTGGTGGTGGGGGGGGGGGCTGCTTACAGCCAAAGACAGTGCTCTCCAGGGGAAAATGAAGATTGGCTCAAACAGTTAGACACATACTCAAAGTTAACTGTAGCTGTTTGCAGACAGTTCATACCCGGACTGCACTTTTCTTATAGGAATGTTAAAGGTGGTACCGGAGTTGAATACTTAAGAGTGGTGTTAGGTCTAGAAAAGAAGAGTACAGAGAGGAGTAAGCACTTTTGAGATGGTAAATATATATTAGAAAGATTATAAAAAACACACTGAGCAAATAGTTACCACATGCAATGTCCTGAACCACTACTTAGTATATGCAGATACTGAGCCAATTGGAAGAACATTAGAAAACAAAAACCAGACAGTTATGCAGCAACAGATAAAAATATAGCGAGCAGCAATCTGTCGTGGTTCTCTAATGTGATTCTATCCACCAGTAACAGCACAAACTTATAGAAATAATTTAGACACTAGTATGAGCTGTCTACACACAACACTATTACATGAATAACATTAGTGAACAATATCTTCAGTAGTAGTCATTTAAAAAGAAACTAGACCAACTCAGCATGTGTGATATTTATGAAGGAAGGAATACTTTTTGTTTCCTCTGTGGAAAGCAACAGTCCCTAGCCCAAGTGAGTATTCACTTTCAAAATAAAAAAATAGGTTTATGAGAAAAGGATGACACAAGTTAAACATGCAAGGAGGGTAGGCCAGATTATTATTTCACAGAAGGGGTAGTAATTGCAGCAGATTTCCTGAAGAGGTAATAGGTTCAGTAACAGCAGTGGAACATGGGAATGCATATATTGATGCAACCTAATTCTTCTGAAACAGTATTAAAAGTTTTATGCATGAGTTTCAGCTGTGGTCTCACTGGTAAACATCTGGATGAAGTGGTTAGCACCTGTCTGTCACTGCAACTGTGTAGACACAATAACAATATGACCCATTTATGCCATAAGTTATCTGGCCTTGCTGTCCTTTTACTGGTGCAAGTATAAAAGCAGCAGCTGCTGTCCCACACCATACATCAGTCTGTCTGTGCCACAGCATCCCTCAACTGTACAGGTTGAATACTTTTCATCACAGGCACATTGTCAATATGGAGTTGCGCATGTTTGACTGGTGCCCATCTTTCCTTGCTTTGTAAGTAATTTTTATTTGTTGCTGTCCATCTTGGAATGTTTTATTCATTATTTGTAAATTGTTTCTTGGTTTTATGCTGCTGTATGCAAAAATAAGATGGCCATTTGCATATACTTACTGTTTTACAACAGTTTCTGCATGGCCGTTTGTTTCTGCTGGGTCTTATGTCTGCTGATGCAGCTCCATATTTTTATCTAACTGTGGATATTAATCTCATCTAGAACCTTTGAATTCTTTTATGCAACTCATCTTCTGTGTCTTTATCCAGTACTGCTTTAGCATGTGCTTTACTGGTTTGTCTCTGCTTTAGTCTTATAATTTAAGTTACAGAATCTTTTGCAAGTGCTGATGACTTTATGAGCTTTATAAGAAAGATTACTAAAATAAAAACAGGTCATATTGCATTCAGTCATGTACTTAATGTTTCTCTCATAGGACTACAATGCGGCTCTTGCAAGTACAGACAAAATAACTCCAACCTGGACTCAGACAACATTTACTTTACAAGAAAATTCCCAAGAGGATAAAAGGCATGTAATGTGCATGTACTGCACCATCTGCTTTAAAGTTTAATTTACATTTATTTGTCTGTGATGCTGTTAACAGCATGGTTATTGTGTCACATGGATGCATTTTTTATATGTTTATTTCATTTCTGATATCAAACAATGTAATGTACAACTTAGTAACTTAGAGCTTGCTCTCTGGGTGACTTTGAGACAGTATCTGATATTTTGCTCATTGACAACATTCGTTTTGTAGCCTGTTTTGTTTCTTTCCAGCAGTTGAAGATCTCCTACATAAAGTGAATGAAAACTCAAGAGGCCACGTTTAAAAGCAGTATCAATTGGCTCCACCTTCACTTCGTACTACTTCAAAACAATTAATTATTTGATTTCTATTTGTGAATCATTTCATTTGCAGTTCTGGCATATGTTCGTAATAGTGTTTTTGTTGTAAGAAAATAGTTTTGTTATCCATGTGACCAGTAATGATATATTACTTTGCCACTGAATAATCATGCCAGTGACAAACAAATACCCCATGAAGATTTATTCATATTATTTTTTTCCGTGTACCGGAGTTTGCATGACACTAATAACTTAAGGGTGATTTGGATCTCTAGGAGCTCCGAGTTAAGATCATGAGTAATTTTTTGTGAGGTCATGGCTCTGTTGACAAATACAGGTACTCTCCCCCAGATTAGTGGTTAAGAATAAAAGTCACTACATGCAGGTCTGACTTTTAGCTTTGTTACTCTCCCACAGTTACCTGAGAGCCTGAAGGCATGTTGAGCACTAAAAACTGTTATAAAGGTAGTGTTCTCATTATATTGAAACCATGTTTCAATAACAATACAAATAGGAACATGCTCCAGTTGCAAAAGGGTCTCAAGTTCTGGCATCTTTCAAATTTGGGTTTGAATTTTCTATGTTGAATGTCTGGTAAGTGGACTCTTCCTAAAAAAGGCACTATGGGGGCAGCACAGTAAAGGGTTTAGCCAATATATGTAATCCTTGTATGATAAATGTAATCCACCTAGGGTAAAACAGAATGTCTTGTCTTATCTATCATCTCACCCTAAGCTGATGCATATCGTATCCCCTTAGAATGGCACCAACTACTTCGCCAATTGTTAAAGGCAGTTATCCTTTCTTTGTTTCTAAAGCATCAGTCTTCATGAAGTCTAGATAATATTCAAGACCAGTGACCCTCCTGACTGTAGTGCATGCAGGGTAAATTCCATTCTGTTTCCTGGCATCCCATGCATCAAGCTGGCAAAAGCACACCCCTACATTCACACATACGTACATTCAGACACACAAACACCCATCAACAAACAGACCCCCCCCCCAAAGTCAATTATACTCATGGAAACACTTATCCTTTCACCCTTATGCATGGATCAACAGACACATACACACACACACACACACACACACACACACAGACACACACACACACACACACACACACACACACAGACACACACACACACATACACACACACACAGTCTCTCGATTCACTTCCTATTTCCCATAGTGTGACTACCCAGGCAGACACGTACTCATTCATGCTAGTACAGACACCAGACAGCCTCACACACATCTATATACACGCACACAAACGTAACACATTTCAATACCCACATTTTTGCTGGGCTTTCCTGCATCATGAGTATTTCCATGGGCGTGAATGGCTAACTGCCATGTTTTTACAGCATATTTGTCCTCCTAGAATTACATTTTATTCAGCTCAGGAATTCTCTGAATCACTCAACCAAGTAAATTAAAAGCTGTGGACACTTCCAGGGGAAACCACATGACAGATTAGTATTAGCCACTTTCTTGCACTGCTGCATAAGTATGTAGCTTCACCTGTGAGACCACTGTTTGTGCTGAGGTCCCCACGAGGGGAAAACCTCAGAGGTAGAGCAGCCTATGAATTGGATTGGCTTAGCACAGTGAAGGAACCTTCCAAGATAAGGGTTTGTGCATCATACCAAGCCTTTCTGAATCCTAAGGATTATGTTTGCAATGTTCATTTTCAAAATCAGACAGAAATTAACTAGCATTTCTAAAAGCATTAACTGAAACTTTGTGTGCTTCTTAGGTACAAGTGAAGTATGTATTATTTTATACAAAGAAATTACTACTAAGAGCATAATGAAACAAATGTAAAATGAAATAAAGTAGGCCATCAAATAAATAGCTGCTAATTTCTGCAGTACTCTGATTTTATTTTTTCAACCTACACAAGCTTTAAACTGATTCCCTATTGAAATGTCAGCACTCGAAATCCCTAGTGCCGATAAGCCAAAAAAAAGACCGTAAACACAGGAGAAGAGTGAATCTTGAAAATCGCTCTTCTCCTTTAAAGCTTTTGAGGGGAGCAAGCACCCCTGGACACCCCCATATGGGGGGGGCAAGTTCCCCACCCCCCAAACTTGTATATGCCAACTCAGATATCAACATACCTCAGTGAAAAGGGAATATTCTGAGAAATGGCATCTCAGACTTAGTATATCTAAGTCCATTGTTTTGGCCATTCAGTGTCTGTGTTTTGGTACTTGCTCTAGCTGAGACTTCCATTTGTATTCTCAAATTAGTTTTCTTGACATATAATATCTTTACATTTTTAAAAGCAAGTGCATTATCTGCTTTTACTGTAGAAATAGCGTGGAATAAAGGAGAGACCATTCTAGACTTCTAGCTGTCAAAGGGCATGATGGTGGCCAACACATGGTTTACCAAGAGAGACTGAGAGAGTCACAAGATGACACAAGATCACATTATGGTGGTCCGGGCATATGTGCATAAAAACAAAAGATGATTTGATGAGGAAGATTTGGGAGAGATGACAATAAGGCCAGAGGAAATGAGGATGACCAACCAGGAGATGGATGGATTGCATAAGGTGACCTGTGATAGTCAAGCTTGACTGTGAAGGTAGGAGAGTGGCACTGAATCAACAGAGGTAACAGTTGAGAGGACACCCTGACCCCTTGTAGAAAATTTGGGGAAGGGGACTGGTATGATGATGATCATCATCATCATGTTTAAATGTCTGTGTATTTTTGGCAAGGAGTAAAGGGTAGAGATTGAAAAGCCTGAATTAAATAATGTTTCTTTCTTTTTGTGTAGTAGTAAACCCAGTCTCAACGAACTGTTCACAAGTTCCTTAAACTCTCCCTGATGCTTATGTAAGGGATTATTATTTAATTTTATCTAAATTTAATTTTAACTGTGGTTAAGATGTTTAAGCTTATTTACAGTCTTAGTTATAGCATTTCGCCATCCCTTTCTAGCTGGTTTATTGGGCAGTGTCTGCTTTCTGCATGAAATGCGTAACAACTGTAAGACTTGCTATTCTTCACTAGAATGACTATTGGTTATAGGTACATGTGCTTACACACTGCAAAAACACAATGGGGATATTCAGAAGCATCATCAGTGGTGAGCTGTAGTAGGCCTGAAGTGCTAACAAGTGATTCATAGGCATGCAAGAGCAACATGGTTCAAACGCATGATTCCAAGCAGAACACAGTGTGGTTAGAGCAACTGTGCTAGTGTACCTCCTACTAACATACACAGAGCTATTGCACAGACACCTACAAACACACACACACACACACACGCACACAGAATTTCACAATACTTACCTGCTTATAGCAACTGCTGTACCATAGACAGCAATGGGTGTACAGCATAAAATGGATTATTATATCCCCATCACTTTGCTCAAAAATAACACAGTAGAGCTTGTCTATGAATCACTGTACTACACTGTTTTGATCCTGATGTAAAGATGTAGGGAAGTGTACATGAGTAACTTTGGATTACCTCTCACTTGTGGACTGTCACATTTGTATGAAACAATGCCTGGTGGACACAACCCCTGTGAATGTGTAATGCTTTAGTGCTACAAGACTCTGAACCAGAAACACTTACTGCACTGTGAAAACCTACTGAAAATAGGTTTATGCAGTGTGCTACATGTTTCTGAATAGCCCAGTAAGTTACAACCCTAAATAGAGACTGGCATTCTGCTTGTGGCATAAAGGTACTGTCAAGAAAAGGCACAGCAGAATTATAAATAAAAAAATAACATCAAGACTAGGAACCTTTATTTAATACCCATACACCTTTCTAGCACCTTGGCAAAGCCTTCTAGGTAAAGAATTTTAAGTCTAAGTGTTTGTCTTTTTGGCTTTTCCCGGTTAGGGGTCGCCACAGTGGAACTCCGGTCCGCTAAGGATTGGCAGCTGATTTTTATGGTGCCAAGTTGCCAGCCCGACGCCCAACCTTCAGCGAAGGCACGCCCATTCATGCATGTCTTTCAGAGGCCACTCGACCACAGGGAGGACATGCAGACTCCACACAGAAGGCACTCCAGCTGAGAAATCGAACAGGAGAACCTCTTGCTGTGAGGCAACAACCCTACCACTGTACCCTAAGTAATCTTCCATAAATTATAAGTCAGTGTGAATAATCTTCCATAAATTATGTCAGTGTAAATAATTTTCCCTGTACTTGCATTTCACTATGCCTTCAAATGTAACACTATATGTGTCAGTGAAATTATCAGGAAATATGTGCAAAGTCACAGGCATAGTCTCAACATGACTTACTTAATTTGTTAAGCAAAAAAGTATCAAGTTAAATTTGTGGAAAAAAAAAAGAATGTACACAATCCAATTTAACAATGTCATGTATTGAACATAGCTTGCACACAATCCAATTTAACAATGTCATGTATTGAACATAGCTTGTACACAATCCAATTTAACAATGTCATGTATTGAACATAGCTTGTACACAATCCAATTTAACAATGTCATGTATTGAACATAGCTTGTACACAATCCAATTTAACAATGTCATGTATTGAACATAGCTCTGGAATAAATTTCAAGGCTCCCTTTCAAAATATGAAACCCTTAGATGCAAACTCTGTAACTTATAAAAATAAACATTGCAAGAGAAATATACTTATGCATTGTTGACCATGTTAGCTCCACTTTGCCTGTGGCCTCTTTTCAGGTGAGGCCTGAGGTGGTATTTAAACTAAGTTGGGGAAATTTGGCCAGGGCACCATGGAGTTTCTATTCTTTTTTTTTTTCAGTAAGTGCAATGGGATCTTTTACATCCAACTGTGCTATCACCTCAATTTAATATCTGATCTGTAGAACAATAGAGCTATGAGTGCAGTCCTTCCCCTATGCTGCAGTGCAGTGTCAGTACTAGAAAAGCAGTCCAAGCAAGTAGGAATAGAGCCCACAGCTATCTGGTCTTCCAACATTAAAGGTAATTGTATTAACTGTTGAGCTAATGAGACTGGTATATTGACAATGCCATAAATCTCAAAACTCAGTATAATGTTATTGCATTGTTTTTGCTGGGTATGCAGTCCCATGATTCCTAATTGAACACTGTTAAGTCTAACATCACTGTATCTTCAAGGATGCAGAGGAACACTCTGTAGAAGTGTAACCTCAGACTTACATTTTCAATTTTGCTGTACTGAGGATTACAATTACGGTGCTTATTCCTTAAAAGGGACCTAAATTACAACGTCTTGTGCACAACTTTGTATTGTAAGTCAGAGAGTACATAATCAGGCAGGTTTAAATCCAGGATATGGGCAAAAATGATTAGTTCTTTTAGTCCTGCTTTCAGTGACTACTGCATCAGGGTCATCACATTACATTTCTGGAAGTACATGATACATTTTAAATTCCATATAGAAGTTGTACAAGCAGCGGGGAAATCACAAAAAACTTCTTGATAATTAATTTTGCTCCAGCATTCCTGTTGTAGTTTTCACTGAAATGGTTGTTTGCAGGACTGTATTCTCAGCAGTCTGGGTTTCTGACCAACACAGCAACTCATATTAGGATCACAAGTCCTGAACTTTTTATCTACTTTATGATTAATCAGAGCATGAAGGAAGTTACTCCAAAGTAAAATTTGACCAAGTTCAAACATTTTCATATTTTGTTTCTACTATGAGTGGACAAAAGTGAATGCACCAAGGATTGGAATCCCCAAACTGTATTTGCCAAAAATAAATCTTGATGAAAAAAACACTTTTTAATGTTTTTGCAGGGTTCAACTAATATATACCATCTGCACAATTGCACTAACTCAAAAAAGGGGAAATTCCCCCCAAAATGGAATGATTTCAGATGCAACTCGCTGTTAGTGATCTCCTATGGAGGAACTCTGCAAGTTGAACCTCGGCAACTGGCATCTGAGGCTCAATCATTCTATCTTCATTCACCAGTAGGGTAATAATCCATTTCTTATTCAGCATATCTGTTTCAGTTTCAAACAGATTTGGATCATTCATTTTTAAAGCAAAAGTCTCAGGATAACTTATGGCAAGTGATTAGCTATGCATTTATTTCAGCTATTGCATTCTCATGTTTTTTACAGTCCTCTCCTACAGAGATTTTCAGTCGTATATTAAGGTCCCAAAATAGATAGTGACAAGAGAGAGAGAGAGGGGCATTGACAGATTTTACTTTCCAAGGCACAAAGATCTTTGCCTGGTGATTGCAGCCATCAATAAGAGACTTTTAGGAAGGACATATTTGGCAAATCTGAATAAAAGTTTTGAGAAAAGACGTCATGCTGTCAGCAAAGCTCTGTATAGTCCAAGCTAAGGATTTTCCAGTAGTAACATACAGCTGATAGAGCTGGACTATAAGTAAGACTGTGTACCTGAAAATCAGTGTTGTCAAGATGTGGTGTTAGAGAAAATGTTTGAAGGTTCTGTAATGTTCGAAGGTTCTGCAAGAAGATCAAATCAGTCAGTACTTAAGGATATAAATTCAGAGTGTTCACTGGAAGGCCTGGTAGTAAATCTAAAAGTCATATACTTTAGCCACACAATGTGAAGACAGAATTGACTAGAGAAGATGCTGATGCTGAGACAGGTTGAAAAGAATAAGGTGGTAGCAGGAGCTAAGGCTGATGGGCAGCATTGCTGAAGTAATGTAAAGGAATTAACAAGAACTTAACAAATTACTTCTTGGCAGAGGCTGGGGTCCTACAATTTTTTAAGTTATAAGGCGTTGGATTAAACTAAATAACAAAAGCCACCTGCATACCTACATGTAAGAAATCTGGCCCCCGCTCACTTCATGCTACTTAATGTAATTGCCCCGTAGGTCATCATTCCTCTTGGAAGGCAAGTACTAATTTTTGCACATAATTTATTTGTATGCCAGCCTCTTGGCACAATGACAGGACATCTGCCTGCAATGATAACAATTTGGGATTGGCTAATGGTTTGGGGCTAGACTTGAGTGGATGATGGCAGCTAACCTGTCTTGGTGGGGGAGGGTAGAGGTTGGAGAACAGAATTACTGCTATACAATGCATTAATGTGCAAAGAGTAGAGGGCAAGCATCAGCATATCATGGGCACATGCACTTATGAGTGTACGAGTTACTATTGCATGCCCCACCTTGGGGATGTTTAGGGCATATAAACAACTATGCAGTCAGGAACAGATTTCACAAGGTTAGGATGCCTTGATCTCCTCTCTTTCTCCCCAAAGATAGTAGAATTTTCTGCCAGCCCTGACCAGGTTGGCAAGCCAGTTGATCAAAATTTGGGTGGGGGGAAAAAAAGAGTCACCTGTGGTTATCCTGACCAAAGGAGAAAAGTCTCTACTTTGTTTCAACTAATTCAGAAAAAATCTACATTTTCAAAACATAAAATGGGATTAACAGAGATGCTCTCTGCTTGTGCTAATTGGTCAATGTGGATTAATAAAATAGTTAATGGAGGGAATCTGTGTTTCACAGACATGGTAAAGCCACACAGAGCAACACATTAATAGTGGCTCATAAACATGTCTTTGAATCGAACACCAGCCTGTCAGACTTTACCATACTATTGTTCTTCCTATCAGCACATACATCACAGTAACGCAGGCACCCACTAAACAATCAAACACGCATACTTTCAGACATTCACAAACACATGCAGACAGCCATGCGTGAATACTCACATACACATGAGTGCACGTGCGCAGACACACACACACACACACACACACACACACACACACACACACACACACACACACACAATAAAAATTCACAAAAACCTCCCATGCACTCATAGAAATATCTACACACTTGCATGCATTCACACTGCATCTCTCCTACCATACTCACATGTATACAAAATGGGCATTCCTTTCCTAACTCCCACACTGTGTCGACGCAGACAGACAAACACACATGTACATGTACCTGATGGCATTCACCCATTCACTCGAGTACAGGTAAGTATAGATAAACCCTGAGGTACATCCATTCAGCAGCATTAATGTACCTACAGACACATGCACACTCATTCACAAAAAGCTCCCACACAATCACAGAAATACCCATGTGCCTGCATATATTCACACTGCAAAAAATTCGCACACACACATACATGCCAATTTAACATTCCCTTCCTACCTCCCACATTTTGACTGTCCAGACACACGCGCGCGCGCACACACACACACACACACACACACACACACACACACACACACACACACAAAACCTGAGGGCTTATCCATACTTACCCGTACCCAAGTGAATGCCATTGCAAAAATTGCGTTCACTTTTTCCCTCTAGATAAAAATTTAACTTAGCAGAGTGATTCTGTGAATCATGTTGCTAAGTTAATCAGGAGTTGTGACCATTTTCATGGGATCACTTTCCTTATGAAGAGAGCTCTCTGTGCTATGGCCCTACAAGGGGAAAACCATAGTATAGACTGATCTCTGAATCAAAAAACTTATCATGATGCAGAAATATTACAAGATAAGGCTTCTTCATTGCAGTAAGCATTTCTGAATCTTAGGACTGGTACTGTAATTAAAATATTTTGAGGATTTGTTTTTTGAGAGAAGAAATTGATTCATTTTTATTATATTCATGTGCTGCATCACACTGTTTTGAGGCAGGTGTACTGCTGTCAGTCCGATAACAGAGCCACTTATTCATGTCCATCAGTAAGCATAGAGGTTTAGTTCAGTATGTCCCTTAAACCTGATTAAATTATAAATGATATTACATTCTTAGACATTAATGTATTGTAAATTCACTATTATACAATGACCCTCCCATTAATATTCCAAAAAGTGCATGCTGATTGGCCCATTGTAAATCCCATAATATACCAACGGAAAAAGGTCCGGTTGCCCAAACTTTTTTCCATTGGTATAAGGTGTCCAAAACTGTTTTTTTTTTTAATAAAAAAAAAAAAAAAAAAAAAAAAAAAAACGGAGCAACGGTGACTTTCTTTTCTCCATTGCTTCCGTTTCAAAGCATTGATGTGCTGGATATGCGTGGGAATGCAAGTCCCATTTGCATGCACAGTACATCAACACAAGGAAGCAGTATACCACCACCAGCGGAAGAACAGTAATGCGCCATTATACAAAGACATTATTTAAGAAAAGTAAGTATTTTTTTTCTTAAATAATGTCATTGTATAATAGCAATAATCCACTCCGTGGTTGTAGTATATTGAAGATTTACCCACGGTTGGCTTTATTTAATCACTCTGGCTTCGCCGTCATGATTAAACCACACCAGCCGTGGGTAAATCTTCAATACACCAAACCATGTCATCGGTTATTGCTTAAATACCTCATCTTTCTCAGAATCGGCAGTCCTGTAAACAGATGTTTGGCACCTTGCTACATTTTTGTTTTTGCAGTGGAGTCATAAATTAAGCAATACCTCTTCCTTCTTATCAAAATCTGTTCCAAATATTTGTTCAAAAATTTGGCGAAAATGCACTAATAATAATGGACTCCCTGTTGAAATGTCAGTATTCGAAATATCTTTTGCTGACACTACACGAAAAAAAGGCAGAATATGCAGAAGATCTAACCTAAATCATCGCTGTTCTCTTTTAAATTGGATTTTGGAAAACTGGGCAAGCCTCCCACACACCCCGCCCAAACTTGTATACCAACTCCAAGGTCTCCATACCTTTGAAGAAAGGGAGTATTCAGAGAAATGGTCATCTCGGACTTGGTGCAGGTTTCCGTGTTTCTGGACTTGCTCTAGCAGGTCCCAGCATTTCAAATGATTACCATAATAATGCCTCCAGAAACCATTAAATACAACAGTATGTAAAGAGCTTAAAAACAATGCATACACCAACAAACTGAACAACTGGAGAAAAGAACAAATACATAATTATCAAAAAATGTTGGTTGGTTTGTTTAGACATAATTGAACAAATTATGCCCAATTAAACCTATGATGGGACTAAAATGCAGACAAAAAATAGAGAAAATATCATCTGTTTTTGTAGTTTCAAAAGTTAATTCCATCACAGTTAACAGCCGCTGAGAAGTCTTGACTGTTAGTGAAACATTTACTTCTGGGTGTAACCAAATGCACTCTGCAGAAACAAACAAAAAATCTGAGAAAACATCATGTATGGTATTTTACAATTCTCCTTCATATGTAAAATGGTTGCAGAGCTCTTTCTGTTACATTCCCTACCTACACTGGAGTACACACTAAAGCAAGCACCAGTGTAGGTTCAGGTTGCTTTTTTTGACTCTCACCAGACTGTGGGATGCTGTTTTTGAGGATGATTCAGGAGGCACACACGGACCAATATGTGTGCCATTTCTCCATATGTTAAGACTGCCACGACTTGTTTTAAGCAACCTTACTTTAGTTCTAACAGGATTCATCAAACCAGCTTAGTCAAATCTCTACTTATCAAATACTCGAACCTGGTTTCATTGAAATCATGGAACACTGATGGTAGCAAACTTGCCCCTTACATCCAAGATTGCATGATATCCGTGTTAGTATATTTAGAGCACTGGGGTGGGTATGGCCTCACTATCTACAAAAATACATTTTTGTGATTTATACTTTTCACTGCTAGCTTTATTTTTGCTGCATTTGTCAGTTGAACTAATGTTGAATCAAAGAATGGCTATTTTTACCCAGAGCAGCACCTGTATAAATTTTTGAAAAAATAGCAGCGCACTGGTCATCTTAACTACTGCAGCACGCAATAACACACACACACACACACACACACACGTGCATTCATATGCATTTACCCCATGTGTGTGACTATGTAGGTCTCCAAGGGTTCTGTAGTGCCTGTATTTAGTAATGTATGCAGCAATTACTACTCAGTTGCAGACCTTCTAATGCACAGGAATGCATCATGCAGTTCATTAACTTTTAACTCTGCATGGTGTATATTAGCATTTTCTGTACATGTGCCAGGCTTTGGAGCACACAATGATATGATTTTCCATTTATGACTTTACTCTGCCATCAGATTTTAAGACCCTGTCAGCCTTTCGTTTAGACACAGCAAACCACATTTGCTTTTTGAAGCACCTATACAGCAACTGTGTCCCAGAAACAAAAGTAAACTACAGAAATAATGTTTTACATTGCTTTTACTTAATCTGTGACCAGGTGTGTGCACACAACTGTGTACATATATCTTGACCACAAGCTGAACATAGCCATATGTGCATAGCTTGGTATCTGTTAACATCTTTGTGTAGCTATATGCACTTTGGGATTGATCTGAGGTTTAGGTGAGTTTATATTGATTCTGACAGATGACATGTCTGTTCACAACCGCAGTGGCTGTTTTGTATTAAGAGATGTCTTTGAACTGTATTGGCAGTTATATTTATGGGATACTGGTCATTTAAATAGCTGCTGAGCACCACGGCCAGATCCTATATTCTCTGACATTACAAAGATTGTAGACAAGCAATCACAAGAAAGCATGAGGTGCCTAGTCATATACACCTTTAACAGCAGGTATTTAAAAGTTCCTGCCACCCTTTACAAGCACTTACTAGTACGTACCTCCGAGTAACAAAAATGAAGTTCAGAGTTCTTATGTACTCCAGGAGGCCATTCAGAAGCCTAGCCAAATCTGGTTAAGTGACTAGCTTAGAGTCACACAGTAGGCAAACAGAGGGTGAGGGAATAAAACCATGGATTACAGGAAGGAGCTCATAGCCTTGATTCTGTGTATTATCTGCCAGACTAGCAGCAGGCAGTGACTGCAATCCTCATGTAATGTCTGTAAGGCATCTGGTATCAAAGTATGAGTGGAGAAAGAAGAGAGGAGATAAACCATATGTGGGCTTTTTCTGAGTGATTCCCAAAGTAGTAGCTCTACAGACAGCATACCATGTTATGAACTGTGCCCTCTGTATTCATTGAGGAAATTGATGTATTAATTAATAACATCACAATCTTTCCTACATCCTTAGCAGAATGATTCTCCAGTATCTAGGGGTTGATTTCCTGCATATTCTTGCAAAAAAAAAGCAAAATTAGACATCAGAAAATTTGAGCACCTGGTGAAATTGTTCTGGAATTAAGCCACATATGCTTCATCTCAGTGAATTCATGTATCACCAGCATGCCAACCTCAATGTTTGACTTGGGAGATGCATTCTTCCTCTTCTTTCCCTGCTCAGACTCCGATAACAGATGCCATGGAGATTACATGAGAGTCTCACTCGCTGTGTGTTCCATACCTTACATATTTCAATTTGGTACAAATTGAAATATGACACTGGATGGTTAGCAAAAAAAAAATTTTATTGAGAACAATGCGTTTTTACACAGTACAAAAAAATGCATTTTGTAAGTGCAGGACTAGTAATTCAACAGTTGCGATTAAAAAAGATGTAGAAACAAGTCTCATTCACTCATACCTTTAGAAACTGCTTATATTTGTATTTAATTTTTCCTTGATGAAAGGAAATATTAATGTTTGACTAATAAATCACAGATCTCAAGGAGAACATCTGCTTCTTTGGAAATACTGAAAAAATGGACAATGAATTAATTTAGTACGCAGGAAAGAACACAAAATAGTTAAATTTTGGTACGCAGGAAAGAACACAAAATAGTTACATTTTACATATTTTAACTTCAAAGATGAACTATATGTATGCAATATGAATTATTATAAATAGTGGCAATGTAAGATTTCATAGGACTACAGTAGTTTGTACTCTAAATTATTTCCAGTATATAAAATAATACTCATTCAGATATGTTTAAAAATAAAAACCGAACATATCCAATAGAGCATATAATCACATATAAACATTCATCACTGAATATGGATGTTTTTCATTCTACAGGTTAATTATTTAGCAAATAGGGTTATTTACCATTCAGTATCTTTGTTGCTACATTTCACATGTACTATATGTGAGACATCTGAAAATCAAACTCCATCGCCAGTATGTGTAATATATCGTTTCCAACGTAATTCCAATTCTGTATCATAGCTCAAAAAATTATTTCCTTATAACAGTTTGCTCACCAGTATTTCTGATAGAGTAGTCTACAGGAAATTTTTAAAGTGTGACAACTGATTACATTTCCAAAAATGTTCCCAATTACCTCTTTCTTCCCCATCACACTGGCAACATTTGCTCTCTACTAGAGGAAAAAATATTTGGAGTAGACTTGGAGTATAAAAATACCTATGCAAAGACATCCAAGCAAAGATCCAAACTCTTCTAATCTTTGTTGCATATTTGGGAATCATACATATATCCCCATTGTTTCTTTATAAATTGCTTATCCAGTCTCTCTTCCCAGTGCTTTCTAACCTACTCTAACTGATTCTTATAGTTATAATGCAATATTTTGTATGCTCTGCTAATTATCCCTTTTTAACAGCAGCTTCTGTTCTAAATTCTACTAAAAATTCTACCAGTGCTGGTGTTTCCTCATTTCTTTCTCTTTGCCTATACTCTGATTTCATTCTTTGATGAGGGAAGCAATCTCTGGCTTGCACTCCAAATAAATTCTTGGCCTCTTCCCATTCTATTACTTTTCCCTCTCCAATTATTTGCTCCCAATATTGTGGTTCCTTTGACAGTTTTCTTCAGTAAATTCCAGCTTCCTATTGCCTGTATCCCTAATTGCAGAACTCCCTATTTTCAGAATCTCCTTTCTTCATTCCTGTGTTGGCTTGGTTCTTAAAATACTGTCTGGGACTTTATGAATATAATATTCTGCATAGTTATTAGTATTCTCTTTAAGGATCTGCATCAAAAATCCCAGTCTGTCCTTGTTTCTTGAGCTTCCCCCTGTTTTGTCATCATCCTTATCCACTTTGAATTATAGCTTTCCGCTTGTGCTATGCATAGGAGCCTTAACTATTCTATTGGAAAAAATCAGCTTATCCCACATGACTCTTGCCATCTTCCCCTCCCAGATAAAATCCTTCAACTCTTAATTATTTACTATCCACAACTTCTGTGTTTGATAAAAATATGCCTGACCTGTGTATAAATCTAAAGGAACTAAAAACATTTTAACTGCATGTATCTTGCTATCTATCCCTAAAACAGAACTTCCAGTTTCTCAGTTTTTGTATTATCTTTTGTTTAGTCTCTTCCCACATATCCTTAGCTCTTATTATTGTTACCACGCACATTGTGTTTAACATTTTGTACTGGAATAAATAAACTATTTCAGTGACCATTTAGTTTTGTGCTTTCCTTTAATAAATGTGTACAACAAATATTTACAATGAATTACATTTCTGCATTGCTTTCTTATATCAGCATCTGCATCTATCACCGATTGTCAGCCTGGCTCTGTGGCTTAGAGGGATGGAGCCCTAAATGCTATGGGATTTCATTAGCAAGCGTAGCACTGCAGTATCTAAGGAGACAAGAAGAGGATTGAAGAGGTGTGGGCCTCTGCACTTCTCTCAGGTGGGTGGGTGGGGTTGCTTTCACTGTGTGCACTGGGCAGTATGACCTTCTTGGTGGAGACCAGATGACCACTGCTCTTATAGCAATTATAAAAAAAATTATTATTTACACAGTCCACAGCTGATCAATACAACAAAGTTATACCTATCAACAATTAAAATATTTCAAGCAAGTCTTTAAGTTTAAGCCAAAATTTATATGAATGTGTAATATTAGAAGTTCTTATCTTTCTAGTATGCAATTCATGGGAAATCCTGTTCTGATGACCCCTCGTATATATCTCCTCAGTGTGTACTTAAGTTACAGCACGGAAAAACAAGGAAATGTGACCCATTTCTGATTGCTGCATAGATGATAACCCCTCCTGATTAACTATTTCCCTAATGATGGGAAATGAGTGGGCCAGTTGGATGGGAGGAGTCTGATGGTCGTCAGACATTGAGGGAAAGCAGCACAAAAAAAAAAAAGAAAAGAAAAAAGAAAAATATTGTATGGAAATGTCTGTTTTTACCATTTGTGTAACTCAAGGCCAGATTTTAAAAGATCTGCCAGCTAGGTAAGTTTGGTTTGCTTCCAAAAGACCTGATTTTTGGTGTTACACAAAAGTAAGTCACTTACACTATCTATAAACAGGTCTGCTATTGAACCAGATTCCAAAAGACTTGCTCTCAGTGTAAGTGGTAGTGTAAGTGATCGCTCACACTGAGATCAATCCTTTTGAAATCGAGCCCTCAGTCCTTCACAGAAGTAAATGGTACACAGACAGGAACATTGTCCTTTATCATACTTTGTGCTATTGAGTAACCTTTCCATTCAACTCCTCCATTGATGACACCACACTCTGCATACTACACATGTAGATACAAATCTGCTTAAGAATGAAAAGAAAAAAAGAAAAACATTCTCCATAAAACTTTTTTTTTAAGATCCCAAAACATAACCATCGACAAATGCTGATTGATGTGTTTTTTTGTTGGATCAGTGGAACTGGACTGGTATTTGCCAGTGTGGAGATGGAGCTTCGGTTGCCTGGGACTCTGTATCGTGTGTGTGTGTGTGTGTGTGTGTGTGTGTGTGTGTGTGTGTGTGTGTGTGTGTGTGTGTGTGTGTGTGTGTGTCTTGTTTATGTCACGTGCCTTGTGTTTTTTGATGCAATCATTCTGTGTTTGGTAACCATGACCTTGAAGGAACATAATTTGCTTCCTCTGTGCACTTTGTGGTTGCATGTTCTAAATGACAAAAGTTTACTTTACTTTATGCGCAGTCTTCTGGTACCTTCAAAACTTTGGTTCACATCAGAGACCTCAGAGATAGTAGACTGTTCTAAAGTGCTTATCACATAAAGTTTTTTAAAAGTATTCAAAACTTGGGGAAATAGTTTTCTATTTTTGTTTTTTTCTTATTCGATCACTAGACTTTAAATATATCACATGTATATTGTTTCATTTTGTGACTGTTCATTTAATTTGTGTTTAATGTTTCTTTAAGTAGCTGTTTAGACCCAGTTTTAATAATGTTATTTCTCATGAAGGGCTTAGTCCTGAAAGCACCCATACTTATGTATAATATATTTGTTTTTTGGTACATCAGTTTTGACATTTGTTTCTGTTTTTTATACATTTGTTTTTGACATGGCAGCAGCTGTGATAATAATTGAAGTAAGGAGAATTATGCTACAAAATACAGTATTTTGATTTTTTTGAATTTCTATTAATGTATAGTGCCATCATTAAGAGGATGACAGAAAACTTAAGGATGGCTGCCATACAAGAAGGCCAACCTCAAAATCAAGTTGACATGTGTTGTACCACCTTAACAGTGAGACAGTTAAATCCAAGCTGTGCTTCACTAGAACATTTCCCCATCTGCCAGTTTAGCTCAACAGTGAAGAATAATACAGATGCAGGTGCATTAAAAGTGCCATGCTTTGAAACTACTGAGAAATACAGGACAATACAAGAGAGGATTGAGGCCCTTGGCAACACAGCTGCCATTTTGGATGAGAGGATAGAGTCTGAAGCTAAAAGACTGAGGATCAATAGAGCATTACAGTTCCAAGGAAACAAGGGTGGTATAGATGAGAGACAGCCTGTTTTTTTCACAAGTTCTCCATCAACACAATATCAAGAAGATAAAAAACAAAAGTTTGATAAGACCTTAAATGTACAGAAGGAGTCTGTACATGGCTTAGATGACTCAAAAACATCTTTAACTAAATTGCAGAATCCACCCTGTAGCCTTGGTGGTGAAATTAAAGATGGCAGACAAGTGACCCAACGTAGTCCAACAGAAGTAAAGGAAGTAGTTAATTCATTATCAGACACTGGAAGTGTTAGTATTGGGTTAGCACATAATGATACAAACCTGTACTGCTCAGCTAGAGACCACCGCAATGTTCCTGATAGCAGAAAAGAAGTAAATGATACTTCATCACTGAAGAAAGCAGGTAAGTTAGCTTTGTGTTTTAGTTTTGTGTAATTTTTCATTTCTTATTCACATAGCGGTCAGCTACACTTTGTTCTTTAGACCTTGCCCATAGTTTTATTTATGTAACTTTTGGAATTAAATTTCTATACATTTTCTGTTCTTTTACTATTAACTTGGCTGAAAGTAGTTGAAAATAGATTACTTTTTTATTTTATTTATGTTTATTTATTTACTTTTAGAGGGGCACCTAGCCGTGTCCAGTGTTATGTGTTACTTTCACATAGGCTGCGTCGTGTAGCATATAAATAGAAAGCTGCCATGAATGTACTACTAATAATGAGTACAGTTACCATTAATGTGCAGTTACATTCATATTGTATCCAAAATTTGATGCAGATCCCCCACCCATACCCTGTTTAAAATATGACAGTATGGGTGTTATCCTAACCCATCTCAGACTGATGCTGTATGGCAAGTATGGCTTGCTGCTACCAGTTGAGAGCATGTTGTATTCCAGTGAATGCTTGCCCTTTTCATACAAATGTAGTTAAAATAAAGCCCAGTAATAAGCAGACTTTCTGTAGTTGATGCAGGGTTTAAACTCTCATGTAGACAGTTCAATAAAAGTAAACTTTCATAGAATATTAATTATTACCTAACTGTGTTAGTCACCTAATAGACTGTTGTAATGTGACTTAATGGTATGATAGTATAGACTTTTTTGTGTTTAAATGCTTGAAAATATCCCCTATCAGACCTCTTAATGTGATTTAAAAGCTATACATTACTTCATTGTTTTTTCAGATGATTCAGACATCAATGATCTTAAACCTTTCTCAGAAGAAAACCCTAGACTGAGATATATGACTGACATAGTACCAAACCTCTTTCCCATAAGGTAATGGTTGCATTTATGTATGACTGCATGTGTACTTGGATGTATATGTGTATGTATTTAATCATTTTTGGACTCTTGAGTAGCCATAGATGTGATTGCTTTCATGTGTGATGGGGAAGAAGGACCTGGCAACCTACTTCCATTTCCCCTTTGCCTTGAAAACTCTACAGGTAACAGTGGCTGTCCACCAGTTTATTCTAGGAGTCATGTGTGACTCAGAGTGTGAGCAAGGGGTTAATGATACATTTCCTTTCTATATTTCTCCAGCCAGAAAATTTGCAGACTTAGGGCTTGCAACAAATTATTTCTGCATCACAAAATTAAAATTAGACTGTAGTACTTTCTCAGAGGTCATTGGACCCAACGTACTATTCATTTGCAAGTATTCTTCCAGAGCAGCTTTGTGTAACAGCACAGACTTCTACTCAGGCTTTATTTGTTAGAGTGTACAACCAATAATTCTTGATAGCTAGACTTTTGATGCCATGTTTGGAACAATGACAGTTTTTTAAACAACTTTTTATTAATTTAAAAACAGATTGCACACAATTATTTAAAGATAAATAGAATAAAAACCTAACTATTTACAGATTTCCACAACAAAATCAAACACAGAAAACTAAATAATTAAAAAATTATCAGGTAAATCACTTATTTTTGACCAGAATCTAAACTAGTGAGTAATATGTAAAGTTCTTATTTTGGCAGTTGACAATTCTTTTTACAGAAATTTTTTGCTAAATTAATGAATTCAGTGAGAGAAAGTTTTACATTTCTAATTTGTTGTGACTATTTTTGTTGCTGTAGCTAAAATGGACCAAAGGAGAGGCACCTGCACCTTAGGAATGGAATCCGGAACTGAGCAATAAATAAGATCAAGGAGTTAGAAATGTTACAATTATCTGTACACAAATCTTGGGCAAAATTTCTAAATTCAACCCAAAAAGGAGTTACTATTTTACAGTCCAATATCATATGAAAGCAATCTGTATTGGAAACTTTATTACAACTCCAACAATTAATTTTCCCATAGTTATATATTAAAGCTGCTTTATGTGGAGTTAAAAAGCTCTGTGAAGAAATCTCCATGTATATATTTTCCAATAAAGACAATTCTTATTTAAGAATTAAGCATTTATCTTCATCAGAAAAGGCCTTCTTATTAATCTTAGTTGAGTAAATCCAAAATAATAAATCTGTGGAACAAACTCTTCTCTTATTATTTTATAAATTAATATATATGATTTATTCTTATTTGAGTTACTATTGATTCTAAAAAAAAAACTTGTGTCTTTGGAATATGTTTTGTTTGAGAATCCATGGAGCTTTTAATTTTTATCTCCAACATATTTTTAAAGACGGTATAGTCAACCAATTATTCTTTTCTAACCAATGTCTTGCAAAAAGATGATCTGTATTATGTGATTTATTTCTAGTTAAGAATTGATGCCAAAAGTTTAAATTTGCATCTTTAAGGTCTATCTAGTATTTTGTTTATATTAAAAGTTCCTAAACAACCCACAGTATTTGATATAGGGAACAATAAAAACACATATTTAACTATGTAATTAGAATTCATGAATCTTTTAAAATTTATAAGGATGTAATCAGTGAAGGGAAAGGAATAATATGTTTTTTCTTTTCATTTAAACATAAGTTTTCCAAGATCCAGTAAAATTTATTACTTCCAAATTTAGAGACAGATTCTACAACATAGCTGGTGTTAATATTTCATGAATGGATTTCCAAGCAGTTTGGTAAGAGGAATTTAACCATAGAAATATTAAATTGAGAATTATGGATCTGGCATATAATTCAACATGTGGAAAACATAATCCATATTCTTGCTAACTTCTAACATGCCAGTCAAAGGATATTCTTGGTTTTCTTGGCAAACCAGAGAAAATTAAGAAGAATAAAATTTAATTTCTTAAAGATGTTTTAAGAGGGAGAATAATTAGAGATTATAGATAGAAAAGTATTTTTGGTAAGATCATCATTTTTATTAAAGTAAGTCTATCTTCCATTGTAAAGAAATGTTCCAATTAATATTTTAGTAATAGTGTCTATTAAATTACCATAATTTGCTGTTGTTGAGTTTTTTATAGTAAATTTAATTATAATTCCAAGATAATATAGGCCTTACAGATGCAAATTTAAACTTTTGGCATCAATTCTTAACTCGAAATAAATCACATAATACAGATCATCTTTTTGCAAGACATTGGTTAGAAAAGAATAATTGGTTGACTATACAGTCTTTAAAAATATGTTGGAGATAAAAATTAAAAGCTCCATGGATTCTCAAACAAAACATATTCCAAAGACATGTTTTTTTTTAGAATCAGTCCCAAATAAAATTCTTACAGTTTCTTAAATAATTATTAACTTTTTATTAATAAGTAAAGTTTCTGTTTTATCATGGTTAAACATTAAACCTGATACTTTTCAAAGTAATTAATAGACTTGGTTCAATTTTCTATTGACTTTTCAGTATCAACACTTGTTATTAAAATGCCATTCTGCAAATAACGGAATTTTACAGGAATAATTTTCATCTATTGAGAATCCCTGAATTTTGCTATTAGATCTAATAAAATTTGTGAAAGGTTGAATTGTTAGAACAAATAATAGAGGTGACAAAGGACAATCCTATTTTGTACCTTTTAATATTTTGAAAGAACTGGAAAGAAAAGAGACAAATTTAATAAAAGAGAATGAGTTACTATATATATTAGTTATAAGCTTTATAAAATCTAGGGAAAATTCATATTGTTTAAGTGCTTTGAACAGTATTTCCGACTAATAGAATCAATAACCTTGGTTATATATCTCGACTTATTATAGTTACTTCTTTTTTGTTTGTTTGTTTTTATTAGTCAGATTTATTAAAGCATTAAGCCTAATTGTTATTCTGAACCTTTCTATGTAGTATAAAACCAATCTGATCATTTATTAATCCTGGCATAATAAGGTTCAATATTTTTGCAAGAATAGATATAAATATTTTATAATCAACATTTAATAATGAAATAAGATGGTAAGAAGAGCATGTTAGAATCTTCATTTGGTTTCAAGATAAGAGATATCAGGGAATATTTCCAGGAAGGGGTTGATTGACATATGTTTAACTTGCTGAACAACTTTTAATAGGCTATTTAAAATATTATCTGGGAATAATTTGTATAATTCTGGGATTATACCATCAAGACCAGGGGCTGGTGTAAGATTATTAAGTTGATGTTTTAACTCCTTAAAATAGAATGACTTATCAGTTTTGGATCTTTGTTCTTTGGTTAATTTAAACCTCAGTCAGTTTTTTTTAAGATCTGATGATAGGTCCTGTGGTTTTACTTTTGTTTTAGTAGTCACAGTTATTATTATATTCTGTCATGATAAACATGTGTAAGCCAGTACTGTACACCAACATAAAACCTATTTTGCTTAATGCAATAAATATCTGTATTCATGGGGATGAACTGTGGGGAACCATAAGTAGAAATGCATCATGTCTCAGCTGCATTCTCTGCTCTGTACACTAGCAGAAGCATGATTAAATGAACAGCTAACCAGAGCAGTGCAGAGACCTCCCCTTCTCAATTCCAAATTGCAGCAGGGGACAAGTATCAAACTAAAAGCTCACAACTGCAATATTGAAAGTTAATTTCCTATAGAAAGTAACTGGTCTCACATTGCTTTCAGATTTCAGCATAGAAATGTATAAATTTGTAACTCCCCTCATAGGCAGATTGCAAAAATGTTTAGTGCATATAACAAGATGTGTGTCTAATTGGAAGGATAAAGGGCTGCAAAACAATCAAAAAGCTAAATGACAACATGGGAGCTCTAAAAGGTTATATAGAAAGATGTAACACTGTAATCATTGTAAGGACTCCCAGTCTCTTTTGTTAAATAAATAGAAAACGTTAGAGGGATATGTATGTATCACGGAGAAAAACTGCTTCTACTGAACTGGCTTCCACTCCACACAAAGCAAAGTACTTTTTATTATCTTGTCAAATGTAGTTTTAATGAATAGATGGGTAGCCACAAATTCACCCCCAGTTTAGCACCCCTCTCCCTCATGGATAGGGGGAAACATGTAAATGCCTATGGATTGTTCATATGCAGAATATAAATGCTAAAAAAAACAAACATGGTATGTAAGGCTAGGTTTCCTTATGATCCTCGCACATCAATAGTCTAGTAAATGCCTATGAACATATTACCTATTAAGAGCTGTCTCTCAGATGCTGATCTCTCCATATTATCTAATGAGCACGCTTATCTACTGACTATGCCTAACCCAGTTGAAGAAGTACTTTCTGTTATGAAATAGTTAAAATAATGGAAATACCTGCCCTACACTGTTTGCATTCAAAACTTTATAAAAACTTAGTAAACGATTCCATTCACAGTAAAAGTTTTCAGTGCTTCACTCTAGTCCTAACATGGGGAAGGACCTGTCTTTGTTCCTGCCATATAATTAATATGGAGGTTGAAATGCTTACAAAATTGTTGCTAATGGTCTAAAAGAGAATATAGAAGAAGTTGCTTAGTGATGAGTTAGCAGGCTTTGGCAAGTAACTAATGACTGTAGCTGTTTACATCAGTTACAGTGTGTACTCTATATTCTAGCTGAGATAAACCTGTTCAGGGGCCATGTGCACTGGCTACATTTCAACAGTGTAAAGTGGATTTTCATTTTTCTCCAGTTCTATTCTCGGCTGGAGTGCCTTCTGTGTGGAGTCTGCATATCCTCCCTATGTTTGAGTGGGTTTCCTCTGGGTGCTCTGGTTTCCTTCCACATTCCCAAGACATGCTGCAGGTGGATTGGACATTCTAAATTGGCCCTAGTGTGAGTGTGCATATATATGCCTTCTGAAGAAGGTTGGGGGCCTGGCTGACATCTAACAGGAACAGCCGAAAGGAGAAGAAAGTGGATGTTCATTTTTATTACTCTAGAAGTTATGAATTTTCCCATTCAATTTATAATTTGGATAAGAGGACTACATTCTATACCAACAGTTAAAATAAGAACTAATGAAGTATTCTGTAATACTTCATCACAACATGAAAAAAAGTCCTTATTTTCTGTATTTTTGTAGCACATAATTTAATAGCTTCATTTTATCAGTGTAAACATTATAATATGTACTGCTACTGCCTCGGTGTTATGTGTACTTATATTTTGCATTTTATGCAGTTTTAAAATTTACTACTATTGCCTCTGTTCTTATATGGAGCTTGTATACATACTACAAAGCTTTGTTTTCATCCAGGTTGTAGCTGAAATGGATTGGCTATGATTAATCAACTGCCCCAACTGCAAAATAAATAAATGACTGTTATCCACTTTTTCTTCAGCTTAGTTTTACAAACAATGAAAAGAAAAATCCGGAAGACTACCTAGGTTGTTCCTGTTGTGATTGAAGGTTCTCTCATTAGTCTGTGTATATGATATCCTGCTTATCCTCACTGAATAGTGAAATGTCTGTAACAGTTTTAAATATTATTTATATGTGCTGTGAGTTATCCATTTGCAACATGAAAGGAGCTAAACCGTGCATACTTTTTCTTCACATGCACAACTAATTTTAAATAAACTGTCACTTATTGCATTGGCCAAATCTTGTTGGATATCAAGGTGTCTAAATCCTTGACACCAATGTTATATGAAAAGAGAAGGCATTTGACTCTCTTAGGACTAAAGCTATTTCCATTCTTAAAAGATGGCAGTCTTTCCCTTTCATTCATAAGGCATATCTTAGATTGGGATACAAATTTGACTGACAGCTTACTGTAATTACCTTATTTACCCCTGCACTGCAGAGCAGTGAGGAAGGCAACTGCTGCAGTTGTTACAGAAACTGTTGTATTTAGTTTTCATAGATGGAGCAGCATTTTTCCAGTATAGAAAAGTCTGCCCTGGTTATAAGGACTTTTGTGAATGGAGAGGTCAAAATAGCCAGGTGTACAGCTGTGTTTTAATTGGTGGAGTTAAAATACAACTAATATGTACATGGTCAAATGCCCACCAGTGGGGTGGGGGTATCCACTCTGGCTAATCCTTCTCCTATTCACTTATAGTACTTGAGTTATGCAGTAATATCAGTTAACCATATTCAAGATAAATCTGCCAACAGCTAATTCTGTTCAGTCAGGAAAATTCCTTTTTCCCCTGGTTAAATAGTAATGTGTTACTAATTTAATTGAACAAAATGCCCTGCTTAAGTTACCAAGGATTCTGTGACATTTTAACATTTAATAATGTTTTTGTTTATGGCTACTTCAGATCCATCTGAGAAATCAACATAGTAGTGTAAGTGCCTAGCTGTTTGCCTTTTTATCACTGTTTTTGTGTGTGCAGAATGATTTGGCTTGTTCTACTGTGCCTGTTTGCATGGGGCTGATGAGAATTAACATTTATTACTGACTTCAAACATACAGTTATTGCAAAAAAACAGTGATCGTGGTAAAAAGGCATTCAACTGAGGCAGCCCCGGATACCTCAAACCAGAATTGATGCAATAGACTGTAGTTGTATTCATTGTTAAGTTTCTTGAGTAAAATGTTAATTCATATCTGGCTCATCATGGAATGAATACTGCTGCCTTGCTCTTTCAAAAGCTAAGTGGCTTCCAGTATGGGCCAGATGGAATCATCTTGGTTCGTTACTCTTCAAAAGACAAACTTGATACCCCTTCCACTCTCTCCTTCAAACTTTGTACTGCCACTCAAACCTATAACCTTAGAAGCCAATCCAGATTGCGTCCCTCCTTATAAACCCCTTCTCTTAAACTGCACTCTAATAGCAGTTGCTTCTACATACTGGCCCCAAAACTATGGCAGTCACTACCTCCTGATTTAACTGAGCTGTCTAGCCAAAGGGCATCACATAAACTAATATCTCCACCTGGCAGTACTTTTAGCTCAGGTGGAGATATTACTGCTCTACACCAACTACACATAGAATCTAAGCCCCTCTTTCATCTTACTTGTCTCTATTAGCTTTCCAATTCTAGCAAGTATTATTCATATCGACACCACTTCTGCTTAACTCTGTTCTACCTTTTGTATTCCAGTTATGTACAATAAATAGATTTGCTTTGTTAGAGATCTGTGTATAGCTTGTCAGATTGCTTATGCTTATTCATAATTGTAAACCATTGTAATCTGTATACTGCGCTTTATATTGTCACATTATGATGTAACCCAGGCTGAGTCTGTAACTGGTAATTCTTTGATCAGTGTTCTACCCCAGTAATCAAATTTAATTAAGTAAATAAATAAAAAGCTACTGTCTTGGTAGTCTGGGTCTGTATATTAAACTTTGCTTTATTTAGTATCTGCTTCTTCTTTCTACTTTTCCCAGTTAGGGGTCACCTTTATTTAGTATTTGCTATAGCTGTTTTTCCCTAACTTTACTTTATACAGTCTTATTGTATTAATACAGGAAACATCAAATGTCAAAAGCAGTAAGAAGACATCAAATAAACATTTTTAAATGTTGTAGAACTTGGTTGTCCATTCAAGTGCAACAAAAATAAGTGACTTCTAGCTACTTAATTAACACCCATAGCGCCATATGATATCCAGACATGTTTTTTGATGATGGACATAACTAAATGACTTACCAACTAATAACAGGCAATATTAGAAATAACAAGAGTTAGTAAGTAACACAGTGATACTAAGATTGTTAATCTACAATCTCCTGCAGTTGAAAAATTAGTCACTTCCTGTCACTCATTACTTTCAAACCTGAGAGCGCTACATGTTATCGATGGGCATGGTATGAAATGCCATGTAGGGAGACCAGAAAACATAGTGTCACTGTCCACTTATTGCACACTGTATGGGAGATATTACTGCTTGTTTTCTAGTTATTACGAATAAATGCAATATTTCTGTAGTTACTTAGTACTTACAAAAAACAAGTTTCTTGTAAAGTATTCCATGGAATCAGCTGAAACCTGCAGTGATGTTGAAGAAGACTGACATAGGTATTTGCACAGTAATTTATACATTTTCAGACATATTCAGTCATACTTATTTTGCTATTTCTACAGGTTAGTGTATTGTTTCACATTTCTGTAAATATCTCCATGAACAAATACTCAGAGAGAAATTTCTTGTCATCGTATGAAAGTTCCTGACTGGCTATCAAAAGTTTTATGAAAGTATAAGTCTAGGTTGTACAGTCTCTAAGAAATGACCATTTTTTGCGAAACTTTATGGAAAATGAATATAATTCTGTGTGAGTGCATAATATAATTTTAATATGAAGACTGTGAATAAAGCCTAATAAAATGGGGGGACAAAGGCCCCAAAATAGGGTCAGATTTTAAATATTGCTGTTATAAACTTAGAAAGTTGTTAGAGAAACTATGTGTGTGTTAAACTAAATGCCAAAAAATGTATAGTCATCCCTTTTGGAAAAAACAAAGTACCCACAAATTATCACATAGACAGCAACCCACTGAGTATGGAAAAAGTAATCAGAGACCTAGGGACCCAAGTAGACAGCGACCTCTCATTTGACACCCACGTTGCCAAAGTGGTTAGAAAAACATTCTACCTTGCACACCTCATCATGAAGGGATTCACATCCAGATCCAAGGATGTCATTGTACCCCTATATTCCTCCCTCATCAGACCCATGATTGAGTACAATGCCCCATTTGGTATGTACCTCACCCGGCATTTGCAACAGCTGGAGAGACCACAAAAGTACCTCACCAAAAGGTTCAAGGGTCTCCAACATATGTCTTATTCTGCCAGACTAAAGAAACTTCAGCTCTATTCAGTAGCATACCGCATGCTCAGAGGTGATCTCTGCCTAACGTACAAGGCCATGTCCAATCAGGATCTGATGGACATACTCCACCTCAAAAAATCCAAATCCATCAGGACCACGAGAGCTAAAGACTTAAACCTCGGCACAAGTATGAATAGGACATGCTGGAGGGATAGATTCATAACCCAGATGCTTCCCATGCTTTGGAACAGGATCCCAGTTCGTATTAGGCAGAGCCCCTCACTGACTCTCTTCAAGAGAAATCTTGATGAGTGGATGGGAGATCGTAAGTTTACCCCAGGGCTTACATCTGTGTCACTGCTAGACAGGGGCACAGTAAACTAATTCTATTATATAAGGGGACCTTCGTTGTGTCACTACTAGCCAGAGGCACAGTATTCTAGATTTATTCTGTACATTTTTGTACCATTTCATGGGGTGGCAAAAGCCACATCACTATGGCTAGGCTTACAAATGCCCCAGGGCAGGTAGCCTAGTACTATACTATGAAACTATGAAACTACTATACTATGAAACTATGAAACATATATTTTCTGAGGGATTTAACATATGAAACTCAAATGTATCAGTACTTAGTGACTTCAGTCCAGAGATTATCCCAGTGATTTCCCAGAAACCCAAGAATTTTATAAAGAATAGACCAAAAGTATGAGGCAAAAATCTGGACAGTTGAGAGAGATGTTTCTCCATAACTACAGTCCTAAGGTAATGTTTCTCAGGACAGCTACGTAGCTACACATTTAATTTCATTCTGCTTATCTGTACTGGAATTAAACCTGAACCTTTGTACTGCCTTGCTATGTTTTGTA
>NC_056750.1:326592637-326737637 GCF_019279795.1 Protopterus annectens | reverse complement strand
GCAGTTAAATTAAATCTCATCTTAAATTCGGCTGGTCAGAACTGCAATAAAGTATTCCGCTCTTCAAAGAAAATAGCTTGTTTTCTCACTGCTCAGCTTACTTTTTCTTCTTTCTTAGGTAGCTGACTGTCATGGCTGAAAATTAATATGCACATAAAAAGCAAGTTCTTGAAAGAAGCGGGCATGAACAGCTTATTATGTCTCTTGCTGTGGTCTTGCTGTAAACGAATAAACAAGCTGGTAAGATGCAGATGGATGCTCAGCTTCAGTCAGACCTGAATGAGACATTACTCACCAAGATGAAGTGTTAGGTAAAAGGGTAAAATGTTGGTACTGCTGAGGGAAGAGAAGGGAAGGTTGTGTTTTTTTCTTTTTAACTTTTTCACGTTGAGTCCTGCCTGGTTATTTACATCATCTGCCAGGTAATGTACGCATGTCGGCAGTTTTCTATGTCTTTTGGAAGTTGTGAGTACTACAGCTGGTAACTGGAAGGCTGTCATTTACAGTCCTGCAGATAAACTTTCTCAAAGAATGAACTTTGTACATTGTTGTGGAAAAAAAATGAGCAACATTCTGGACATATTAACAGAAAGAGAGAGAAAACATGAATAACTGTAATATCTGTGCATTTAATAACAACTGTGTTGTTAACAATACCTTTATCCCTCTGCACCATGGGGGTGGGTAGCCAATTAAACAGTATTTTGAATTCCATACCTTTCACACAGAAGTGGAATTTGATGAAATGATCATCCCACAAATATTCTAAACCCAAACAGCCAACTGTTCTGTACAGTCCTTGTTATGACTGATCTGCAGAGATTTCTTTCTATCTGACTGCAAGTATCTGCTCAGCCTACAATGTTAAGCATGTTCACATATGCTTTTGTGTTAATGACACTGTAATCTCATTTGTGGTGGTGGTGGTGTGCAACTCTTTTTGATGTGGATAGTGCTGCACCAATTCTGCCATTCTTTGTAGTATTATGAGAAGGCCAATGGGAACTGTGGCATTGAAGTGTGAAATTTGATGTCAGTCTTCACACTTCCAGTAAGTATGCTAAGAGGGATGATAAATACCAAATTATAAATAACAAAGAACTCAGTAAATATAATAAATGTAATAAATAATAAATCAAATGTGAAAGTATAATATAAAGAAAGTTCACTAGCATTTCAGTACTTTTAGCCCTCCATTGTGAAGAAGTTGCGATAGTCATCCTGTTGATGGTGGACATAGTTGCAAACATGGAGATACTATGATGTAATCTAAATAACATTTCAGAAAAGACAGACATATGAGCAAAGCTGAAGCTGAGACTAGGTGCATTGCAGTGGCCTTCTTTGGTGTATAAAAGAATTATGTCCTAACTTGTTTAGTTCTAGTCCATGTGAGCATGATGTAGAGAAATGCCTGTTGTTGGTTGATGGCATGTAGAACTAGTCAGGTGTGCATGTTTCACAAACACAGCTTTGCTTATGTATAATGTAGTGCCTCAAGCTTAACATTTTACAATGCTATACTGTACTGAGGGACAAAATCAAGAACTCTTAAGTGGTCATCGTGGAGTTTGCATCTAATAACCATATTTGTAAACGTTAGTGCCATAAAATGAGTTTAAGTTAAAATTAATAGATATGATACAGTTCTAACACACAGATGTAGATATTCCAGATCCTAGTAATGCTATGAAAAAAAGACATTTCTTTCACAATTGTATTGTACTTATTTACTTCTAAAGAAGTATTATTATTGTAATTTGCAACAATATTATTTGTAAATGATAAGCCACTGTTTGAGGCTAGAAGTCATTCTCTTAAAAACTTAAATCCAAGTAATTCCCTCTTAAGCAGTCAGTAACAGCAAATAACTGGAGCATCTCCAATCTTTCTTCATAAGGACAGTGTTTAATGCTGGTAAGTCCTCTTATCAATGGTCTTTGAATACACTGAAGATTTTTTACTATTCAACTCTATACATACACACTGGATATACATCAGATGTAGATATACTAGGTATAAACAAAATTGGTATGATCTGTTCTGTTGTAGATGAAAGTATGGTCCTGAATTTTTTTTCAGTAGATTAAACCTAATTCAGTTACAAGTCTTGATTTCGGATTGTACATATTTCCAACAAGTGATGAAGTCCTCAAAGTAAAGAGCAAAGGCGCTAAAACATTTAGAGTCTGGTAGCTGTTTTAGTTATGTTTGATGGATTTTTTAATGGTTCTAAACTCCTACTTCGCTTTATGTCATTAGGTTCCCTTGAGTTCTTCTTCATTGGCCTATTTTTAACAAGTAACTTTAGGATCTGAATATTACCTGAAGTATGGAAAAAGGCAAGTGTAGCTGTTATACCCCAAAAAGGTGATCTTAGTAGGCCAGCTAGTCTGACAAACTTTATTGGTAAATGCTTTAAAAGAATTGTCTTAGGATTTATTCCAACCTCATTTAAATATGACAGATATGGATCAACATGGTTTCCTGGGTGGTAGATCTCATTTAACAATTCTCTTGAATTTTTATGCCAGTCTCACTGATTCAGACAACTTTAGATATAGCATTTAATGTAACATATTTAGATTTTACTAAGGTCTTTGAGTCAGTGCCCCATTTAGTACTGCTTAATATACTAGCTACTTTGGTAGCTGTTAATCCCTTTATAACTATATATGCTTATAACTGGCTTATGAATCTATTCTCATAGATGTGAGTTAAACAATCAGCTTTCATCACTGAAAATTACCAATAAAAGTATTGTACAATGTTTTGTTCTCTGACCATTTCCCTTTAACATGTTTATACCACCCCTTCCAAGAAAAAAAAGTGGTATCTGGATAATGAGTTTTACAGACAGTAATACGACTGGCTTGCTTGTTGCTATATGTATGGCAAACATAATCTGTGGGTTGTTTTAGCCTAGTTAACTGTATTTTGGATTATGGCATTGTATTCAGTACAAGAAAATCCTTGACGTTATATTTTGGTTCATCAAATCTGGGCTACCCTAACCCCACCAAGAAGCAGATACTGCTTGTATCTCACTATATAGTGTCTAGAAAGAATACAAAAGCCATACACAAGGTAAATAGTAACATTAATACACCTGCCCTATAAAAAACATCTGGAGAAGCTTTAATTACAATGTATAAGTTATAGGTTATTAATGGAAGGTTTGTTATTGGTGTTAAATGTCTTAAATATGATATTTTAGCATTATTTAATGAAATTGCATTTAGTAACTGGTCTGCATCACCACAAAATAATATTTCATCAGTAGGTACATACGCATAGTATTGCATTAAAGAAATACTTCCTTTTGCTTAGGGTTGATGGATCCATCTGCCTGTATCTGTAAGAACTGCTCCTAGCATTCTGAGTTTTAAACCTCATTTTGACTTATGGTATGGATAAAATGTCTGTGAACCTTGTTATTAGTTACAAACTCCACAAGGACCTCTTTGGAGATTCCAAGTTTGTCTTCCAATGCACTGTGATATTGTAATATTGTACGGTGTCCTCAGCAGGCAAGAGCTATAGGTTCATATAGCAAGTATTCTGAAGCATCCTGGTAGCCAAGAAGGTCGAGTACAGATATCACAGTCCAAGAAATACTGTGTGATAAAAAATGTGAATGGAAAACCAATTGCTTGTGGCATATAAGGCTAGGAGGACACACTGTTGAAACAAACACTGGACGTAACCACACTTTTGTGGAGTGACCTTTGACTGCATTGGCCAAAGAGTAGTTAGCCCACTTAGTGGCAAATGATATTACAACTACTAATCTATCTGGATAAGAAGCACTTAATTACAACAAAATCTTCCTTATGTAGACTGCTTGGACCACGTAGCTAATGTATCCTACTCATTCAGAAAGAGGATGTATATGCCTGTTACTAATGAATTTCAAAGTTTAAAAAGGGGAATGTTCTTCAAAAGTGGAAAAATATGCAAACCCCCACTTCAGAAATTCTATTACAAGCCTTTACTGAGACACAGTTCTGTTGTATAACACGCTATGATGAAGTTAGATGGTGGAAACATGCATCCTGATCATGGAGTAATGGAGGGTCCAGTTACTTAGGTTTCTGAGATGGGTGAGAACCACAAACAGTTTCACTAATTGAAATGGCCAATTTGCTCCTTGTACACTGCGACTTTCAGCCAGTGTTAGGACAAGTGCTACCATGAGGAGGCCATGAGAATGATTTTTGGGCAGCAACTCCGTAACCAGCCTCACCATGGGGGTGCATGCTTTACACACCCACCTGAAGGCAGCTTGGTGAGCTTAGTCCTCCCCTCTAAGGGACGTGTCCAGTGCACAGCTCTGTCTGTCTTATGCATCAGTCACAAGTCATTAACCAGTCTTAGATCACCTGGGCCATAGTTAGAATTGTATCCTTCTAAACCATAAGAGCTGGCTGTATATTGTGATATATTTCTTCTAAAGATGCTCACTAAAAATCTGGGTAAACAGGGTTTTGCTTGTTTAAAACACAATTGAACAACTTTAGTAAAAATTTTATTGAATAGCTTTGTTCTGCTTTCAGCTGTTTAAAATGTTGTCATACTTTTTAATTTGCTTCTGAGATAATCTAGGGTACTCAGTCTTTCCTGTATTTTTGCTTTGGCTTATCATACATTTTCATGGTACAGAGTGAAAATCATGCAAATACCTCATCGTATAGTGGATGCTGTACTGCTCATTGTCAATGTACAATGGACCACAACACACAATGCTGCTTGACTCTGCAATGAACATATAATGTGGTTGACCTTGTGGCATAGTGGTAGCCTACATGTGTTCTGGCTAGCCCCATTAATTAGAATGTATATCAAGGCCTGCATGGCAGTGTGTAGCAGAAGCTGCATATCCCACATGTAATATACACTAATGTTCTTGTCCAAGTTGCACCTCCCAAAATGTATATAGTGTAATGTTGACTTTCAGTGGCTTATGTGTTGCTTGATTTTGGGTACCCCCCAACCAACAACCATTGTGTAAAATGCATTGCTCATTGAACAGATACCCCCTCCCTCCTTCTACAGTATAAACAATGTTAATTTTTCTTCAGGATCACCCAACATTTCTCATTGTCTAGGGAGCAACCCTCTCATATCCTTCCTTCATAAACTGCATTGGTACTTGTGATATACCAGACCAGTTCATAAAACTGACTTGAACACTGTTGAATTACTGTGGTATAGCTCACCTTTAGCCAAGACAGCATAACCCAGTGAGTTACAACTCAGTATGACATACACAGATTCAGTGATGCAGGCCAGACTTTGAGGCTTCCTGCAGCCCTATCCACCAACAAAGCATTTTCCTACTGCATGCACCAGAAAATGCATTGCTGAGGTGCTGGGGCCCATGTCTGCTGTCTACCATAATTTTACTGTATGTAACTGTTCCGGTGCTGTACTGCGCAGCCCCTCCTTTTATCGTTTACTTGTAAATATTAAATATTCACTTGTGTTCTGTCATACTATATAGTATTACGCAGCAGAACGCTGTGTAACTCTAATATGCCAGTTTGTGCTATATAGTGGTATTGGTAATGGGACTTTAATGAATTTTACTGTCCCATTTTATTTACAAAATATCAGTTTAAAGATATTATACCAGTCTGCACTACGTAATAAATATTCAACAATCCTGCCCGTAGAGATTTGGTCATGGAATGGTTGCCTCGATACGCAAGAATTAAAACGGTTCGTAGTTTCCCTGCCTGAGTGCAAGTTAGAGACATATTGAGAGTAACAAAGTTGTCTTCTCCCTAACATTCATTGGTTTGTGTGCTCTATAGAAAATATGCTCCCCAATGATCTTTCTAGAAGCTTCATAGCTGCGGTTCCACTTGAAAATGTACATGTATCCACATTTTCATCAAGGTCCCTTTTAAAGGCATGAAGGGTCTGTTTTTATGTGTAATATTTCCACACAGAAGCTCGCTGTAGCACTAGGAACATTGTATGAGATTTTAAGTAGACAGACCATGTACTGAATACCTTTGTGTATGTATAATTGTGGATTTATTAATGGAAAATTGCCAAATGAATAATAAATGTAGCATATTTGCTGCAATATTCTAGATATTTTAAGGGTGATTCTCTTTGTGTATATATCGACTCTTTTGCTAAAGAGGAAAAAGTCTTGAAAAGGAGAAGGATGTTATTGCTAGGAAATCAAGACGGATATTTCATTCAAAAGATGGTAGTACAACAAAAGAAAGGATGTCTCTCAAAGCCTTACTGAGTTAACCAGATGGCCAAGCCCGTCTATTTTTAGTCTATAGCCTCTAAACCATTGCCAGTTGAACCAGCTGTTTGGTCAAGAGGTTGCAGAAGGGAACATTATATTCTGTGATTGGTCATATTACTTAGGTGTAAAACTGTGGTGGTGGTGCTGCGGTAGCATTGTCGCCTCATAGCAAGACGTTGTCCCTTTTCGATTCTCAGCTAGAGCGTCTTCTGTGTGGAGGCATACGTGAATGGGGCGTGGCTTCGTTGAAGGTTGTGCGTCAGGGCTGGTAACCCAGTACGTAAAAATCCACTACCAATCATTAGTGGACCGAGTTCCGCTTTGGCGAGCCCTAACTGGGAAAAGCCGAAAGACACAAAAAAAAAAAAGGTCATATTACTTACGTGTACACTGGGACATTGGCTTCTCTGCAGATGTCCAGTAAGTTTCATATGAATTACAGTGAAGGCCTTTGCTCTGCGGTAATCTATTCATCAAATGTGAGCTCTCTGTGCATGTGCCCGTGTCCTTAATACAAGGATCTGTCTTAAGTGGCTTTTCCTCAGTGAATAAGTTGTCAGGGATTACCTGCTTTCCAGAGGTTACTCTGTAGAATTTCTTAACATTAAAGACGGAGCCATTATTTTCACACAAGGCAGGAGTTATTTTCTACCTTTTCTGTAGATCTAATGTGGTTGATTGGAAGCAAAGACTGCAACCCCATTTCCAGTCATCAGATCAACCATGCATCTGAAAAGATGATGTCCCTCATAACCTAGCTCTGCTGACCATTACTAGTAACACTAGCTGGTGAGGATAACTGATGTCCCTGATAACCTAGCTCTGCTGACCATTACTAGTAACACCAGTTGGTGAGGATACATCAGTATGTCCCACCTTTACCATTAGAGTTCTAACAGAAAGCCAAATCTTAGCTATTTTTACAGAGGAATCATGCTGCTATTTGCAGCTTAATAGGACAACAATGTGTTTTCTGAAGTTGACACAGTGAGTAGCACAGGATACTTATTTTCAGGGAACATTTTATGTAGAGGCAAACATTTTATGCAGAGGCATTTGCCAGTACCCTCATTTTGATTGCATTTATTTTTTGAGTCTACACAAGGGCTGTTTCTCTAGCTTGAGGTGCCAGGTTCAGAAAAGATCCACTCACATTCTTCTAACAATTAAAATATTGCTTTACTGTCTGACATATGTTACAGTTAATTACATGTCATTTAATTGCCAATGAAAAATCACTGCTAAAATATCTGACAACATATTCTCTAGTAGCACTGACAATGAATGTCATCAAACACTCCTAAACAACTATTTTTGCAGGGAAGCAAATTTCCACATCTCTAATCTCTATTTGCTCCAGATCTGTAGGGAGGGAGAAAGGCACTGTAAAGGTAGCCAGAAATTCTCCCCAGGGGTTCTACCTGTGTCTCTCTTGGACAGGGGAATAGGTGCTGATTTTAGTCTCTGCTTGAACCAAGACACTCTTGGGAACACGGGTTGAACTTGGTTAGACTTGTAAGGGCCCTGAGGCTGTTAACCTAGTAACCTCCTATGATCCTATGATCTTAGGTCACACATACTTGAAGAAAATAGAAAAGGTGTAAAACAAACTTAAATGTGTTCCATTGTTACTGAATCAAAAAACAAAACAAAACCACCTCTAACATTCTGAATGTGATTGTTCTTCTGCAATGTTTTGTTGACATGATGCAACACTTATCCACGACTGGATGTGGATAATGCTGGAATTACACACAGCTGACATGATTTGATCAAGACTTTCATCCTGTGTGGTGGTTCTCTTCAAATTTCTTGCTGTCCAAATGTATGTAAAATCAACAAACAGCATCAGCAGTTAAACAGAAAAATTTACAAAACAGAAAAAGAGCAGCCAAGCTGACATCATTCAGAACTACACTTTTTTTCTGTATTACAAATTCTTCTGTTTAAGTGCAGTTGCATAAACCTCTACTGCCACTTGTTCTGCGGACCAGTGATCCACTGTGGCAACCGCTAACGGGAGCAACTGAGAGGAGAAGAAGCTGCTACTGCTGTCTAAACATAGGTTTACAGATGCGTTTTATGTTATAAAGTCTTTTTAAGTTCTGTTGTTGTCTGAACCTAAGGTGCATACTTTTAGTAGCAGCAGCAGTTAAAGATAAGAATTTGTAACAGAACAAACATCAGCTGGGACTGCTGTCAGTTTGGTAGCTAGTAGCAGCAGGGATTCTCATTTTCTGCACTGAACTGTAGAAAATGCTGGCTTTACAATGGGCACACTGACTGTTTAATCTTGTCAATGCCCTGTCAGTCTTGGATGGTAGCAAGACAGTTACTTGATGAATACTTTAATGTTGTCGTAAGACCTTAAACTGCTTTTCAGAAGAGATGGTTATAACTGTTTGAAGACTAAATAATTCAAGAATTAATGTAACTTTCATTTGTTATTTTTTTTTGCATGTAAGAAAATGTTATGCTTAGACCATAATGAAGGTTTTGCATATTGTTTAAAGGCAACTGTTCTTTTTGTAAGGGTGGTGAGTCAAGTTGATTGTTTGCTTAGGGGATGGAGTTAAGAATATCTATTTAACTTTTTAGACAACTACTGAGAAATAATGAACTATCATTACTGTGCTTCTTTGCAGTCTGTTATTTAAATGTGTCAGCGTTGCAGATATTGAATCGAGCATATTTAATCATGATCTACTTGTTGTATGAAGTAGGACTTTCTTAATAAACAATAAAAAAATGCCTTTAGAAGACAGGACAGATATAAGTACAATTTATATCTTGCAATGGTTAAGGGTTGGGAGAGTGGTCTAATGGTTAAGGTGTTTGCCTTACAAACACAAGATACAGGGTTTGAGTCTCATAAGGGATAATTGGCTAGGCTTAAAATGGCTTGCAAGGGCAGTTAGCTTAGTACTAATCTATGAACCTAGTGTGAAACTGGCAAGAACATATCAAATGCCAGCACTTAAAAATATCTATTTATAATGTTATCAATAGACTGTGTGATAACTCACATGCCACTAACACTTCGGAGCATATCTTTATGGAACATTCTTCAGTATAGAAGAAATCCATCAGCTGTACTGTTTCATTTTTCTTGCTGTCTTTAATATTTCATATTCTTTAACTGAGACTAATCAGGACAACAGAATGTTTTGCAGCTTCTTAGTAAATTACATCATTAATGTGCTTCTTTGCAGTCTGTTATTTAAATGTGTCAGTGTTGCAGATATTGAATCGAGCATATTTAATCATGATCTACTTGCTGTATGAAGTAGGACTTTCTTAATAAACAATAAAAAATGCCTTTTGAAGACAGGACAGATATAAGTACAATTTATATCTTGTAATGACAGCTTTACTGATCTACAAATAATAACACTCTTGAGTAGCAGAAATATTTCAAAAGCTTTTTAAAGGAGTGTTGTAACTCATTCAGTTAAAGTATGATTTTTAAAAGACCAGTAAGTTATCTTGAAAGCATAACATGTGTTATGACTTGTAATGTAACCAAACTGCATTAAAATAATTACTAGTAAAGCATTAAGACAGTTGAGTATCTGAAGCTAAAAAAGGAAAATGCTTTAATAGTAACTTAAGGCTCCCTCAGGATGCCTGAATAAGAAAACAGTGTATTGTCACACACAAACAAGTTTTGCTCTAAGAAGGATTTATTAAAGACTATTTCAGATTCATATATTTAATGTGTCTGGGTGCATCATAATGCGGCATAAAACTCCTTTAAGAAGATTGCTCACTGCTTGGATAATAAAGCCAGATGAGACTGCAAAGAAGAAATCTGCTAAATGTGCATTTCTCAGATCATTTCGGAATTCTTCTTCCTTTTTTTTCTTTTTCTTTTTTTTTTTTTTGTTGGGGGTTGTCGGCTCATTTGATTTTGGTTGTGATTATAAAAATTGCCTTCCAGTTAAGAAGTTCAAGCCCCTCACGAAAATGTGAACAGATAAAAAGCAGTTAACCCTTTCAGTTCTAGGTATTATAAAATATTAAATGTTATACTTTTTAAGCCATAGACATAGCTGATAGCTTTAAAATAAAGTGCACACTACATTAATCAGCTGCCTTAGCACAGATTATTTTACTGGCACTCAAACTACAAATCAAAAAGAATAGTTTTATTGTCTTGTGAATAACTTATTACTTTCGCATATGTAGACAACATTGTGGAGCTTTCAAAAAATGTAATATTACATTTGTTTATTTGTGTTTGCATATAAATCCACCCTGTCTGAAGCCTTAAATACAGGATCTTATTCTAACTTAATGCAACTCTTGATATGATCAAATTTCATGTGTAACCAAATAAGTTGTGAGATTAATTGTACCAAGAAAACAAAAGCAACAGGGTATTCTAGGCAAATGTTAAAAACAGAATTCTAACAATATTCTTGATTAACAGCATTGTTACATTTTAAAACTCACTTGCCGACCCCAAATCATTTGCTATTTGCACACAAACTATGCATATAAACTTTGGGAAAAAATGGAAATCGTTCTCAGACCATATATAGAAGGGTGGTATAAGGGGAACAGATGAAAGCAGTTGTAGAGTGAGTAGTACAGCAAACAATAACATCTAGATCATGACAATGCCATTTTGGACATTTGTTGAAAAGCCTGAACTGAATTTCCACAAGCTGCAGCAAGCCAAGCACATTAGTTGCAGAGAAATAACTGAAGGTCAGTACAGTAACTATAAGGAATGTGAAGAGAAAACTATTCAGCCAACATACCACTTTAAATAGTGCGTCCAAACTAGATCTTGTTGCAGACACTTTTGGATAAAGTCAACTATTTGCATATTCCCTTTCTTCCTCACTATTTTGATGACTGTTTAAGTGCACCAAGCAAATAGGTTCATAGGTAGGTACTAGGCTATCGGCCTAAGGGCTTATGTAAGCCTAGCCAACAAGGTTCCCTGGCATTCACCACCCAAGAAGGTTATTTTCCTGTGCCCCTGTCAAGCAGAGCCACAGAAGTGATCCCTGGGGTGAATTTCCTATTTCCCATCCAGTCATCAAGATTTTTCTTGAAGACTACTAATGAGGAACTCTGCTTGACATAGGTTCCGTCTAGTCCACTTTTAAATGCTCATAAGGAGTCAGATAGTATGCCATTCTACTTGAAAATGGAGAATAAAAGAAACCTATCTATGACCGCTTTAATCCCTAGATCTACGTCATTAGTTTTGATTTGTTTACAAAGACGTGTCTGGAGCATTTCTCCGCAGGCCTCCACTGAAAATTGGCTTTGTTCCTAGTCTGACTTTTCTGGTTAACAAATGTTAAATAAAAATAAATAAAATAAAAATTACTGCAGTAGCCTAAGCTATATAGGTCATCCTGCCAAGAACCCCCCCCCCCATCATGCCATACCTGCTGCCTACATAAATAATGTGCGTAATAAAGAACAGCTACAGTGCTAAACTTCAAAACGTTCTTGCCACTGAAGATTGAACAAGTCTATCAGAATTTTAGAGGTTGTCCATTAGTTACACTTTCTTGGCTGGGCAGATGAGTCCCCTGTTGGGGATTACATTCCATTTCTTAAAACAAATGAAAGCACAGCAAGTGTAGGAGTTTTTCTTTAGCTCTGGTGTAATAGTTTCCTGTACAGTGGCTTTATTCTTTGTGGTTACTTTTTTATAAAAGGGGATAGGTTTTGTATTAATGCTTTCCACAAAATATCTTTCCTGAAAGTAGTTTTCCTTGTATTAGATATTTTTTATTGCCAATAATTGCTTCATTGTAATGCTGGCAGTTTCGCTTAGCTGTGTGTGGTTTATGCTACCTGTGTTGAGATTGCATTGGGCATTTTTCTCTTCCTGTCTTTTATTTATTTATATGTTTTTTTCTTTCTTCTTCAGCTACAGCATGAATTTGGCCTATAGTGAGTCATTTAATCCCTTCACATTCCATAAGACAAAAAATGCTATTAGGGAGGCCTTGGTTTTTGTTCAGCTTCTGTTCCTCAGCCGCTGGTGAGTGACTCTGCTGTAACCATGAGATGGTCCTCTGACCATTCATATTCTTCCCTTGGTCCCTCTGATTTTGTTCCTTGAAAAGCGACTAAGGACTGGGAGGCTGCACATCCTCAGCAGCTGTTCTGATGCTCATGGTGGGAAAGGGAGAACCACTCTTGCTGGCTCTGGCGAAGGGTCCAGGAGATGTTTGTCTGTTACACCCCTGAGGAATGTTTTTCCCAAGAAGGGGACTGTTCATGTAGCCTTTCATTTTCAGAAGGTACTCCCAGGAAGAGGAAGCACAAGACTAACCATAGTTCTCCTCCTTCCTTTCTTTCTTCCCTTTCTAGAGATGAGTGGCTTCACTTTCCTAAAGGTTTATTTATAACCATTCAGCCTTTTAGTACAGACTTGTCACCTCGTGTAAAATAGAAGGGATTGTCCCCACTTTTGGATACTGATTCTCATCTGGAAGATCAACCCTTCATTGGAATACTGCTTCTCAGGCTTCCTCTTCTGGCCAGGAGGATTCTGATTTTCAGGGAAGTTAGCCATTGGCTTCCTCAATGGGAGGTTTTTCTTTTTTGGATATTGTTGCTAAAATGAAGGGGATGTATAACTGGGACCAGTGGGATATTCCAGAATGTTAGATGAGATAGGATTTGTTACAGGAGAACTTTCTTCTGCAGACTCCTGTTCCTCCTACCTTTCCTGGTGGTTGCTTTTTGGCAGCTTGTACAGCTCCTGATAGGCAGTCTACTCTTCCTATGAGACTTGATAGATTATAGAAGGTTCCCCAGTCACACAGATATCTTTTTAATAACCCTGGAGCAAATCCAGAGGTTATTACTTTATCCAAATTGGTTTCTTTCAGACTACAATTGCTAATCCTTGACCTTCTGACAAACTGGGTACTGCTTTGGATAGGTTTGTTAAAAAGATTTATGCTTCTTCCACCATAGCATTTAGAGCTGGGAACTATCAGGTTTATATGTTTACATTTCTTCTGGCCTCTTTTGATGATATTCAAAAGCTAAATGCTGACCTGCCAACCTCAGAATCTGACTTTTCTTCTCCCTCTTCCAGAAGCATAGCTACAGTGGGATAAAGGAGTCAGTCATCCTGGGTGCAAGGTGTTAGGGGGTGTGACAGCACAATTTTGTTTAATTTAGTTGTCTTAGTCTTCATGTAAACTCAAGGGCAAGGAGGAGAGATGGAACCACTTTGGAGAACATACTATTTACTTATTAATTTTTGCTTTCACTTGGAGCATGAGGGCCTTAGAGACCTGGCTCTCCTCCTTAGGAGAGAAGAAATGAGTGTCAGATTGGACAAATGATGATTTGTGTTGTTGTCATGCAGGACATGGGGGTTAGGGTGTTAGGACCTGGTCATTCTTCTCCTAAGCAGAAGAACCAGATCAGAGAAGGGACATTTTTTCTGTGTTTGTTTTTAAACACTTCCACTGAAGAACTCTGAGGATGGGGATCTGTATGGAGAGGACTTTTTTTTGTTCAAATGAGCTCAGGAGGTGGGGTGCCACACCAGGGAATGGCCATATACACTAGAAAAGTTGGCTATGTTGCTGTTTCTCTGGTCACAAAACATAATTTGAAATGTGCATATGACACTGCTGATGCAGTATCAAGGGTGGCTGCTAAAGGTTCTGTTCTGAGAAGATATGCTTGGTTACATTCTCAGAACTTCCATGACTCAATTGAGACCAATTCTTGATGTGACTCTGGATAAAGAAGTTCTGTTCAGTCCTTGCCTTGCTGGGATTTTCAAATGTTTTGATGAAAGAATATAGTTAATTCAATGAGTTATCCATTTTTTCAGTCTTCCTTTCAAAATATTTCAAATATTTTTCTTCCAGTACTGGGTCCTCTTTCAAATTACAGACTAAGCCTTTCCAGAACAATTCCAGTAAGCAGGCTCACAAAACACAGTGGCAGATTGGATTAAGGAACAAGGGTTTTTTTCTCCCAATCCCAACATCAAGCTAGGACAACTGATTACATATCCCATCCTATTTTTCCTCCCCATTCTTTGGCAGCATATAACCTAAGATTCTTGGTTTCTGCACATCATTCTCAGGCATTACCAATGACAGTAGAATTCCCTTCCTTTATTTCAGGGGATTCCCTCATACCCATCAAATCACACTTCTCAGTTCTCCACTTCTTTCTTATCACTTGCTGTCTTAAGATATGATCCAAACTGTGCCCTCCCCCCCAAAAGAGAAAGGACTTTTATTCAAGGATGTTTTCGGGGCCAGAGAAAGAAGGAACATGGAAACCCATTCTGGCCCTTCTTTTCTCAACCTTCACATCAAAGTTCTAAAATTTAAAATGGTCTCACTTACGACTGTCACCTTCCTTGTCTTCTTCCTTGTTATTTTGGATTTGAAAGATGTTTATCATATTCTGATCCTCAAAGTTTCAGATGATTTTTGTAATATTCTATTGCTGGTTCATATTTTCAATTTTCTGTTTTTCCTTTTGGATTGTCTACAGCTCCCAAGATGCTTACAGTTTGCCTGGCTCCAGTGATTGCCCACTGCAGGTTGCAGGGCATTTACATTTCCCATACCTAAATAACTGCCTGATAGTGTTGGGGTCCTTAAAGGATTGTCAAAAGTCCATCATTTGAATAATGAACCTTTTTTTCAGTTTGGGATTTCTGGTAAACAGAGAGAAATCTTCTTGTATTCCTGTTCAAATAATTAAATTTCTAGACTGCCTTCTGGATACATCTTTGACAATGGATTTGCTTCCTCAAAACAAAGTGCTCTCTTATGTAACCCATTTTCTGGAGTACTCTAGTTTGACTCGGGTATCTGCCAGGGAATATGTCAAAATTTTAGGGTACATTGCATCTGCTATTCTTAATTCCTATAGGCAGACTTCATATGAGAAAACTTCAGTGATTTGTCAGAACCCACAGGACTCAACACTTACATTCCCTGTCTAGAACAGGAATCAGAAAGGAGTTTGTGAACAGAAAGCTGCATTGGTGGGTGCATCAACTAACCCTCTGAAATTTATCACAGTAGATTCTCTTTATGCCCTACATGCTTTTGTGAGCAGCATCTATGATGTGTGGAAGGTGTCCTAAAACTTTGGAGGCTAGCTGATTGGGATACAGTCCTTGGCAGGACATCCCGTATAGCTTAGGCTGCTGCAGTAGTGATCTACTCAAAACATGCACTTTTATGATAAGATTACTTACACAACTATACTTTTCTTGACTTGGGAAGAGACTTCATTACCCAGCCACCTGTTCAAATAGGTAAACTTGTCATCTCAGGTAATATTTTTCTACTAGTACAGAAATAGCAATCATGAGACTTTCAAGATGACACCACACTGATGTTGGCTCTCCCAGTGAGAAAAAATAAATTGAGAGATAAAGACCAGTAACTCTACATGTTTTAGTAAATTCAGTTACTGGCTATTATGTATGCTAGCTGGATGTCAGAAAAGAAGAAACTTGCAGAGCCTGAAGGAAAATCAGATGGAAAAGGTGAAGAGAAAAAACTGACTCGGAGGAGTCCTGCAGCTCCTAAGCAAAAAGTAGTTCAAGCTTCATCTTTGGTGCAGGGCATGGTTTCTGATAATCTAGAGGCAAAAAATAAATCAAATGTACTCAGAGCTGATTCAAGTAAATGAAACAATGAAGGAGTATATCAACTTGAATTACAAAAGTCTAGAAAAAATGGAAGAAGCTTTAAACAGCTATTCAGATGAACTGATAAAACTGCAAAAAAATCAAATATCAAAATGAAGAAAAGGCTGGCTGAGTATGAGAGTGCTCACAAAGAGTTGTTTCAAAAAATGATTGCTTGAGAAGATGAGCATACAAGGAAAATCTGAGATTTTCTGCTGTAACAGCGAAACTGGAAGGAACAGCCTGCATTACTTTTATGAAAGCACAAATAGCCAACTGGACTAGTATTCTACAGGATTTGTTAATCAAAAGGGCACATTATGTATATGTTCCAAGTTTGGCTATGAGAAAGAAGCCAATACCTGCATTACTAAAGATGCAATCATACCAGCAGAAAGACTTGATCCTGACAAAACTGTAGCAGAAGGGCAAACTATTAAAAACTGGAGACAGTAGAGTGTTTGTGTAAAATGATTATTGGCTGTACACCAGGCAGAAGAGAAGCAAACTTATCCCAGCATTCAGGAAATGTCAACAGGCAGGTGTGAGATTCAAGCTCTGCACCCAGTTGTCTTCAGAATATTTTTTTTGGATGCTCAAAGACATTTCTTGATGCAGAACAGGCTAAAGAGGAAATGCAAAAGTTTGTCCAACAAAAACTGAGCTATCAAACAGAAAGGGACTGTGTTTCACATTCTTCTGATAATAAAGTTCATAGAGAGACTTTGCCAGTAAAACATTTTCCAATTTTCCAAAGGAAAATGTTTGAGAGACAGAAAAAAGCATAAGCACTGACTAGAAGGTTTAGGGGTACCTTGGGCTTGAACCAGAGTCAGTGGTTGGAAGATAGAGATGAACAGAAGACCACCAACATTGAACTTGGTGAATAAATGAGAGTATAAAGCATCAATCACATTTGTGAAATGTGGCTTTACAAGAAAAAGTGGAAGGCTTGGACTTTTATTGACTTTGTTAAACTTATGGGAGACTGAAATACACATACCTCACTTCTACATGTTTAGAAGCACACTGAAGAAAAGGGATAAAAAAAAAGAAAAGGGACCGTTAAGTAACAGTGATTGTATAAAATACTTCATGATATAATTTGCATGTTATATAGTAAAGCATTTTCAATTGTTGTATGCAATAAAAGGTACAAAAATAAGCACGTGCCTTTTTTCTTCTTTTTTGCTTTTAAGAAAGGTAGGCACTACAGTGTAAAAAGAAGAAAGCCCAGACAATAGTATGCTTAAGTTAATATGCTGAAATCTTGAGTTGTTGAGTTGGGGGATAGGGTGTAAAAGTGCACAGATTATAATATATGTAGAGTTAGTGTGTTCTGTCTTACTTTAGCATAGGCGAATGTCTGAATTAAGGCCTTGACTTAATGTAATAATTTTTTTGTGTAAACAAGTAAACAGGAGGATACTGAATGCAATGAAAAGTTTTCCTGTGGCAAATAAATGTTCAGTTTAAGTCGAAAGGTTTGCAGATGAGGGCAGCTGTACATTTTATACTTGTGGTTCCATGGAGACAAGCTGATTATTGGGGCAAGCAATAAAAGCCAGAAAACTTCTTTTCTGGCTAAAGGTTAATCTTTTCTGAAAGCATCTAAATTGTTTTTCATATCAGGTAAGGGAAGGAAGATTAAAAAAAGAGCCATCAGGAAGGAATATTTAAAAAAGAATAGTCAGCAATTAGTGTAAGTAGGAGCACAGGTTGTACCATGCATCTTAGCCTGGACAGCCTTAATGTTAGGTTAGGTAATGCCTGCATGTGCAGCTGTGGATTTGGGACAGTTGTTCATACCAAGAGGGTTAAACTTCATTATTTTAAAAAGTATATAGTTGTCTGTATTTATTTTATGTTAAAAGGTTATGGGGGTGTTCTGGGGGTATGTTTGATGTTTTGTTTGATGGTTTTCATTAAAACAAAGTCTTATAAACTATGACATAGGTTCAAATGGAAATGGCAAGAAACAACTGTATGAAAGACCAACCTGCCAAGCATTTGTGTGTGTAACATAAAAGGTGAAAATAGACATTTAAAAAAGCTGTTGTTTATAATAGGTGGGAATAATAACCTCTTACCATAATATTGTATTGGAACATGAATGCCCTCACAGGTAAAGACAAAAAGGTAACTGTATTTAAGTATATTAAGAAATGCAAAACAAAAAGGTAACATTATTTAATTTTAAGAAAGCAGAGTGCAAATAGCAATGCCACAGGAGATACATTTGTAAGCAAGTGAGCATGTGACTTTGGTAAAGAAAGTATTTCAGGATGGATATACAGCAGAATATCAGGGACAAAGAAAATGTGGAGTACTTGTACTACTAGCTAGAGGAGTTCAAATAGTGATAGAAGAGGGAAAAATATAATAATGGTAGATTTGTGATAGTAAGAAGCTACTGGTAAGGGAGGAGGATTACACTAGCATGTATTTCTATTCTACCTAAAACTGCTGTTATGGAGCTTAAAGAAATTTTGGGAGAAATAATCAGCTTTCAGCAGGGAATATTATTTGTAGGTGGGGATTAGAACTTAATTTGCAACAGTGACGATATATAAGGGGACCTAGAAGGGAAATATAACAAAGAAAGGCAGATTGTTGAAGAAATTTATGAAAATATTTGGTATAAAAGACATGAATTCAGCAGTAGAAACTTGGAGATGATTTACATCTTATTCACCAAGATAGAATACCTTGGCTAGACTAGACAGAACCTATATTTCAGAGGAACGCATGCATTTAATTGAAAGCTTTGACACACATCTAATAACAGTTTCAGATCATGCACTAGTTACAACTAAGAAAAAAAAATGCAAGGTAATTAAGTAAAAATGAAACACTGTCAAAGAAACCAAGGTATGGAACAAATAGAGAAGGAAAGGTAACAGAATGGGAAGAGACCAAAAAGACATTTGGCTTGCAGGCTAGTGATTGCTTTCACTATCAGGGATTGATATCAGAGTAAGGACAAAGGAAAGGGATAGGGGAATCCTAAATGAGAGACCTGCACTGGCTGAGTTTTTAATTGAATTTGGAAAAGAAGCTGCTGTTGAAAAAGGGCTAAATTCATAGGGCATATAAAATATCAGAAGAGGTGAGAAATGATTGAGAAGAAATATTAGATATGCAATTTACAAAGAAACAATGGGGAGGACATATGCATGGCTCCCAAATATGTAACAAAGTAAAGAAATTTAGGATTTTTGCCCGGAAGTATTTGCATAGGTACTTTTTTACGCCAAGCAGACTCCAAATATTTTTTCCTCAGACAAATGTTGGAGGTATGATGGGGAAGGAAGAGGAATTTTGAAACCTATGTTTTGAGAGTGCAATGAGTTGGTAGACTTTACTAACACCCTACAGAGTACTCTGTCAGGAGTACAGGATGAGCAAATGAGTGTAACTAAGGAAATTATTTTTTTCAGCTGGGATACAGGATCTGAATTACCAAGATATAGTTTGGCCTTGTTAAGTTTAATTCTGATGTCTAAGAACCAAGAAAAAATGCTCTGGTGACTCAGCAGGCAACAGTCACACACCTAAGTGCCAAACTAAAATAATTGCACCAGTACTCCAAAACATTATAAAAATTAACCAAATGTATTAATAATTATTGAATGCTTTCAGTCCATAAACTGGAAGTTCATCAGATTAGGAACCTGAACCAAGTCACATCCTTAAATAGCTACAACTTAAAGGTACAGTGAACTAACATAGAAACTAATATTGCAATCCTGTATAAAATTCCTGTCCGTGTCTTTTGGTTTTTCCCAGTTAGGGGTCGCCACAGCGGAACTCCGGTCCGCTAATGATTGGCAGTAGATTTTTTACGTGCCGAGTTGCCAGCTCTGATGCACAACCTTCAACGAAGGTACACCCATTCACGCATGTCTCCACACAGAAGACTCTTTAGCTGAGAATCGAACAGGACAACATCTTACTGTGAGGCGACAACGCTACCGCAGCAATGCTCCATAATAATTCTCATGGCTTTCAAAAAAAGCAATTACTAGAAAATGTAAATCAAAATCTAAACCAACTACACTTGAAGTAATGAATATTGTAACAGAGATAAAAGAACAGGAGGTGGGATCTTTAGAAAAGGGTAGGAATAAATTACAAGAAAATAGAAACTGTGGGAACAATACATGCAGAAAATATGTTTTGGAGAAGGAATGAGGTTTAAGAGAAGGCAGGAATTGAATAATTTATGTAATGTTACCTAGACTGTAGGATATATAACAATATATGTAATGTTTGTAAATGTGAAGTTGTTAATATGGTTTGACTGCTTTTATATAAATGTACATTTGCCTGTGTCACAAGTAATTCAATAAAGGTATTAAAAACAACTTCAGCATTAGCAGAATAGCCTTACAAACTTGGAAACCAGTGTCTGTGAACTTATGTGCCATCACCCTCCACATCATAGATGGTCTGCTAGTGGCTAATATATCATAAACTCCATGACCAGGCCATAGGTGATTTTTACACTCTGGACAGAGATACTGTATGGAAGTTAGCAGACAAGTGTTGCACTTGAAATCATGGGGGATGTATGGAATACCTACTCCAGTGGAATGAAGGTTGTGCTACAGGAACCTTTCAACATCAGACAGGGGACATGTTAGGAACAACACAGGCATCAGCTTCATGAATTCTACCCCATTTCCTTCACATGATGCTGCAGCAAATGGAAGAGCTTATTTAGCTTGCACAAACAATAAAAGTAAGTACCACCACTATGTTGGCATTCTACAACATAGCCTGTTTCCCCGAGGTTCTGGCAGACATTGACTGCACCCATATCACCATCAATGACCCGTATGCTGCATATGGCATCCAATAGGACTTCCAGTCCATCAGCTACCAGGCAGTGTGCAGTGACAGGTTATTAAATACAGTGTATCGGTTCACCATCAAGGCATTTCTCATTAGTCCCACAACTTGCACATATATGACATATACTATTATTTTTATGTGGGGTGACTTTCCACATGGTCATCTACACTAAGAGGCCAGCAGTGGATAGGAATTGTGTCGAACTGTGTTGCCTAGAGTGATTGGCTTGGTTAGATGCCCTAGTAGTGGAAATAGAGCAATGTCATTCACTACTATGTGCGTTACCATGCCTAGGGGTTGAGGAAATCATAGTCAGAGGTAACAGTGATGCAGTCTGTAGGCCACTGTATCATCTGGATAAATCTGGCTTGTGACTGTGCACTACACATTGAACTCTTGCACAATAACTGCCAGTATCCTTATGGGTATGCCAGTGGATGCAAAAATGGTTATCATTACTCAAAGCAGATGTATCTATTCCAGCTACCTGTATGCCATGTCACTCTGTATGTTATGCAGGATGTCCAGCAGTCATCACAGAGTTGGTGTCTGTAGTAGTGGTCTGTGCCTGGATCACTGATCTGCGCATCCATTCATGCCAAGTGTGACACCCAGGTTAGGGAATGTCCTGGATTCCTGGTGGTAATGGCTACCATGTCATGGGTGCGTGCACCTCAGAGGCAATACCTCTTACTAATTCCATCTGTGGTGGTAATTCATGTAGCATGGGTGAGGCAGACATGGACAGAATATCCAGTGCTAAACAAAGGTGATTCTAGTAATTTCTACTGCTTTGTAATGTCATCTCATATGTGAGAGATGTGAGCATCCACTCCGATGTTAGTGTTGGCAGTGCCACTGTATCATTGGCCTTTGCCATGTGCATGATGCCATTATCATCAGCCACAGGGGACCCTCTGACATCAGGCACATATCCTGTTGTGATGGAACTTCCTGTAAAAGTTTAAAGATGACATATCTGTGGCAATGCTAGAACACCTTGCAGATACAGTGCTGCATGCTGTTTATTTGCATAGCCTATGGGTATATATATATATATATATATATATATATATATATATATATAGATAGATAGATATAGATATATATATAGATATATAGATATATAAATATATATAGATATATATAAATATATATATATATATATATATATATATATATATATATATATAGATATATATATATATATATATATATATATATATATATATATATATATATATATATATATATATATATATATATATATATATATATATATATATACATATAGATATAGATATATATATAGATATATATATATATATATATATATATAGATATAGATATATATATATATATATATATATATATATATATATATATATATATATAGATACCTTGTTGCACAAGTCGTTGTGGTTGCAATTGCACCTGGAGAACAGATGTGTATGTGTGCTCTGCAAAATAACTCATTCACTCAAGTGAGGCATCCTACAAAAGTAATGGAACATACAATTACTTCTTAGTGTATCCCCTACAGACACATTCAAGCCATCACCTGGTATGAGGGTTTACACACCTGCCCCTGACAGGGTTATCAGGAACTCCTTCACCTCTGTGATGCATCTGTTTCTGGCAATGTGCTGTGCCTTGAGCTTGGCATGCAGTATCATATTAGTGACCCTGCAATGCAGTGCAATGTCCTGTTATGGCTGCTTACAACATTCATGTTCTACAGCACTCCCTGTCATAGCTTCTCACTGAAAACCTTGTCTGCTTTACTTTTTTCAAAGATGCATATACCATGTGCACATAGGACCTGCAGTAGCTCTTCTGACTTCAGTGTGGTGAGATTTTCCAGGCATTGCCATTCTGTCAGTCCCATGAAAGACATGTGCACCTCTGGGTTACACATGGAGATCAGTGTGCATGTTTGTCTGCATGTTTGTTCTTAGAAGACATCAGTGTATCAGCATTGATGTTCTTTGTGTTTCACTGTTGCAGTCATCACATTTGGGTTATCCCTGCCAGGGTAGCCCTCAGTCAGCCCAAATACCAGAGGCTTAGTATTTCTGCGTCGATTGCTGTCACTTCAGGACTGACGTCAGGTTGTCAGTAGTATAAAACAAGGCAGCCAATGCCTTTACATCATTCTTTCTTTCCAAGAAGCCCGAAGCAGAAGCAGTTCACATGATTGCCGATCGGCAGCTACCCGAGTTTCATTTTCTGAATTGAAGTTGAAGTCTTCTAAAGCTAAGTACCCTGTTGGGGATCCTTTGTTCTTGCTCTAGCCAAAGTCAGAAAAAGTTAACAGTTGTCTTGCCTGTGGAAAGCAAATACCACACCGAGACTTTCATTCTTACTGTGTCACTTGCTTAGGCCCAGACCACGACATCCCCCGCTGTCACTTTTATGCTTTGTTCAATGCCAGAACTATACATCATCAGGCCCTTATTGTAGATAGATATTTTCGCTCCCAGTCCTCAATTTTGGATATGGCTTCAGTAAGCCATCTGACATCAGATCTTCAGAAAAAACATAAGGATAAAGACAGAGACAGACTGCACAGGTCCAAACCTACTGACGATGTTTCCGTTAAGCTAGTCGTCAGTTCTCTGGTCCTCAGTGAGGCACTTTCCCAGCCCCTGATGCCTGCTTCTGTGGATTTGCAGGCCACTACTGAGAACCTTTCGGAGTCCGGTATGCTGCAAAACTCTTCATTGACTAAGGATCCTGTGGTTGTCTCTACCTTGGATGGGTCCAGAGCCACTGATCAGGCACCGGCTTCTGAGAAAGTAATTTGCACTACCGATTCTCCACACAAACCGATGACTTGTTTCGCATCTTCTGTTCTTTTGAAAACTACTGAGTTTCTAAGGCCCAGGGTACAAACCACACCCAAGAAACCGATGACTCCATCTCAGGCACCTGCTTCCTTGCCTCAGTCTCAAATGCTTAAAATGGTGGAAGACCTTGTAATGTTGATCAGGGGAAGCCAAGCTACCCCTTCCAAAAGAAAGAGATTTGTCCCCAGTAGTCTTATCTAAACAGGAGTCAGATGACTCTGATGCCTCTGATTATGAAGACATGCAACTTCTCTCTGCTTATGAGGATTCTGATGCAGAGGAATCCATTCCTTCAGCTTCTCTACCCGAAGAATTTTCCTTTGAGGAAACTCTTCATACTTTAAGGGATCATTTCCAATGGGAATGTCAGGAGTACCCTCAGTCTAAAAAGACACTCAGGGAATTTTTAGATCTTCCACAGCACAGACCCCTGGCCATTCCTCCTGTCCTGGATGTTGTGGATGATGTTTTCATGGAATCTAGTTTAACTTCTGACACCCTCCCTCCTGCTCCCAAGAAACTAGACAGATATTACAGAGTCCCTGACTCTCTCAAATTTCTTTTCAAAAATTCTACTTCTGACCCTGAGTTTATCTCCCAAGGGCCTAAAGGAATTAAAAGAGCTTCTGCTAAGAATCCCACACCCTCAGATAGAGATTCCTGAGCATTAGACAAATGGGGTAAAAAAGTATACCCCTCTGCTCCTCTTGATATTAGAGCACTAAATTGTCAGTTCCATATGCTACAGTTCTAGCAGCATACCATGGAAATCCTCAAACAAAAAATATCAACTTTTCCTGCTTGTGCTGAAAATAAAGTGTTGCAAGATTTAATGCAGTCTGCAAGTCAAGTAACTAAGCACAACCTACACTTTGGTTTTGATGCCCTAGAAGCATCTTGCAGGGCAGCAGTCACTGGTTCTGTCCTTAGAAGACATGCTTGGCTTAAGGAACAGCCCTTGCCAGACCATGTCAAATCTAAACTATTGGATGCACCCTTGCACAAAGACAACTTATTTGGCACCAAGGCAGTGGAGGTCTTAAAAAAGATGGAAGAAAAAACTAAATCTATGCAGACAGTTAAGGATTTCCTGCAGGTCCAGCCACCCAGGTTCAGTAGGCATTGCCCCTCCAAAGAGTGGCCCTTTCCTGCCCCCTCCAGGTCAGTTCAGTCCAAACCCTGGGGAAGCAGACCCCCCAGACAACAGCCACAGGGAATGCAGAGATCAAAGCAATGGAGTACCTCCACTTCTAAACCAGGTAGTGCAAAGCCACCCTCTCATGGTAAGAATTCACAATGACTGTCCACTTCAACCCCCTCCCTCTGTCCACCTGCACTTGCTCCTGGGAGGAAAACTATCCTTCCATGCAAGAACCTGAGCCACCATTACCAATGACCTCTGGGTCCTCAACATAGAGTCCCAGGGATACAGATTTCCTTTCCACACTCTACCAACCCCAAAAGGGTTCCCAGATCCTACCTCCAAACCAGTGGGCAGAAGCAAGAAAGCAAGTCCTTTCCCTGCTCTCCATGAGGGCAAAAGAGCGCATTCCTGCAGAACAGATAATCTACTCCAGGCTCTTCCTGGTACCCAGAAAAGATGGCACCTGGTGCCCCATCCTCTATTTATTTATTCTAAACACCTTCCTGGTGATACCAAAATTCAAAATGCTCACCCTTCAGCAACTACTACCTATGCTCTCCAAGGATGCCTGGCTAGCCACCCTAGACCTAAAAAAGGCTTACCTACACATCCCAATCAGGGACTCATCCAGGAAATATCTATGTTTCAGGGCAGGATCTCTGCACTTTCAGTTCTCTGCACTTCCCTTTGGTTTATGTACTGCTCCCAGAGTTTTCACAAAATACCTGGCTCCCGCCATTGCTTTTTGCAGGCAAAGAAATATTAAAATTTACCCATACTTAGACAACTGCCTAATTCAGGCAGACAGGAAAAGCTGCTCAAGCACCTGGCCTTTCTAAAGGGCCTACCAACCTCCCTAGGGTACACTATCAATGAAAAGAAATCCAAACTAGTACCCACCCAAAAAATTATATTCCTGGGAGCAAGCCTGGATACAGCATCCCAGATGGCATTCCTTACACCAGAAAAGAAAACTTACCTGACAGCCTACTTCTCTCAACTAGCCACCAGACCCCAGTTATCCGCAAGGAAAATCCTGCAAGCTCTGAGGTTCATGGCATCTTGCATTCTACTCATTCTATATGCCAGACTACATATGAGGAAACTTCAGTGGTACCTAAAAAGCCTTTGGTGTCAACACTCTCAAGACCTGGAAACTCTTATACCAATGATATCTTGTCTAAGGAAAGATTTCCTTTGGTGGGCAGCAGCATGCTACCACAACAAGGGACTACCCTTCTCATCATCCCATGCCACCCGGACTCTCACCACAGATGCATCAGACTATGCCTGGGATGCACACCTGAACATCAGGTGCATACAGGGCCAATGGAGCCCACCTCAAATACATCTGCACATCAACCAAAAAGAGATGTTAGCTGTCCAGCACATGTTGACAACTTTCAGACCCCTTCTCTCCCCAGGGACTTAACTGATCATAACAGACAACACCACAGTGATGTGGTATATCAACAAGCAGGGAGGGACTGACTCCTACCCGCTATGCAGGCTCGCCATGACCATTTGGCAGACAGCCTCAGCCATGCAACTACATCTTTTAGTACAATTCCTGCCAGGCTCTCTAAACTCTTTGGCAGACAACTTAAGCAGAAATCTTCTGCATTCACATGAGTGGCAGCTAAAGCAAAGAACCTTCACCCTTATAACTCAGAAATGGGGCACCCCGAAGGTAGACCTCTTTGCTTCCCACTCCAACCATCAGCTCAGCAAGTTTTGCACTAGGGAGCCTCAGTGCAGGGCCTGGAAAGCAGATGCTGTATCTTTCCAGTGGGTCAACCTCTCAGTCTATGCATTTCCCCCACTACCTCTCATTGTCAGGGTACTGCTCAAAATAAAGGAGGAAAAACCAAGGGCAATCCTGATTGTCCCAGACTGGCCATGCCAGCACTGGTACCCACTGCTGTGCAGCCTGTTTCCTCTGCCACCTTGGTAGCTCCCTCAGATCCCAACTCTCCTGACCCAGAGGGAAGGAGAATTCATGCATCCCCAATTGCAGACCCTAAATTTGGCAGCCTGGCTTATTCCCTGAACACTGTACAAGCTGCCAATCTCAGTAAACAGGTTCTAGATGTTATATGTGAGGCCAGAATATCTAGCACTAGAATGTCTTATGCTGACAAATAGAAAGGGTTCTGCACCTGGATCCAGGCTAAGGGAGCTGATACAGCACAGCCCTCCTTACCTCTCATCCTGGATTACCTAGCTTACCTACTACACAGTGGTCTATCCTTTTCCTCTATTAAAATTCATGCCTCGGCTCTCTGCTCATTTCAACACTGAGCAACCTCTTTTCTCAAACCCTCTCATCAAACAGTTCCGCAGAGGGTCTAGCAACTTGAGGCCACCCAGAAGAACACCTACCCCAGCTTGGGACCTAAACCGTGTTAGAGAAACTCATCATGCCCCCCTTTGAACCAGCAGCTTCAGCAGAGTTAAAGTTTCTCTCATGGAAGACAGCCTTTTTTCTGGCCATCACTTCAGCAAGAAGAGTATCCGAGCTACAAGCACTAATGGCTGTAGAGCCCTTCATCATTTTCCATGCTGACAGGGTCTCCCTCAGGACTAACCCATCTTTCATGCCAAAAGTGGTGTCCAGTGTGGCTCTCAACCAATCCATTCATTTACCCACCTTTTTCCCTAACCCACAAAACAAAGGGGAAAGAATACTGCACTCTTTAGATGTGAACAGACAGCTCAGATTCTATCTAGACAGGGCTAAATCATTCAGAAAGACTGATCAGTTGTTAGTCAGCTTCGCTGCAGCACAGAGAGCAAAGCCAAATTCAAACAAACCATTTCCAAATAGATAGCACACTGCATCCATTTCTGCTACAAGCAACATGACAAACCTCCCCCTAAGGAGGTCATAACTCACTCTACCAGAACAACCTCCACCTCTGCAGCTTTCCTCAGAGGAGTCCCCACCAGGGACATACTGGAGGCTGCAACATGGACATCTGTTCATACCTGCACCAAGCATTACCACCTGCCTATCTTCTCCAAATCCAGGGCAGGCTTTGCCACTGCAGTCTTGCAGGGCATCCTAGCCAGCCTCGAGTCTTCTTGACTGCCTCCACCCTTTTCCTCAGCTTTGGGAATCAACCCAAATGTGATGACTGCAACAGTGAAACATGACGAACATAGTACAGTTGTGTACACTTACCATAAATGTAGATGTTCGAGTATATTCACTGTTGCAGTCCTGGTTTCCCTCCCTCCATCCCCCTTTCTCTCTCTCTCTCTCTCTCTCTTATTACAAGGAACTTTTTGGTATTTACTTTCTACTGGTGGGGTTCTTCCACCATATTCTGGCTCCCACTTGGGGGCTCCTGACAGGGCAAGAAAAACTGATGTAATGGTGTTGGCTGCCTTACTTTATACTACTGACAACCTGATGTCAGTCCTGAAGCGACAGCAACAGATGCAGAAATACTAAACCTCTGGTATTCGAACCGGCTGATGGCTACCCTGGCAGGGATAACCCAAATGTGATGACTGCAACAGTGAATACACTCGAACATCTAAATTTATGGTAAGTGTACACAACTGTACTTTATCCTGCCTATAGCTGGTCACATATCTGTAATGTGTTGCTGCTATTCTTGCCCTGTGTCAATAGGCATGCCACCACTACAAATCATCTAGCAGCACTGTGCTAATACTGTGTGGTGTGACCTATGTACAAAATGCCTCATACCCCTGTAGTATATCTTATACTGTGTGTTCCTATGGCACAGTGTGGCCTTTCTTCACAGCTGGACATTAAACAGCCCATCCCTTATTCTGTGCTCCCTTTAAGGAGTGAGCCTTCTATAGCAGGACAGTAACTTCTCCTGCCCATGTCGTATGTTACTGCATATACTCCACTGCTCAGTATCTAGTCATGTTGATTCTATGCACTGTTGTGTGCACCCTGCAGTTCTGAGGCCCATTAGCACTTGCCTTTTCTGCTGTGAGTATACCTACAAGTCAATGCAATTTGTTGTCTACCATACTCTAGTTCCTATGTTGCTTTTCAAAATGTGGCTTCCTAAAATATTGTGACTGTGATTTTTATTATAATAAAAAGAGCTTCATAGTTAAGTGATTTGGTTAATGAGGTGATTTACTGTGGCAATCTGTGAACTACTGCTATAATGCAGGGCATTATCAGCTATCATCACTGCTACAGTGCTCATCCTTGCCAATGCCTGGACAGGGAGGTAATGTGCACAGTACATTCTTGCATGAACACTGCTGAGTTCATTGCGCACAGGGGTTCTCTATACTCATCCTTTGCATTATGTAGCCCTAATGTTGAACAATATGCATCATGTGGTATCCTTAAAGTGTGATGTGCAGATGTGACTATCATTGTCTTCCTAATTCTGACCGGCAGATGGACACCATCACTCCCAGATAGTGTAGCAAATGGATTAAGATTTTTCTCTTCTTGCTAAACAGAGAATATAGGGATCACCTGCTGGGGAAATGTGATGGACCCATGTATAAAACTGATGCCTGGCACCAGTATGCCGGGGCTGTGAGTGATGCCACTGGCATCATGCACTCTGGGAACTAGTGCCAGTATAGGTGCAGTGACCTATGGAGGTGCTAGCATGACCTGTTTAAGCCATGGGAGGTAGAAATTAGGGAGAGAGAGACAGTAAGGGGCAACCTTCTTTAGCACACACTGTGTATGTGGTTTTCCACTGTATTTTCTGCATACTGTGTTCTGCTGTCCTTGTTTTCTGTTGGCAGGATTACACTGTACTGAATACTGTCTGTTGTATAGTTAACAGGGGTAGGAGAGGGCGCACTAAATTAAGAGGCATTCCTAAGAGGAAGTGCCAGACTCTCCAGGCAGTGGGGTAAGTATAGAATGTAGACATTTATCATTTAACATTGACATGAAAGTGTCCTACACATGTATAGTAACAAGTTGTAACTTTTTTCTTTTTCTATCTTTCCCTTTGTCTACTGGGTCACATGGTGCAGCTGTGACACCTGGACTTATTTATGTTAGTTAGATTTGGTACTTGTTTGATGACTGGGGATGTCCGAATGGAAAGAATCCATTAATTAGAGGTTTAGGGAGAAAGGCTCAGAGAAAAAAATGAACATCTTAAATGTTAAATAATTTTGGTACAGGATTATAGGCTCAAAACGTTATAGCAAAAATATATCACATAATATATAAAATGGAGTCTTTTCCAGTTATGGCCAGAAAAAGTTAAAAGTGAAAAAAGACAATACCATGCCACTGCAAAACATCTATTTGGTCATTGGATTTCTACAGGAAATCATCAGTATCCTAACAGCTGAAATTGGTACAAACTTCCATCATGCCATAAATACTCGTACTACAATATGAGGTCCATGAAGTGTTCTTGAGTGCCTGTCTTTTTCTGATTGTGTTATCTTTATTCAAAATCAAGAAATCAAACTCTTTTTGAGGCTTAGCAAGCATTCAAAGAATTCTCCCCTATGCCTTAAAGGCCACTTTAACCTGTTCACTGTCTTTGTAACAAGTTTCTTCCCACGGGCTACTTTCCTGAAACCCTGTTGGCAGGCTGCAGCTGTTCCCATCCCAAAGGATGCACCTCATTTGGTTCAAATAACTATAGATCTATATGTCTGACCAGCCCTTTGAGGAATGATTGAAGAGCCATTATGAAGACTGTACAGGCTGACACAGTTGACGTGTTAATTAACATGAGTTTGTTATGGGAAGCTCCTGCTTCTTAAATATGATGGCCTTTTTGAGAAAATATCGACTACAGTGAGTGCATGCATGGACTTCACCAAAGCTGTGGATACTGTTTTCCCATGCTGAGATAGCAAATCTAAGAACATCTTGATGACTGGATACAAGACTCATTGAACTGAACAGTGGCTATCAAATGGCAAGCAGCAGTTACAGCAGGTAGTCCATTCTCCTTACCGAAATAATTAGTAGGGTTCTGCAAGGACTAATCCTGCTCCCCATTCTGTTCTGCACCTTCTTTTCAGATATAGAATAGACAGCAGTCCTCTGGTGCACAAATAGTGGGATGACAGTCAATGTGTAACACTATTTTTTTCAGTAAAGCCAAATCCTAACAAACTACTCTTCCGAGTAACAGGCTTTAAAGATGGATAGAATTGTTAAAAACATAGAAAAAACAATTTATGATGATTTACTTTTTAATGACCTTGCTGCAGTAGTTGTCAGAAAGGCATGTGGTTGGTTAGTTAGTTAAGTAAGTTGGTTAACCAGGTAAAGCTCTAATCCAAGTAATCCATTTTCGGGCTCAGCCCAGGGATTACAAACATAAAATTAGAAAATAGAGCATTATAGTATCAGAGCCACATCATCAGTAGGAAAAAAGGGTAATTGTGTCACATTAGAACTATACAGTAATAGGGTAAAAGAAAACAAACATGAACAGCAAAAGCCACATCACCACAGTATTGTGACATTTTGCTATGTATAATATTACAGTGTATGTCATTTGAGGGTTCAAAGAGTATAGATATAACAGGAAGAAGCTAAGATTGTTACACTTAAAAGTTTAAGAGGGAGGTAGAGTGTTACCATTAGAAAGAAACAGGGTCAGAGTTTTTAGTAGGTATTGAGGTATGCTGATTTTCCATCTGGGGTTGGTAACAGATTAACAGCAAGTTCCAGCTTGAAGAATGGGTCCTAATGTCATTGGGAATTGGGAATTACTATTGTTATGTGACTGCACCATTTAGATAGCATTTCATTGTGCTTGTTTGAAGAAAGATTTTCTTGATTTTGTGCCAGCATTTTTTTTTTTGTATCAGTATGGATGTTATTTATTTTGGGACAGAAGTCCAGACTTTGGGATCAAACAGTTAAGGGGATAACTAACTAATGGATATCATTGCTGTACTGTATAATTCACTCTTTCACTTGATCATAAAGTACAATGCACACTTTTGAATCAGTCTAATCAGACATCTTGTTCCAATGAAACAGTTCACAGATTTCCATTTGATGCGATCAGTAACTTGAGTTAGCCTCCAACAGCTCTCCCTGCCTTCAGTTTCATGTCCCCTTTTTAGGAATGCTCTATGCCTTGTATATCATGCCTCAAAGGATTACTTGTTTTTTTTGATTTGCCACACCTTAAATATAGAAATGGTCACTTAAACACTAAGTTGTTGTCTAAATTTAAAATATGTCATTAGCAACATCACTAAACATGTTCATCTCTCTATTTCCACATATTTGGAATAGTTTCCCTAACTATTAAACAATGTAGCTGCATCTGTGTCTTTAAGAATCTCCTTTTGAACCTATGATTCTTAATTGTAGAAATACAGAAGCAGAGACTCCTAAACAGACAGTAATCAAGTTGTGCAATCGTTGTAGCTGTTAAAAGAAGATCAGTAAGAGGATAAAAATAGTTACCTTCTGACACGAGACCATCCTCACTAGTCACAATAATCCATAATTCTAAGACGTCAGCAAAACCAGTTTAGTACATTTTATCAGCCTTTTTGGAAACCCTAAATGGTCTTGATTCTGAATCACCCAAATCTCAAACGGTGACACCCTAACTCTATCTAATGAATCTTTTGACATTTGAAATCACTTTATAGAATGTTATATCACTTTATAGAAAAAAATACCTCCTTCCATTGTAAGTAATACAATAAGTGCATCAAATTTCCAGTCTGGTAGGATAATAAAATTAGCAAATTATTTAACAATAAATATAAACTGCTAGATCTATATAAATCTTACTGTCTCACAGCAAGAGGTTCTCCAGTTTGATCCTCGGCTGGGGTGCCTTCTGTGCAGAGTCTGTATGTCCTCCCCTGTGGTCGTGTGGGTTTCCTCCGGGTGCTCCGGTTTCCTCCCACATCCCAAAGACATGCTGCAGGTGGATTGGGCACTCTAAATTGGCCCTACGTGTGAGTGTGTGTGTGTGTGTGTGTGTGTGTGTGTGTGTGTGTGTGTGTGTGTGCCTTCTGTGGAAGGTTGGGTGCCGGGCTGGCAATTTGACACTGTAAAAAACTCCACTGCCAATCTTGAGCGGACAGGTGATCTGCTGTGGTGACCCCTAACTGGGAAAAAAGCCAGAAGAAGAAAAAGCTGTCAGCTCATAACACAAAACTTAACCAAATTATTACATATCTCAATAATACCATAAGAAGCACCAAGGCTACCTTTGAGTAGTAGTAGGAGAATAGAAAAGGAGGCTGAAAATAAGGCAATTGGAGAATGCTATAATGCATAGGTCAGATTATGCCAGAAAATGAATGACTATTTAGAACAAGGGTGGTCATTAATGCAGGCCTTAAAAAGTAATGGTTTGGAGGGCTATTAATAAATCCTGGAAAGATGTTCCAGATATTATTTGTAAAAGAAGAGAAGCCAGAATAACAATGGCAGTTTGTGGCTTTTTCAACTTTTACTTAGCATATGTTGCAGGTTGTTGGGTTTTCTATAACAGAGCAGCAAGGGTACAAGAAACTCTGGGTAACTAAATATGTAAATCAGTTTAGAAGTTAACTTAAGCAGAACTATAGAAAAGTAAATGTTCAGATCCAGCCAGCCTAAGGTCTTGGGAAAAGCACAGTCATGGATTCATTAGGAGCATTGGTTATACATATTGCTTTTTGTATGTCATCTTCAGTTTGTGTAGAGATGGAGGGAAGCCAGTCATAACTGTGAATAGCATGTAGCAGAAAGCAATGACAACAGCACAGAATGCTGGAAGTTGGAAGCCTTGGGTTCAAATCATGGAACTGAGAAAATATTTCCTTTTCATATTCTTTTCATACCACTCAACTATCCAGATTTTTGCCTCATATTCTTGGTCTGTTCCTCATAAAATTTGTGGTTTTCTTCAAATCACTGAGAATTGGTCATTAAATAATGATGTACATTTAAGTTTCAGACTTCATATCCTTCAGAAAATGCATCCTAACACCAAACCTGTTATTCCAGCACTTTCTGTGTTTACAAGAGCAATATTAAAATCTGTCCCTATTTTTGCCTCCCCTACCCACCCCCATTATTTTCATCTTTTTCCAGATTTCTTGTGCTAAGAGTTTGAGAGGTATGATTCCATAATACAAAACAACGCCTATGCAGGGGATTTCTGCTGCATTTATGTGTGTGCGCACTTTAACATAATATTATCATGCTAGGGATTTCCTTGCTGAAAGGTACAGTGCTTTTAAGGGAATCTCCACATCTAGCTGTTTAGAGACCCTCTGGTTGGCCAGAAGCAGTGACAACAGCATAGAGTGCTGGGCAACAAGTGTCCATTGTTGTAAGAAAGTCTTTCTACATTGCACAACTTATAAGTAAAGCGATTGTGCCTGTATCTAGGAATGTCATTGCCCTCCTTTACTCAGCCCTTAATAGCCAATCAGTCAATTATTGAATATAATGCCCCCTTTGGCATGTATCTGTCCAAACACATGCAACAACTGGAATGCCTACAGAGATAACCTTCTAAAAGGACCGAAGGCTTAAACATGTCCTACATGGACTGACTCAGAGCCTTGTCACTATACTTGGTATCCTATAGACTGCTGACAGGTGACCTCTGTCTGGCATACAAGACTTCCTCTGACCCAATACCGATGGATTTACTGTATATCAGCAAGTCATATGGAATCAGAAATACTCTTGTCTAGGGATCTAAACCTCTACTGCAACATTAAGAGAAAAGTTTGGAGAGACAGGTATTTCTCACAGAGGATACCACTGCTCTGGAACAGACTCCCTGTCCATGTAAAACAAAGTTCATCCCTGTCCATATTTAAGCACAACTTGGATCTGTAGATGAGAAACAGAATATTTACTCCTGGACTGCCCCATGTACTACTACTGGACAGATGCAGTTCCTAAATGCTTTATCCCATGCATGGGTCTCCATATTATCTGAGATATGATCCCAGTTATTCTCGTCAGAGGTAATATATAATTAGTGACCATGGGATGGGTAACGCCAGTCTCTAACCAAATGGAATAAGTTAATTCATGCACAAAAATGGAAACTGGCTAGGCTTAAATGGCTCACATCTGGCTTAGTACTTGCCTATGAATGTATGAACTTATGGAGATTCTGGGTTCAAGTGTCAGAGAAAACCCAATGGTTTCCTTTCATACTCCATGATTCACAAATATGCCAGTAATTTTGAGGGTGAGGGAAAATAAACAGCAATTTCTTCAAATATGTCCATACAAGACAAGTTTTATGCAATACACAAATAGAAAATAAGCTTAAATGATCAAGAAATTGGTGAAGAGAGTGTTTTGTTAGTTACTGATAAGGAACCGTACCTTAAAATGTTTGTAGAGGAAGTTAGAGATACGGAAGCATTCCACAGAATTCTGTAGAGGAACGTAGAGATAAGGAAACATTCCATAGAATGTTGTAGAGGAAGTTACAGACACAGAAACATTCCAAAGAGTGTTTGTAGATGAAGTTACAGATGAATGTTCCACAGAATGTTTGTCGAGGAAGTTACAGATAAAGAAACATTCCACAGGATATTTGTAGAGGACAGTACAGGTATGGAAGCATTCCACAAAATGTTTGTAGAGAAAGTTACAGATAAGGGAATGTTCCAGTGAATATTTGTAGAGGAAGTTACAGATAAGGAAACATTCTACAGTATATTTGGAGAAGAAGCTACAGATACAGAAGCATCCACAAAAATGTTACTGATCAGAGAATGTTCCACAAAATGTTTGTAGAGGTTGTTACAGATAAGGAAGCATTCCATGGAATGTTTGTAGAGGAAGTTACAGATAAGGAAACATTCCCTGGAATGTTTTAGAGGTTGTTACAGATAAGGAAACATTCCACAGAATGTTTGTAGACGTTGTTGCAGATAAGGAAACATTCCGTGGAATGTTTGTAGAGGAAGTTACAGATAAGGAAACATTCCCTGGAATGTTTTTAGAGGTGGTTACAGATAAGGAACTATTCCATGGAATGTTTGTAGAGGTTGTTACAGATAAGGAACCATTCCATGGAATGTTTGTAGAGGTTGTTACAGATAAGGAAGCATTCCATGGAATGTTTGTAGAGGTTGTTACAGATAAGGAACCATTCCATGGAATGTTTGTAGAGGTTGTTACAGATAAGGAACCATTCCATGGAATGTTTGTAGAGGTTGTTACAGATAAGGAACCATTCCATGGAATGTTTGTAGAGGTTGTTACAGATAAGGAACCATTCCATGGAATGTTTGTAGAGGTTGTTACAGATAAGGAAGCATTCCATGGAATGTTTGTAGAGGTTGTTACAAATAAGAAAAGCATTCCATGGAATGTTTGTAGAGGTTGTTACAGAAAAGGAACCATTCCATGCAATGTTTGTAGAGGAAGTTACAGATAAGGAAACATTCCACATAATGCTGTAGAAGTAGAACTCTTCTTACCAAAGAATGCAGTTAAAGTTTGCAGTACACACGTCTGCAGTGTCTTCTGCCTTGTGGTGAAAAGACCAGTACTGAAACTACCTTTAGCTGTTAATGTTCTGTCTTTTGAGGCCATTCATCCCGTCAAGAAGTGTAACAGCACTATACCTGCTTTCTACCATAAACTGTGTCTACAGAGGACATAAGTACTTACATCGGTGCTTTGGCAATATCACCATCATGCATGATTTATCTCATGAAATCTATTGTCCTGAACTCAGCATAAATAATCTCTGAAGTTTAAAATGACAGCAGTTCACATACTGGAAATAAATGCTTAGCAAAATATACTAAATCATCTTCTTTTGGCTGTTCCCATTAGGGGTCAACACTGCGGATCATCTGTTCCATTTCTTCCTGTCCTCTGCATCTTGCTCTGTCACACCAACCACCTGCATGTCCTCTCTCACCACATCCATAAACGTTATCTTAGGCCTTCCTCTTTTCCTGTTACCTGGCAGCTTCTTTTTCCCAATATATTTAGCATCCTTCCTCAGCACATGTCCAAACCAACTTAATCTTGCCTCTCTGGCTTTGTCTCCAAATCTTCCAACCTGGGCTGACCCTCTAATATACTTATTCCTAATCCTGTCCACCCTTGCCACACCCAGTGCAAATCTTAACATCTTTAACTCTGCCACATCCAGCTCTAACTCCTGCCTTTTTGTCAATGCCACTGTCTCCAACCCATATAACATAGCTGGTCTCACTACCCTCTTGTAGACCTTCCCTTTCACTCTTACTGGTACTCATCTTTCACAAATCACTCCTGAAACTCTTCTCCACCCACTCCATCCTGCTTGTACTCTCTTCCACACTCACCATTACTCTGAACTATTGATCTCAAGTATTTAAACTCATCCACCTTCACCACCTCTACACCTTGCATCCTCACCATTCCGATAATCCTCCCTCTCATTCACACACATATATTCTGTCTTAGTCCTGCTGACCTTCATTCCTCTTCTCTCTCTAGAGCATATCTCCATCTCGCCAGGGTCTTCTCCACCTGTTCCCTACTCTCACTACGGATCACAATGTCATCTGCAAACATCATAGCCCACGAGGACTCCTGTCTGATCTCGTCTGTCAACCTGTCCATCACCATTGCAAATAAGAAAGGCTCAGAGCTGATCCTTGATGTAATCCCACCTCCACCTTAAACGCATCAGTCACGCCCACCGCAGACCTCACCGCTTTCACACTACCCTTGTACATATCCTGTACCACTCTTACATACTTCTCTGACACTCCTGACTTCCTCATACAATACCACAACTCCTCTCTAGGCACCCTGTCATATGCTTTCTCTAAGTCTACAAAAACACAATGCAACTCCTTCTGACCTTCTCTGTACTTCTTCATCAACACACTCAGAGCAAACATCGCATCTGTAGTGCTCGTTCCCAGCATGAAACCATACTGCTGTTCACTAATCATCACATCCCTTCTGAACCTAGCTTCAACTACTCTTTCCCATAACTTCATGCTGTGACTGATCAATTTAATCCCTCTGTAGTTACTACAGCTCTGCACATCACCCTTATTCTTAAAAATCAGTACCAAAACACTTTTTCTCCATTCCTCAGGCATCCTCTCACTTTCCAAGATTTCATTAAACAATCTGGTTAGAAACTCCACTGCCATTTCACCTAAACACCTCCATGCTTCCACAGGTATGTCATCTGGACCAACAGCCTTTCCATTCTTCATCCTCTTCATAGCGATCCTTACTTTCTCCTTGCTAATCCATTGCACTTCATGATTCACTATCCCCACATCATCCAACCTTCTCTCCCTCTCATTCTCTTCATTCATCAACCCCTCAAAGTACTCTTTCCATCTGCTCAACACACTCTCCTCACTTGTAAGTATGTTTCCCTCATTATCCTTTATCACCTTTACCTGCTGCACATCTTTCCTTGCTCGGTCCCTCTGTCTAGCCAATTGGTACAGGTCCTTTTCTCCCTCCTTAGTGTCCAACCTTTCATATAACTCTTCATATGCCTTATCCTTAGCCTTCGCCACCTCTCTGTTTGCCATGCACCTCATCTCCTTATAGTCCTGTCTACTTTATTCATCTCTCTGACAATCTCGTTTCTTCTTTGCCAACCTCTTTCTCTGTATACTCTCTTGTACTTCCTCATTCCACCACCATGTCTCATTGTCATCCTTCCTCTGTCCAGATGTCATACCAAGCACCTTTCCAGCCATCTCCCTTATTAGCTCTGATGTAGTTTTCCGCTATTTGGTAACTCTTCACTGCCAACCAGTGCCTGTCTTAACACTTCCCTGAACACCACCCCACAATTACCCTTTTTCAATTTCTACTATTTGATCCTTGGTGCTGCCCTCACACTCCTCCTCCTCTTCTTGATCACCATAATCTTACAAACCACCATCCTATGCTGCCTAACTACACTTTCCCCGGTCACCACTTTACAGTCTCCAATCTCCTTCAAACTGGCCCTCCTACATAAGATATAATCCACCTGTGTGCATCTTCCTCCACTGTTGTATGTCACCCTATGCTCCTCCCTCTTGTTAAAATATGTATTCACCACAGCCATGTCCATCCTTTTCACAAAATCCACTACCATCTAACCTTCTGCATTCCTTTAACACCATACCTACCTGTCACTTCCTCATCTCCTCTGTTCCCTTCACCAACATGCCCACTGAAATCTGCTCCAGTAACCACTCTCTCACCCTTGGGTACAGTTATCACCACTTCATCCAACTCACTCCAAAAGTTTTCTTTTTCGTCCATCACACACCCAACTTGGAGAGCATATGCAATAATAACATTCATCATTACACCATCAATTTCCAGCTTCATAAACATCACTCTATCTGACACTCTTTTCACCTCCAAAACACTCTTAGTATACTGTTCCTTCTGGATAACTCCAATACCATTTCTCCTCCCATCCACACCATGATAAAACAATTTGAACCCACCTCCGATACACCTAGCCTTACTCCCCTTCCATCTGGTCTCTTGCACACACAATATACCGACCTTCCTTCTGTCCATCATATCGGTTAGCTCTCTCCCTATACCAGTCATACTGCCAACATTCAAAGTTCCGACCCTCACTACCACAGTCCTAGCCTTTCTCCTCTCTTCCTGCCTTCGGCCATGCCTTCCCCCTCCTCTCCTCCTTCGGCCAACAGTAGCCCAGTTTCTGCCAGCACCCTGTATAAATATAAAAATAAAGGTATCAGGTGTATAAACAACATATTAATCCCACAAGAATAATTTAATCGTGCAGCAAATGAAAGCGAAAAAAGTTGTCAGTAGTAATTTTTATCATTCGAAATTGAAGATGTAACCTATGAGACTCCATAGGTTCACAGCCATTGTTCTATCATGTTGATTTTTAAACCTTGTTGAAAAAAAATGTTCCATTTAATATCTGACTTGGGACTGGCTGAATACATTTCTAAAATACAGTGTGTAAAAATTATCCTTATGGTGCAGTCTGAATTTGGAGTAGCTATCACATGCATCAGCTGTTTCATATTGCTAGTCGACTAACGTATTACTGCTTTCAAATGTCTGCATCTTTTCACACAGAATAAATGTGCACACTTCAGCTTATTTAATTATGTTAAAACAAATCAAAGCAACAGTAAAGCGAAGCACAACTCCAGATACCATCCAATAAATTAAATAAAAACGTTTTATTGTTAGGTTAGCACTTTCACCACTAATGTGGCTTCATCAGACCATCAACATAAACTAAAAAGACAAAATATTAATTTTAAATACTTACATAAAATGCTTAACTTTCCGTTCACTATTGGGCTGACTGTGCGTGTGCACATAGGATGAATGACGTCAGCTACACTGGTTGAACTATTTAAAGTCGCAATACACCTTTCAAATAAAATGCTAATATATACATTAAATATTTGTTTAACAATTCAATGTTGCCCATAATTATAAAAACATAACTCATCAGCATGGGATACATATTGAAAATAGAAAATTATTAAATTATTCATCTAAACACAGAAATTTCATACTCGTTCCTAAATGGCTAGAGATAAATCTCATGCCCATATTGATAGCTACCACTAGAATACAGTTACTAAAATTATACCAATACAAATCCTAATATGCACTTATAGAATCCAACTAAAAACTCTTCCAGGTTATAGCAACTAACTCCAATTTACGACGGTGTGATAGTTTTATATATATATATACACAAAGTATATACATTTTCACTGCGTGCTAATGTTTTTCAGACCAGAGAACCTGTCTGAACATACCTATTCTCATATTTCGCCCACTAAAGATGGAAGTCACTATCCATTATAACAGTTGCTAATAATTTTGCTATAACCATATTTAAATGTATTAATTATGGTATTATAAACACACACAAATAAATGTTAAGCTGTCATCAGAAGATGGCAGCAAACGCAATATGTCTACAAAAGGCCAACATTAGAATGGAAAATAATACATAAAGATATATATATATATATATATATATATATATATATATATATATATATATATTAAATATGTTCATTTCGTCAACTTATACAGATAGACTACAGCAATGTTGGGCTACATTTTAATATATAGGTTCATAGGTAGGTACTAGGCTATCTGCCCAAAGGCATTTATAAGCCTAGCCAGAATGTGTTGGCTTTCACTGCCCCCTTAGATTAGTTCCCTGTGCCTCTGTCCAGCAGAGCCATTGAAGGGATCCCTGGGATAAACTTTCTGTTTCCCATCCACTCATCAAGGTTTCTCTTAAAGAGGGTTAGCGAGGAGCTCTGCTTAATATAGATTGGAATCTTGTTCCAGAGCATGGGAAGTCTCTGGGACAGGAATCTATCCCTCCAGCACCTCCTATTTATTGTTGTGGTGAGGTTTAGATCCCTGGAGCGTGTGGCTCGAGGGGTTATGGTTTTCTTTAGGTATAGCATGTCCATCAATTCTGGGTTGGACATGCCCTTGTATGTCAGTTAGAGATCACATCTGAGTAGGCGGTATGCAACCGAGTACAGCTGGAGTTTCTTCAGAAAAGCTGCATAGGGCATCTGCTTGAGGCCACTGATCCTCTTGGTGAGGTACTTCTGTGGTCTTTCCAGTTGTTGTAGGTGTTTTTTGTAAGGTACATCACTTTTTGTATTCTATGATGGGTCTGATGAGTGATGCGTAGCGGGGCTCAATGACCTCTTTCGATCTGGATGCAAACCCTTTTGCGATTAGGTGGGCCACATAGAAGGATTTTCTAACCACTTTGGCAATGTGATTATCAAAGGAGAGGTTACTATCTACTTGGGTCCCCAGATCCCTTATTACATCTTTCGTACTTAGGGAGCTACCATCTATGTGACAGTTTGTGGGTACTTTGTTTTTTCCAAAGGGGATGACTATGCACTTTCTGGCATTTAGCTTGAGGCCATGGTTTTGACACCAGGTATCTGTCTCAGTGAGACCCTTTTGGAGGATGTCTGTGTCAGCTGGAGAGTCAATTATAGCCCCTGGTTTTAAGTCGTCTGTGAACTTGGTCAACCATATTCCTCCTGTGCTTGCCTGTACCTCTGAGAAGTATATGCCAAACAGGAGGGGTCCTAGGACTGAACCTTGGGGAATGCCACTTGTAACCAGTTTAGAGTCAGACGTAACTCCCGCAACTCTTACCATGTGGGTTCTGTCCATGAGCCAGTTGGCAACCCATCGCATGATGTAGGGGTTTATGTTCAGGCTGGCGAGCTTGTCTATAATACCTGAGTGGGGAATGGTGTCGGAGGCCTTTTTGAGGTCTAGGTAGGCTGTGTGGACCACCTTTCCCTCATCTATAGCCTTGGTAACTGTCTCAAAGAAGTCCACCAGGTTTAGGAGGCATGATCTGCCCTTAACAAAGCTGAACTAGGTAGGGCCTAGTGTTTGGAGGTTCTCAATGTCTCTGTTAATGAGATCCATGATGATGCACTCCATAGCTTTGCAGACCAAGCTAGTTAGGCTTATAGGGTGATAGTTCCCAGGATCCATTGTGGCTCCACCTTTGTGGAGCGGAATAACCATTGCTGTGCACCACTCTGTGGGCACATAGCCTGTGGAGAGGCTGAGTTTAAACAGTGTGTTTAGGTGAGGGGTGAGTTCATCTTTGAGCTCATGTAGGACACAGCCTGGAAAACTGCCCGGACCCATTGATGCTGTGTTTTTGACTTTGGAGAGAGCTGTTTTAACCTGAGTGTCTGAGATTTCAGGAGCACTACATTCTTCTGGTATAGTTATGGGCCCTTTTGGGGGTGAAATTTGCACTGAACCTGTCTGCCAAGATGTTGGCTATATCGGTCTGTTCAGTGTATTTTGTGCCATTTTGCACTAACTCCGAGCAGATCTGAGAATTGCCGCTTAGATTCTTGACATAGCTAAGGAATGCCTTGTGGTTATCTTTGGAGTCCATGACAATTTTTCTTTCGAAGCTAGCCTTGGATGATTTTATGAGGGAATGTAGTTTCTTGCTGATACTGATCAGGGATGTCTTCCCTTCTTGGGATTTTACTCTCTTCTGTACTAGTTTCCTCCTCCTGTTGTATAGCTTGTTTATGGCAGGGGTCCACCAGACTGGTTTTCTTTTCTTGGAGGAGTGAGTCTTGGTTTTGTTTGTGATAGCATGATCCATGCATTCTTGTAGGTGCCTGCAGAGTGTATCAGTAAAGGATTTTGCAGCTTGGCCAGCATTATCCTTTAGAATGGGGGCTTTGAAACTTCCCACCTCGGACTTAAGTAACGTGAAGTTTGCTTTTGAAAAGTTTTTCATGGTGGTTTTTTTGACCGGGGGTGGTGGCGGAATGTGGATATCCAGAGTGATTAGTTTATGGTGAGACCTAACCAACGAGGGGTTGACGTCTGGTGTGGAACACCGGTCGCCCATGTTGGTGATGACCAGGTCCAATATGTTGTTACTTCTGGTGGGGGTGTTGACCATTTGATCCAGGGCGTTTGAGTTTATAAATTCTAGGAAATGTTGGGCAAGGGAGTTTGTACTTGAGTAGTTCTCCCAGTTAATGTTTGGGTAATTGAAATCACCCAATATTAGGGTGTTTGGTAGGACCTTTATGTTTCCCAGTGTTTCCAGGAATGCGGAGTGGGGGTCCTGGGACATGGTGGGTGATCTGTAGCAAGCTATAATTTGAATAGCAGTTTTGCCCATTGTTAGTTGCACGTGGATGATCTCTGAAGCATCGTGCTGTGCCACTAACCTGGAGGTGTGGATATCCTTGATGAATATGGATATTCCCCCACCTTTTGTATTTCGGTCCGGGTTTTTTGGCCGAAATGTATGGTATGAATTGTAGCCTGGTAGTGCTTGGGTGCTCTCTGGAGCCTTAAACTAGGTTTCTGTTACTGCACATATATCGATTTTCTCCATACTGAGGAGTGCCTGGCGTGCATGCATTATGAGGTTTAGACTTCTGGCATTGAGTAGCATTACCCTCAGTTTTTTGTTACTTGTGCTATTTACAGCGGTGGGGGTTTTCTTTGAGCCTTGCCTAAAAAAGGCACTATGGGGGTGGCAAGAGCCTTGGCCAGTATTTAAAAGTCTATGGGTGACAGGTGCAAGCCTTCTCTAGCGAAGCAGCGTGGCTTGTCGAGCATGTCATCTCAGGCTGACAGACACTGGATCCCCTTTGAATGACACCAGAAGCTTAACCAGTTGTAGAAATTGATATAATTTTTTCTCTATACCATAGTATCATTCTTAGTGAGGGCAGGATGCTACTCAGGGTCAGGGTCATACTGGCCTGGGCTACGTGATCAGAGAGCTCCTCCATGTCTCTTTTCATGTAGTCCAGGGAGGTACGGCTCAAGTCATTCACACCAACATAGACAATGACAGAGTCATATTTGTACTTGTTCTGGAGTGACCTGAGTGCTTGTGTTATGTGCGGATGCTGGCACCCGACAGACAGCTAACAGTAACCTTCTCCTTGTTCAGCCTAGTGAGTGGGATGTCAGTGTGCCTGACTATAGAATCACCTATTACTAGTGAGATGGGTATGTTATTTTGCCTTAAGGGCTGTGATTGCGTGGCACACTGGTTTTGTGAAGTATGTGCTTCATGGTTTGTGTTGGGGGGGGGTGGAGGTTGCTTGGATGTCTGCTTTGGAGGTCTCTGTTGCTTTTGCAGATTTTTATTTAGAGCCTCCGAGTATGTTTTTGTGTATTTGTGTGTTTTTTGCCGGTGCTGGTTTCATAGGTCTATGTGAAACTGGTGGTGTGATGCAAGTAATTCCCTTCTCCTCTTGACTGCCTGGTCCATTCTTGGGTTGAGAGAGCTTAGCCTCCAGTTTGGCTATATAATTACATCTCTTGCATGTATTAGTGTTTGGTGGAAGGAGGAGAGGGTTGTCTGTGTACATGAGACAATTGTAACATTGCCTCAAAATGCCCAGATTCACCAGTTGGATTGGAGAGTACACCTGAAACTGCCCTTTGGACATGCCTGGGTAGGTAGAGTGAACTGTTTTACTGATTGGCTGGTAAGGTCGAATAGAGAGCCTTGTCCTTCTCTACAGTATAGGGGGGGGGTCTAGTGCTAAGGTTTATTAGTGCTTGCTAAGAGTTTTGAGCAAGTGCCAGGATGAGAAGTGAATGGTTTGCGTTCTTAAGTTGAAAGTTTGTCTAGTTCCAAGGGAAAAATTGATGAGTAGACTTTGTGGAGCTGTGAATAGTTATACCCTAGCTAACCGGCCCTGCCCGGCATGCAAAGCCACACAAATGCAGGTTTTATAGCAGAAAAATGAAAGAAATAGAAATTAGCCCAAAATGGCTAATAAACTACTAATTTCTGTGCTGAAACCACTCCTCCATGGACAGATAGGCTGCTCAAAGCTCCCTCTCTCACAGTGAACAGAGAAACTTCCTTTTATCCAAGTAAGATCTGGGCAATCACAGAAACTTGTAACACAGCCCTGAATTCAGCACTAACCTAAAACTGGACTATACTAGCTTAGAAAGGCAGGAAAACAAGTATATTTTAGTTTTCTTCAGAAAATAAAGCTGATACAATCAAAAAAACACTTTAAATGCACAGAAATGGCTATCACACTTGAGTGTGTAGCCTACAACAGCTAAACAGATAATTTAAACACAAAAATAACTTTTTTAAAGTGCAGGCAGTAAAATAAGTAGAATATGTAGCTGAAACAAGCTTTTTTAAATGACAGAAACTCTAGAAAATTGGCATTTTATGTGGAATTGGCTAAAGGCAGCAAAAAAATGCAGAAAAATTATACTTAATCACTCCAAAGTCTCTCTTTTATCTCTCTTCTGCTGTAGAACTCTGCACAGCACCAGGCAGGAGCTTGCTGAGCTGTATACTAGTGCAAAATCCTTGCAAATGTGGGTTTTATAGCACAGAAATGAAAGAGAGAGAAATTAGCCAATAAACTACTAATTTCTGGGTTGAAACCACTCCTCCAGGGACAGATAGGCTGCTCAAAGCTTGGCCAATAAACTACTAATTTTTGGGTTGAAACCACTCCTCCAGGGAGATAGGCTGCTCAAAGCTTCCTATCTCACAGTGAACAGAGAAACTTCCTTCTATCCAAGTAAGGTATGGGCAAACACAGAAACTTGTAACACAGCCCTGAATTCAGCACTAACCTGAAAACTGGACTATACTAGTTTAGAAAGGCAGGAAAACATTTTTTTTTCAGAAAATAAAGCAGATACAATCAAATAAAACAGTTTAAATGCACAGAGATGGCTATCATACTTGAGTGTGTAGCCTACAACAGTTAAACAGGTAATTTAAACACAAAAACGACTTTGTTAAAGTGCAGGCAGTAAAATAAGTACAATATGTGTAGCTAGGGTTGCCACCCCTCCATTTTTTGTCCGGACTATCTGGAAATCAAACTGATTCTCTGGCAGTCCAGAAAACACTGTACAAACTCCAGTATTCTGTTTCAAAAAGGAAACAGACTATCGGAGTTTGTAAATCGGCTGATTTACTATGCTTTTTTTACAGAAAAGCATAGTAAATCAGCTGAAAGCAGGTAGCAAGAACAGAAAAAGAGGGCATTCCGTGTCGGGTGATGTCATCGTGACGTCACAAAATAGGCGGAATGTGGTCGGGAGAGGGGGTGGGACAGGTGGGGTTACTGGTGACGTGGGGAGTGTGGCTTTACTCCGGTTTTAGCCACAATGAAAGGTGGCAACCCTATATTTAGCTGAAACAAGATTTCTAAATCACAGAAACTCTAGAAAATCGGAGTTTTAGGTGGAATTAGCTAAAGGCAGCAAGAAAATGCAGAAAAATGATATTTAATCACTCCAAAGTCTCTCTTTTGTCTCGCTGCTGCTGTAGAACTCTGCAGGGCACCAGGCAGGAGCTTGCTGAGCTGTATACTAGTGCAAAAACCTTGCAAATGTGGGTTTTATAGCAGGGAAATGAAAGAGAGAGAAATTAGCCCAAAATAGCCAATGAACTACTAATTTCTGGGCTGAAACCACTCCTCCAGGGACAGATAGACTGCTCAAAGCTCCCTCTCTCACAGTGAACAGATAAACTTCCCTCTATCCAAGTAAGGTATGGGCAAACACAAAAACTTGTAACAGCCCTGAATTCAGCACTAACCTGAAAACTGGACTATACTAGCTTAGAAAGGCGGGGGAAAACAAGTATATATTAACCAAGCTGCCGCAAAAGTGGTGGCAAACATAAAAAACTTACTAAGAACCAGAACTAAAGATGCAATGAATATTGTCCACATCAGCAAAACAGCATTTTTCAAAATATCAGGATGTAGTCACTAGCACTACATGCTGTTATTACTCAAACCACTCAACATATGGCAAAAAACACACACAAAGTAGAAAGCAATATTCATCAAACAACTGTTAATACATTAGTTTAAACAATATCTATTACACAATATTACTAGCATAGGGCTATAAATAGCAAAAATAGCCATTACTTATTAATATTATTCCTGCTACGCATTAATAAGCAGATTATATTAACTAACAACAGGAACTAGAATCCATGTAACAACCAATAGAGCAAAGCAAATACCTCAATATTTGACCTAGCAGAAAAATATGGTTTGGCTCTATTGGGTCTTGATATTTTTGTTTCAGCATAATGTAGCTGATAATACACAAGAAAGTTAATATATCCATACCATACACTAGTGATGTTAATAGGGTAAAAGATGTTTTCTATAAGCACTGGCCACTACTTATGACTGATAGACGGATTAAAGAAATAGTAGGGGAATAGCCTAGTTTGTGTTTTAAGAATAGGAAAAATCTTAAAAAAATGCTATGTTACCCTAAGGAAGACATAGTATCTAGAAGAGAAATGGTGATAGGGACACGTAAATGTGGTCTCTGTAATGTATGTCAATTTATTAAACAAACTGACCAATTTATTCACCCTGATACAGGGGCATTATATAAAGTAGGAACTGGAATCAATTGTAACAGTGAGAACATAATTTATATAGCACAATGCGATTGCTGTTTATATTTTTACGTAGGGAAATCCAGTAGAACATTTAGGGAATGAATAAGAGAACATGTCAATAGTTTAAGAAATAGGGATTAGGTCAGTGCACTATCCAGATACAATGAAGTGAGTACAGAAATCATGACTTCAAGTTTATGGGACTTGAACAAATTATCCCTGGACCGAGGGCAGGTAATATTAGGAACCTAATGGAAAATAGTGAGCTAAGGTGGATATTAAAACTGAGAGCAGAGAAAGGGAGAGGATTAAATGGGAAACTTTCTATGAAATGTGTCTTGGAAGCACGAGGACTACCTAGGAAATAGTTTTATATGAAATGACATGGGGTGTGGGTTGCAATTTATACACCAATATATGAATTTATTTATTTGTGATATATTTAAGCACTGCTCCTATGGTGGTTGATTATATGAGTCACTATTTTAGGTTTATGCTAATTAAATACACTGCATATGACGTGACTGCAGTACCTTTTTTGTCAATTAGGAAGTTATGATGCTGCCATTTGACTAATTGTTTTATAAGGAAGATGCCACATGGGGAATGTATGATCGTATCATTCCCTGATACGAGCCGTATGATATTGCTATTAATAATCAATATGTATATGTTAGTTTAGATAAAAATTTGCTATTCTATTTGGAATAGGTATTTAGTTATGCAATGGTTCTCGTTTTTGCTCAATAGGTGATGCAATCGGATTGTTGAGTATATGTGTCAGAATTTTGCATCTCATTTTAAGTGTATTTAGTAAGTCAGGTACTGTTATGATTATATTATTGATTATATGAATTTGAATACTATAAGGCAATATAATATCTTTGTTAACCCTTAATATAGTTTTAAATTGTATGTGTAGCGACTATAGCTACAGATTTTTATACACTATTAAGTGTATAATTGATTTTTGCTCTTAGCATATACATTTTGATTATGGTTATAGCCTGGATGATGAGATAAATGGCATGCAGGCATCATAGCTATTATTATAATTATTGTAAGTTCTAGTCAGGCTTTATTATAAGGGAGATACTGCTATGTATTTGTATAGTATGTGTTATACAATGGATATTAGCCTTTGCTCTATTGGTTGTTACATGGATTCTAGTTCCTGTTGTTAGTTAATATAATCTGCTTATTAATGTGTAGCAGGAATAATATTAATAAGTAATGGCTATTTTTGCTATTTATAGCCCTATGCTAATAATATTGTGCAATGCATATTGTTTAAACTAATGTATTAACAGTTTGATGAATATTGCTTTCTACTTTGTGTGTGTTTTTTGCCATATGCTGAGTGGTTTGAGTAATAACAGCATGTAGAGCTAGTGAATACATCCTGATATTTTGAAAAATATTGTTTTGCTGATGTGGACAGTATTCATTGCATCTTTAGTTCTGGTTCTTAGTAAGTTTTTTATGTTTGCCGCCACTTTTGCGGCAGCACGGTTTAATATATATAAAATGTTGTCCAACATTGCTGTAGTCTATCTGTATAAGTTGCCGAAATGAACATTTGATATATATATATATATATATATATATATATATATATATATATATATATTTTATAGAAGATATATAGATGATTTGATTTTTTTTATGGAACGGAGATTTAGATTCTTTTGAAGTTTTTGTGAATTATTTGAATCATTCTACTGACTTTTTGAAATTTACTATTGGTCATTTTGGTGAGAGCATCAATTTGTTAGACATACATTTAGGTCTAAATAATGAAAGGACTTGTTTTGAAAGTAGCATTTTTAGGAAATCTACATTTACTAATCAATATTTACATCATGATAGTTTGCATCCAGAATTTATGAAGCGAGGAGTAGTTAAAGGACAATTTATTAGACTCAGCCGTTTACCAAGTAAGGATGACATTTTTTTAAATGAAGTAAACAAATGAAATGTCTTCTTTATGGAACGAGGTTATGATAAGACATGGCTGAATAATATTTTGAAAGAAGTTATTATCCTTAGGGAAAACAAAGCTAGTCCTATACTACACCAAGCTTTTGATTTAAATCTTTTTGTAGATAAGGGAGCAGCTATGTATAGTTTAGCTTTTCCTATTCCAGTTTCTAATGAGGTGGTTATTATTAAGAAAATCATCTCTGATAATTGGAAAGTAATATTAGGAAATAATGATTTAAGTGCAATTGTTGGGAAAACACCAGGGTTTACGTATAAAAAGACTGTTAATTTGAAGACTGTGTTGGAAAATAACAAATATTATGACACTGAAGTTATCCCCAGGTCAAATTATGGTACATTTCCTTGTAACTGTTGTAAACAATGTAGATATTTCTCAGGTAGTAATTTGGTGTTCTTTAAACATGTGAAAAAGGTTTTTCCTAGTAGAGGACACTATACTTGTAGAATGAAAAATGTTGTCTATGTTGCTTTATGCAACTCATGTGAACAGTTTTACATAGGCAAAACTATTAGGACCTTAAGCAAAAGGATTTACGAACATACGTTAGCTATTAAAAATAAAGACATGTCCAATGCTTTAGCAAAACATGCTACTATTTGTTATGATTTCCAAAAGTTTACATTTTCTGTTTTAGAGAATATTAATGATGATTCGTTTTCTGGAAATTTTAAAATTAAGTTAGAATGTAAAGAAACCTTATGTAAGCTTATGCTTAATGCAGATCAGTTCCCATGTCTGAATGATGCCATTAACATAAAGTGCTTTTTACAGGCACAAAGATTATAAAATATATAATATATACAAAATAATTAAATAATTTTTATGGTATAATATATATTTTTTGTGTCAAATATGGGTTTAATTAGAAGATAATACAATAGTGATTATAATATAAAAGGTAACATTTTTTAATGAAAAAATGTATGGTGTGTGTTTAACTTTTAAACATGTGTATTGGCCATTGTAGTTGCATGTGACTATGTGAAACAGTATTTAAACCTTTGTAAATGTTGGAATAGCATTTCTGATGAAGTTCATGCTGATTAAAGGTGGACAAAAGGCGTAAAACTGACTTTGGTTGTTCTTTTCAGCAGTCATTTCTGGAGTTTAAGTTATTTGGTTTTGGTGTGTGTGTTTTAAGTTTTATATATGTATATATATATATATATATATATATATATATATATATATATATATATATATAATTTTCCATTCTAATGTTGGCTTTTCGTAGACATATTGCATTTGCTGCCATCTTCTGATGACAGCTTGAATAACATTTATTTATGTGTGTTTATAATACCATTATTAATATATTTAAATATGGTTATAACGAAATTGCTGATGTGGACAATATTCATTGCATCTTTGGTTCTTAGTAGGTATTTTGTGTCTGCTGCCACATTTGGATGTGTGTGGCAGCTAGGTTAATTTAAGAGTAGTCCAACATTGCTGTAGTCTATTTGTATAAGTTGCCGAAATGAACATTGTATAAATATATATATATATATATATATATATATATATATATATATATATATATATATATATATATTATTTTCCATTATACAACGACCCCCCATTAATATTCAAAAACGTGCACGCTGATTGGTCAGCATGCATGTTGTAAATCTGAATTATAGTAATGGAAAAAGGTCCAGTCGCCCGGACTTTATCCATTACTATAACTCTTTTTTTTACAGCAACGGAGAACGCAAGATCTCCGTTGCTTCACACTGTCTCGCTATGTTAAACGAGTTTAATTCTCCGTTGCTTTTTTTAAAGCTGTCTCGCTATGTTAAACCCATTTAACATAGCGAAACAGTTTGTAAAAAGCAACGGAGATCTTGCTTTCTCCGTTGCTTTTGCCCACAGCTCTGATGTACTACACGGGCATACGCATGCGCAGTACATCAGAACTGCCGCAGAATACCAGACAGCTGCGGAAGGGCAGCAAGGAGGCATTATACAATGCCATTATTTAGGAAAAGTAATTATTTTTTTTCTTAAATAATGTCATTGTATAATAGCAATAACCCACTTCTGGGTGTGGGAAATGCTGGATTTACCCACGGTTGGCTTTGTTTGGCCACTCAGGCTTTGCCCTCGTGACCAAACCACACCAACCGTGGGTAAATCCAGCATTACCCACACCCAGGCGTGGGTTATTGCAATATTCTAATGTTGGCCTTTTGTAGACATTTTGCATTTGCTGCCGTCTTCTGATGATAGCTTGATTAACATTTATTTGTGTTTATAATTAATACATTTAAATATGGTTATAGCGAAATTATTAGTAACTGTTATAACGGATAGTGACTTCCATCTTTAGTGGGTGAAATATGAGAATAGATATGTTTTGACAGGTGCTCTGGTCTGAAAAACATTAGCACGCAGTGAAAATGTGTGTACATTTGTGTATTTATATAAAACTATCACACCATCATAAATTGGAGTCAGTTGCTATAACCTGGAAGAGTTTTTAGTTGGATTCTGTAAGTGCCTATTAGGACTTGTCTTGGTATAATTTTAGTAACTGTATTCTAGTGGTAGCTATCAATATGGCTATAAGATTTACATCTAGCCATTTATGAGCAAGTATGAAATTTCTGTGTGTTTAGATGAATAATTCAATAATTTTCTATTATTTTCAATATGTATCCCATGCTGATGAGTTATGTTTTTATAATTATGGGCAACATTGAATTGTTAAATGAATATTTAATGTATATATTAACATTTTATTTGAAAGGTGTATTGCGACTTTAAACCGTTCAACCAGTATAGCTGACATCATTCATCCTACATGTACACGTACAGTCAGCCCAATAGTGAATGGATTAGCTTTTGAAAAAGTTAAGCATTTTATGTAAGTATTTAAATGTAATATTTTGTCTTGTTAGTTTGTTGGTGGTCTGATGAAGCTACATTAGTGGTGAAAGCGCTAACCTAACAATAAAATGTTTTTATTTATTTTATTGGATGGTATCTGTATTTGTGCTTCGCTTTACCGTTACTTTGACTTGTTTTGTTGTTTGTTGGCTACAATGGTACTGGTTTACCTGCTGGGAATTATTCTATTTTGCTCTATTTAATTATGTTATTATGATCCTGATATCTCATAAAGGATAAAAAAATATACAACAATTCATTCTCTGACTTTTAATGCCTGCTAGATCATATTGCATTCTAAGCCTTTTTTTTCAGTTTTGTTTTTGTGAACTAACTTTTTTAATGAATGGTAGATTTGCCTTCATTACCATTAGTGAGAAAACTGTGGCGGGTATTTTGTCACTTGGTCAAAGTATGTGGAAGCATGACAAATTATTGCAAAGAACAGGAACAAATGTTCACCAAAATGTTAGCATCCCTCTCTCTCTATACCTCTCTCCCTCACTCCTTGTCTGGGTGCATGGTAGCATGGTACAGCTGAAATGCACCAAAACAAAAAAAGGAAATATTAAAGAATGTGGCAATAAATATATGCTTTTACATTGCTGCTGATGTGACATTTCACCATATAGTGAGGGAGATGCTAAATTATTCTACGCTATTTATTTATTTATTTAACATTTGTTAACCAGGATAGTTCATCTGAGCAAAAGCCCTTTTTCAGTGGAGGCCCGGGGAGAAAAGCTCCACATTACAAGTAAGCAAGAAAAATTTACAAATTGAAGATGAATACTGTGAAAAATATATAATAAAACAGTTAAGCAAATGTAGATAAAGCTTCACAGTACAATATAGTAAGAGGCATTATAACACTGAAGAAAAAAACATAGCAAAGAAATATACAATAAAACATTTGAATGAATTGACATTATACATTGGATCCATACAGCAGATCTGGTGACAAAAAAGCTCTGGTTCCATTGTATGATCTTGTAGCCTTTGTTTATTATATTGTGGCAGCCCCTAATTTATTATTTCTTCATAAGTTGCTACCCACTAGAGAGACCTCATGCTTCCAGTGGATAAACAGTTACAGTTATATAGTACTCTGCCTCCAATTCCTTTCTGTATTTCTTTATTGTTCTAGTCCTTTCTCCATGTAACAAGTTTTCAGCATCTCTCGTAAGCCACCACACAAGCACACAGATGCACCCCCAGACAAGCATACATGTTCATGCACACATACATATGCATGCCTTTATATACCCATATATGGATTTACTTACACAAATCAAAACACCAAAACATTGACAGTAAAAAAAGTTGGCAAACTGTAATGGAAAAAATAAAATCAATAACAATTAGTGCAATCTCCGAGACACTACCTTGAAGCATGCAAATGAAAAAAACGTTTTTGCAAGGGGACAATCCCCTCTTCATTCTTCATGTGGAGGGGTTACACCACCATACCCCCTGCTAACTAAATATGACAATTTTGAGATTGTACAGTAATGGGGAGAGAGCATATTTTCCAACCCTGTTATTACTGTGATCTTGCACAGCAGTCAGGCAGCTTTTCTATTGACCAACTTAAGTAGGCAGGCAAGCTGTTGACATCAACAAAAGTCAATTAAATTAGTTGGACTTGTATATACATGTCATACTTTCAGAATTATTTTAGGTCATTTTTTTGTTATGTAGCCATAATGATACAGAAAGTTATACAGTGAGTGTAAATGTACAAGTAACTAGTGCAGTATCCTTGTTGATAATACAGTATTTTGTGTAAACAAAATTTATGTAAAAGCACAGTTATAATTATTGAGCTGTACTGATGCTATTATCCTGGTATAAAATACAGTGATTTTTTGTATACAGCATTCCTGAAAAAGCATAGCTAATCATTGAACTGTAAATGTTAGTCGTAATAAAAATTCAAATGTAAATGATGGCTTGAAATGTAACATATAAGGTAATGTTTGCAAATGTTTTGAAAAGTTGTTACTGCCTTTTTGCCCTGATCATTGATGAAAATGGCCTTTTGACTAGTTCATCTACAAAGTTAAACAACTAACTAAATAAATAAATAAATATTTATTAGCAGGTACCTTCTCCGAAATGCATCCTGTTTACATTACAGAAAAATTAAGTTATTTTGTATCCATTGCATCAATTAAGGAAAAATTCTGCTGCGTGTTAAATAGTTGTGTTCACAGAACGTCTGCATAATCTTTGTGTTATTTTTTGGATTGTGGTTTTCCATAGGCAAAGAGCTGCAATAATGTGTGTATTTTTTTGTCTATGATATATATATTTGCTTGTCATGGAAGTGATATTGCAGTACCTTGATATTTATTGGTGAATGCATTTTTCATTTACTGAGTATCAACAGCTAATCCGTCACATGTGTTTCTTTAGTGCTTAATGAATGCTGCAAATAGATGAGCATGGAAATAAATGATTTGAGGGTGCTTCACAATTTGTACAGACTGGAAACATTTAAAAAGGACACTGTAATGCACATTAAACTCTCTTCACAAATCAGCTTTTAACATCTACTTTCAGCATTATATTTCTATTTTGCTGTCTACTCAAACAAATCTCTTTTAAAAATCTTCAGATAAGTACATTGTCAGTAATTTCAAAAGTAAAAGATGCAGCTAATTTAAGAAGCCCTGCACATGAGCTGAGATGCCCCAGTTGTCTCTGAAGTACATTTTGTTATGAGCAGAAAGGCTGGAGCATGTGGTTTTCCAGTGATGGGGTACTCTTCAGTCATAAGACCATTGCAGCTGTATTCATTACTGCTAATGTCAGCACTTTAAGAAGCCATTGAGAACAGCAGAGGGAAGGTGGGAAGCCTGTTCTTAGTTTGTTGCAAAGAGCATTGTATTATAAAGTGGCAAATTTTTAGTAAAGTGCACTTGAAATTCTGTGTTAAGTGATACAAATTATATCAGAGTACAGTCAGATTTAGAACACTTACAGACCACTGTGCATATGCTTCAGTAAAAGAAAATACCCTCAGACTACAAGACATTCTAGAACTTGAAAAGGAGATTCCATTTTAGCCACAGGCAAACGTTTTAGTTGGATATAACATACAAGTGTTTCTATTTGTCAGATGTCTGCATTACACATACACACACTACACTCACCTTAATGTATATGAACAATGTTGTCAGCAGAAAACATCAGTAATTGCGTGATGATACAGTATAATTCAAAAAATGTCAGAAGTTGTAGTATCTCAGGGCATATGAATTGTGAAAGCAGATGTGCACATAATAGATGCAAACCTAAGTTGGGTACATGCACTACATTTATTAAAGGTGCTTTTGATTAATGGAAATGTATTTTACAAACTGTAAAACTGATAATGATAAACATTTATTTCAGTAACTCTTCAAAATTATATCTGTACTTTAAAAAAGTTTGTTTTTGTTTGTATTTATTACTTCATTTATTTTAGTTTTTGTTAGCCATATGAACTCATTGAGGACACTTACTTAAGTGGTAGTATGCTGCATAGAGAAACAATGTTTCATAAGGAAAAGCAAATTTATCTATGATGTAACATATTTTATGGTCAGTTAAGCAGTTCACAGCTTGAGAGCTGAACCACTATGGTAGCAACAACTTTTCCTCAATAGCTTTGTATCAATCATATATTACAGAAGCAATATCAGGAAAATGGTTAGCTACTTTTGTGAAGTTAAAAAATGTTTTGATTATTTTACATTTATTCGCTCTTAGGCATGTTTTTCCATAGCATAAGTTCATTCTGTGTTACTCATAAGATTTAAATTTGGAAATATTCTATTTACTTAAGTATAGCTGTAGATCTTTTGTTTAAGAAGTTTTCCAAATGATCAAAACAAAAAGTTTAGCCAAATGCTCAAATGGAAGACATTAATTTAAAGTTACTTAAGCTCCCCCATACCTACATGCAGGCAGCTGAATCCCTTGTACCCCTGCTACATACTATACTTACATCACTGCAGCTTGCAGTAGGTACAAGTCCCCCTGACATTCCCCTTTGTCTTTCAATCAAACTCAGCTGTATTTTTCACTTATTGACCACATTCGGAGCTTGATCAAATTAGAATATGATTGTATGATTTTACGAGTTCAGTCCATCAGCTCATACTGAATTATGCATACACAAATATATATATATAGATATATATATGCATATATATATATATATATATATATATATATATATACACACATATACACAGGCATATATATATATATATATATATATATATATATATATATATACACACATACACACAGGCATATATATATATATATATATATATATATATATATATATATATATACACATACACACAGGCAAATATATATATATATATATATATATATATATATATATATATATATATATATACATATATATATACACATATATATACAGAAATATATATATATATATATATATATATATATATATATATATATATATATATACCTAATAGATGCCTAATCCTTCCAGGACAACTGCTGATAAAAAACAGACAACACCACAGTTATGTGGTACATAAACAAGCAGGGGGGAACTCATTCTTACCCACTATGCAGGGTAGCCATGACTCTGTGGAACACAGCTTTAGACAACCAAGTCCATCTACAAGCTGAATTCCTGCCAGGCAAACAAAATTCACTGGCAGACGACTTAAGCAGAAATCTCCTAGACCCACATGAGTGGAAATTGGAGCCCAGCACCTTCAACCTTCTGATCCAGAGGTGGGGGACCCCAAAGGTGGATCTCTTTGCCTCCCCCCACAACCACCAGTTAAGCAAATTCTGCACCAGGAACCCTCACAGTAGGGCCTGGAAGGTGGATGCCCTATCCTTTCAATGGGAAAACCTCTCAAGCTATGTTTTTCCCCCTCTTCCCCTTCTCTCAAGAGTACTACTCAAGATAAAAGAAGACAGGCCAAGGACAATTCTGATTGCCCTGGAATGGCCATTCCAGCATTGGTACCCACTCCTCTGCAGCCTGACAATGGAGCCACCTACACCAGACCCCTACCCTGCTGTCACAGCAGGAGGGACAGATTTTGTATCCACAATTGCAAACCCTAAATCTTGCAGCCTGGCTCATTCCTTGAATACTCCACCAGCAACCCTAAGTAAATAGGTGCTGGACGTCATTCTTGAAGCCAGAAGGCCTAGTACTAGGAAATCTGATGCGGAAAAATGGAAAAGATATTGTTCTTGGATTCAGTATAAAGGAAAGTACACAGCAGTGCCCTCCTTACCGCTAATCCTGGATTACCTAGCAGAGCTACTCCACAGAGGCCTGTCCTTCGTCTTCATAAGATTCATGCCTCTGCCATTTTGGCTCATTACAATACTGAGCCACCTCTAATTTCTCACCCTCTTATCAAACAGTTCCTGAGAGGGGCCAACAACTTAAGGCCCCCAAGGAGAGCACCCACCCCTGCTTGGGACCTTAACTTTGTACTGGAAAAGCTCACACTTCCCCCTTTTGAACCTGCTGCTTCAGCAGAGTTAAAATTCCTCTCTTGGAAAACAGCCTTGCTTCTAGCCATCACTTTAGCTAGAAGAGTGTCTGAGTTACAGGCACTGATGGCGGTGGAACCCTTTATTATCTTCCATGCGGACAGGGTTTCCCTCAGGACTAACCCATCCTTTATGCCTAAGGTGGTGTCCAGTGTGGCCCTAAATCAATCCATCCATTTGCCAACCTTCTTCCTGAATTCTCAGAATAAAGGGGAAAGGATCCTGTACTCTTTGGACGTGCACAGACAGCTCAGGTTCTACCTTGATAGGACTAAGCCTTTCAGAAAATCTGACCAGCTGCTAGTCAGCTTTACAGCAGGTGCAGAGGGCAAGACCATTTCTAAACAAATCATTTCCAAATGGATAGCACACTGCATTAATTTCTGCTACAAGCACCATGGAAAACCAACCCCTCAGGGGGTCAGAACACATTCCACTAGGGCTACTTCTACCTCTACAGCATTTCTCAGGGAAGTCCCTACCAAGGACATTCTGGAAGCTGCAACCTGGAGTTCTGTACACACCTTCACCAAGCATTACCAATTACCTATCTTTTTCAAATCCAGGGCAGGATTTGCTACAGCAGTCTTGCAGGGCCTTCTAGCCAGCCCTAACTCTTCTTGACTGCTTCCAACCTTCCTCAGCTTTGGGAATCAACCCAAGTGTGATGACTGCAACAGTGAAACACGAAGAACATAGTACAGTTCTGTGCACTTATCATAAATGTAGATGTTCGAGTGTATTCATTGTTGCAGTCCTGGTTTCCCTCCCTTCAGCCCCCTGGTTTTCTCTATCTTTCTATCTCTCCTCTCTATGGCTATTCCTAATGGTATTGGTATTTACTTTTTACTGGTGGTGTTTCCACACCATATACTAGCTCCCTATTTGGGGTCTCCTGACATTTAGGGCAAGAAAAACTGATGTAATGGCATTAGCTGCCTGTTTTTATACCCCTAATGACCTGATGGCATGGAAGAAGCAACAGCATCTGACGCAGAAATACTAAGACTCTGGTATTTGGGCCGACTGAGGGCTACCTGCAGGCAGATAACCCTAGTGTGATAACTGCAACAGTGAATACACTCAAACATCTACATTTATGGTAAGTGTACACAACTGTTACTATTAAGCTGCATCACTGTGTATCTGATGTAAAAACTACAAACATTTGTTAATATTTATCTGCATGATGCCAAGGACATTGACTTTGTGTTGTATCACCCTACCTGTAGATGCTCAGGTACTGTGCCATGTATACACATAAAGTCTGACTTGCTGAATGGGTCACACGAAAGCTGAAGAACTCACTCGAAAGTTAAAAAAATCAGTCCAGGCCACCAGTAAAAACGTAGAAACTTTATATAAATCCACAATAAAATTAACAGATGAGCGCTTTCGTCTCCTACAAGACTTCATCAGATAAAACTTCATTAGTGCTGCCCATACTATATATAGAAATCACAATTACTGTCAATTAAGTCCAATTAAGGTTTTAAAGCACAATATTCTAAGTGCAGTTTTTGTACAATCACATTTTATCCAAAGTGTATATGTAATAGTAATAACAATTGTATTACTTCGACAAACATTTTATAAGTATTGTAAATAAATTTCTAAAAAATATGCTCAGTATGTGAAGTGTTGCTTCACACCCTATTTGCTTTAGCTGTCAACACTGGCTTTATCCTCTCATATTCATTGAGACCAGGAAAAATGTTGGCCCTCAATCTTAGTTGCCATTTTAATTCCTTGTTTAACAATCCATTTTTCATATCACCACCCCTAGTGTTGTGTTTAACCATATCAATAATTCCAAACTTAAAACCCTTAAAAGCCTGACAGGAAATTGAATGTTTAAACAAGGTGCTAGTGTCTTTGCCTGTTCTTATATTGTGTAAGTGTTCCCCCATTCTTTCTTTCAATGTTCTTTCAGTTTTCCCTATATAGAATGCCATGCATTCTGTACATACAGCCAAATAAACTAACATTCTGGTGTTACAATTACCCTTACAGAATTTTACTATACTATTGAGTCCATTATTCAAATGAATACTGTCCTTGTATATATATGAACAAAAATTACATCTACCACATCCATTAGTCGCCTTTTTTGTCTTAACCTGTTTTTCCACATTTTCAAACAATCTTTTAAAATTTTTACCTGTCTTATATGTAAAAGTAGGATATTTACCCACAACTTCATACAATTCTGTACTTGTCTTGAGCAAACTCCAATTGGCTCTAACTATTTGGGTAAAAATATCGGTAAATGTGTTGTATTCCGTAATACATGTCCCCTGAAAATTGTTAACTTTTGTAGTCTGTTTGTTAGCTACAAAAAAAGGCTGCCAAATAAATTCTCCTGCCAAATCATTGAATTCGGAGGTCATCCTAGCTATTCTAACTGCTTGACCCTTGATTAAACTTCTTTTTTGGACCCAAGGATGGTAACTATCATAATGCAAGTAACCATTGCACCAGGTGTCTTTTTGATAGATATTAGACTTGAATCCTTTGGGGGTCTTAGTTATGGTGATGTCAAGATAATTTATACTGACATCACTACTAGAGTACGTAAAGGAAAGAAAATTAGTACTGTTGTTTAAATGTTGCATGAATAACTCTATGCTCTGTTTATTACCTTCCCAAATCACAAAAATATTGTCCAAAAATCTGAGATATAATTTAATGTTGTTTTGGAAGGTGCTGTTAAACACATATCTATTCTCCCATTCCAACATAACCAGATTCACATAAACGGGGGCACAAGCTGCCCCCATCGCTACACCACTGGTTTGTTGGAAATATTCTCCCTGAAAACCTATATAGTTGTTGTCTAATACAATTTCCATAAGTTCTAAAATTGTAGGAATATTGTCCTTAGGTAGGGAAGAATATTTGTAGACACTGTCACTGAAATATTCGTGCCCCACCTCACGTGGAATACTTGTGAATAAATCTTTGACATCAGTGGTGAGAAAACAGTAGCTTTCCGCCCATACTTCGTTGGTTAATTTACTTAAGAACTCCCATGAGTCTCTAATCAAGTGTTGAGTTTTAGTTACTATTTCTTTGGTGCAATGATCTATGTAAACCGCCAAAGGATGAGTCTTAGAATTCTTTGCCGATACAATGGGCCTAAAAGGAGGTTATACTATAGATTTATGTATTTTGGGTACCCAAAAAAAATTGGGAATAATTGAGTGGATTTGTCGCAAATATTGGTATGTTTTATGGTCAATACTATCTTCCACCAAATATTCTTCTAGGAAAGAATCGATCCTTCTATATGCAATGTATATTTCGTTAATGGAAACTGGAGAATAAGTATTTGTATCCAACAAAATATTAGTTAGTGCATTTTTGTATTCTTCATTACCTTACAAAACTATTCCCCCTCCTTTGTCCGGCTTCATGATGTGGAAGTCACCCTGTGCTTGTAAAACCCAAAGTAGTTTCTCCTCCCCATCACTAAGATTGTGATGTCCCACTTTCCTTCTGTTGCTGTTATATGCTACGTAAATTTCATCCGTGACTATTTTTTCAAACGTCAATAAGGCCGGATGTAGGGGAGGGTTGAAAGTACTTGCTCTGACTAACCTACTATTGTTGGTATGGGTTACCTCAACATTTTTCTTACACACCAATTTCAAGTTTAACTTTCTAAGATATAACTTTAAATCTACCAATAAGTTGGCTACATCCCCATAATTCGTTTTCACAAACTTAAATCCCTTTAAAAAGAGGTCCAAATGCTGCTTTCCCAAAGTACATGCAATATAATTAAAAATTTTAAACCCTTTGTATTCTGTTACAATACTGTCACTATTCTCAACTATTTCTGTTTCCCCTTCATCCCCACTTTTTTTCCAACCATAACTGGTCCCATGTTGGCTGGTTGGGTAATCTGAGTCTGAAGGGTGTCTGGTTTTGTTGGCCAGGCGTTCCGATCTCCTAGGTAATAAAAAATCTTCCTGGGGTTCAGAAAATGAGTCTAGCTCATCAAGGGCCCTATTGTCATTACCTCCATAATTATTATTCCTTTCATCAAAGTGTGTTCTGTGCTCTGAGACAAAATCTCTGTTCCCATATCGATAGCGGTGATTATCCTTTATCTTGTTCTTTTGTTGTTTAATGTGATACATTTTACCTATATGATATTGTTGCTTGTCTCTAATAAACTTTTTCTGTTTTCTAAAATAGATTTTTTGTATCCTACCATCTATTCTGTGCACAATCTTATTATACAACTGCTCATACTCCTTAAATAACAGGTCCTTTAAAATGTCCCCATTCAATCTATTAATTTCTTTAGTCAGTTTCACTAACATATTTTCTTGTATTTAACAATCTTGGAAATCAACCCCAACCCACATTCGTCAAAGAAACTATGGAAATCCTGTAAAACTGTATCAGAATAGTCAATACCAAAAGGATATTTGTATATTCTCAGTCCTTGCGGGACTACCTTATGACTAATGCAACAGTGTAAATAGTTGTTGTCAATCTGTAAGCATTTATACTTAAACAGTTTTTTTTCAAAAATAAAAATTGTATCTTTTAAACTGGGCTTGTCAAATGAGTCATTGCCCTGTCCATAACCTTCCTTGTTGGTGTTGTAAACAGAAAAAGAACCAAGAAATTCAAAGTTCCTTTCCATGATATCTTTAAAACATACAACATGCATTGATTTAGGAGGAGGTGGAACCTCCATGTCTTCAAAACGGTTAGGAATCGTGTTTCCATTGCTGTTAAACAATAATTTAGAATAAACAGTACCTTTAGATTTACTATGTGTCCGCTGAAAAGTTCGGCCTTGAGGGTGAACCACTCCATTGTTCCCTTTAAAAAGTACATTTTGGACCACTCGCTCACCCTCATTACTACTCCCAGGTCATTGTTGAACGCCACTGGCTTCCGTCTGAATCCCACCATGGCTCACTGCAACTGAGCGTGGAGACGACGTGAAAAATACTTCTGAGGTTTCCGATGTATGTGGAGGCTGAGAATTAAGTGGTCTAGCTCCATCTGGTGGCTCTTTCTGGCTGAACAACTCTATCAGCCTAGTAAGTTCACATTTCAAAACAGCCAATTCCTCGCGAACCTTGACAATCTCCTGCTGTGTTTGAACTGTAGAACCAAAACTGTGTGGCTCTACATTCTCGATAAAAGTAGAATCCCCTATAGAATTTTCCATATGTGCAGCACAACAAAACAGAAGCACCACGCTAGTACGAGCGGACAACTAGGACTGCTATAAACGACTGAAACCATACTAAAGCTGAAGAACTCACTCGAAAGTTAAAAAATCAGTCCAGGCCACCAGTAAAAATGTAGAAACTTTATATAAGTCCACAATAAAATTCACAGATGAGCACTTTCGTCTCCTACAAGACTTCATCAGATAAAACTTCATTAGTGCTTCCCATACTATATATAGAAATCAAGCAAGGGTCAAGCAGTTAGAATAGCTAGGATGACCTCCGAATTCAATGATTTGGCAGGAGAATTTATTTTCTTGGATAAAAAATTTTTGGAAGGGGTTACCCTAGAGAGTTGGTATGGGAAACACTGGATGAGGTGTACAGAGGCTGGGGAAAAAAGTACAAAGCATTGTTGGGGCAGCCTTTTTTTGTAACTAACAGAGTACAGAAGAAGTTAACAATTTTCAGGGGACATGTGTTATGGAATACAACACATTTACCAATATTTTTACCCAAATAGTTAGAGCCAATTGGAGTTTGCTCAAGACAAGTAGAGAATTGTATGAAGTTGTGGGTAAATATCCTACTTTTACATATAAGACAGGTAAAAATTTTAAAAGATTGTTTGAAAATGTGGAAAAACAGGTTAAGGCAAAAAAGGCGACCAATGGATGTGGTAGATGTAATTTTTGTTCATATATATACAAGGAGGACAGTATTCATTTGAATAATGGACTCAATAGTATAGTAAAATTCTGTAAGGGTATTTGTAACACCAGAATGTTAGTTTATTTGGCTGCATGTACAGAATGCATGGCATTCTATATAGGGAAAACTGAAAGAACATTGAAAGAAAGAATGGGGGAACACTTACACGATATAAGAACAGGCAAAGACACTAGTGCCTTATTTAAACATTCAGTTTCCTGTCAGGCTTTTAAGGGTTTTAAGTTTGGAATTATTGATATGGTTAAACACAACACTAGGGGTGGTGATGTGAAAAATGGATTGTTAAACAAGGAATTAAAATGACAACTAAGACTGAGGGCCAACATTTTTCCTGGTCTCAATGAATATGAGAGGATAAAGCCAGTGTTGACAGCTAAAGCAAATAGGGTGTGAAGCAACACTTCACATATTGAGTGTATCTTTTAGAAATTTATTTACAATACTTATAAAATGTTTGTCGAAGTAATACAATTGTTATTAGTATTACATATATACTTTAGATAAATGTGATTGTACAAAAACTGCACTTAGAATATTGTGCTTTAAAACCTTAATTGGACTTAATTGACAGTAATTGTGATTTCTATATATAGTATGGGCAGCACTAATGATGTTTTATCTGATTAAGTCTTGTAGGAGACGAAAGCACTCATCTGTTAATTTTATTGTGGATCTATATAAAGTTTCTACGTTTTTACTGGTGGCCTGGACTGATTTTTTAACTTGCTGAATGGGTCAGCCTGCTGTCACAGTGACATGGTTTCTGCCTGTGCTGCTAGCAGCTTAGGTGCTGGAAATGGGCCCAAAGTATTGGAATGGTTGGCTGGCTAGGACAGGATAATGCTGGCACACCCTACCTCTCTGAATACCAGGTGCCTTGCAAACATATATCTACTCTCTGTCAGGCGTATGACATGTGTTGTATTCAGTGTAAATGAAAACACATGTCATACCCCTAACATGTTTCATATTCCTGGATAATGGCTTCTGGTTCTGATCTGTTTGTCTTGATAGAAAACTTTGTTTCCCAACTAGGCAATGCTGTTTGAGGAATCAGCTGGCCTGTCTGAGGAAGAATCACATCCAGGAGAGCTGCTAAAAAAGCAGATGAGGTCTCAGTATGTGAGCCAGCAATTTCCATTGGATGTGAAATGGGTGGTTGGATGAAGTAAAAAAAGTTGACTTTGCTGTACTGAAATGTGTCAACGTCAACTGCATAGTAACATTTTTAGTTAGATGACTAATTATGACAGGGGAGACCTAAGTCCATCACTAAAACAGTTTTTGTACTGGGGACATATAGTTAGGGATGGAAAAGTAGGTGAGTAGAAACATTACAATAAAAATCCTAATGTTTTCTCAGCTTAGCGGTTAAATTCTGTTTCACAGATCCAAGATCTGATGTTTAAGCCTCATGTCTGGTCACTGTCTTTTTGGAATGTTTTTCCCAATGTCTGGGGTGGGTGTTCTGAAAGTAATCTGTTTTTTCCCACTATCCAAAAACATGTTGGCTCCACATACATTTCATTACCATGCCTTCGCACACATTTGATAACTGAAAAATGTCATCAAGGAAGAGCTCACATACTTTTTGAAATATGATGTAGCACTTAGTGCGTGGATTAATATCTTTTTGTAAAAAAAGTGCTTGCATCTTAAGCAGCCTCAAAACAATTTTACTTGCAAAATCAGTGGTGTTATCAGATACTAACGAATAACTTTGCACTTCTTATCTGTGTATTATACATTACAACCTTTCCATACTTCTCAACTGTACAGATTTTTGCTTCATATTTTTCATCTGTTCCTCATAGAAACTATGCTTTTTAGACAAATCACTGGGATGATCTAAATATTAAAGTCACTAAATAATGACATGTTTTCGAGTTTCAGAATTCATATCCTCCAGAAAATGCATGCTAACACAAATCCTATTATTCTAGCAACTTTCTAAGTCTATACGAGCAGTATTTAAAATATGTCCCTATTTTTGGGCCATTGTCCCCCCATTATGTCGGGCTTTGTCCAGATTTCTTGAGCTAAGAGGTTGAGAGGTATGAACCTTTGTTATATTTGAGAATAAAAAATCCTCATAAAAATGTTTGTGCTATGACAGCCTATGATTTTGTTATCAGTATTTTAGCAATTTCCAAAATAAATGGGTAAATAAGAGAGCCATAAAGAGAGAATGGCTCTGAATACTTATTTACTTCTGAATATTTATGGGGCACATCTGTAAGTTGTTGTCATATCTTTAAGAATCATTGTTAATGGAGTGCACCTTAGAAACTATAGTAATTCTGTAATTCCTCACTTGTAATCCTTTTTAGCATTATTATGTCAGTCAAAACTGAAAGCTGACTGTCCAGTAAAACAGGAAAATAACCTTTGAACTCTGAGACTTTGTGCAATTATTCACAAATGCAAAGAAATAACCAGCAAAGATGAATATGCTGGAAAACTCATAAAGTAAAATAAATGATGGTAAATTCTGTTACTGTATAGTAATAATGCACACTTAAATACTTAAATTGCTGCTATGCATATGCATGCTTGTCAGAAAGACTGTTAAGACTTTTTAATGTTACTCTTTTGCGGCTGTATAATGTAAACTCTTCCTCTGCAATCTATAGTTGGATAAACTAACTTCCTTTTTCTTCTTTTTCCCTTTTATTTAAACTGCCACTCCTCTTAATTCCTAGAGATTCCATGTGACCCTCCCCTTCTGACCCTGTATAAATACTCCAACTCATTCTTTCTTCCATAACTATCCCACCCTGTAGCTATAATTAACCTCGTTTCCTTCTTTTCCTCTCACAGTCACCTCACATGTCAGCTAAGAGTGCATACTGACAAGCTAAATTGTTACCCAGTATACATGAAGCACAATAAACATTCATGGTGAACGTTTATGTATTATGGGTTCCAGTTATTACACTTGATTTATTATCTGTACTCTCTTTGTTATACAATCAAGTGAGCACTTCTCAGTAGTTTCATGTGTCTTAGTAACTATCTTGGTTTATTAATTTGACTATGGACTATATATATATATATATATATATATATATATATATATATATATATATATATATAGATATATGGTTTACTATTGAAAAAACCTTGAAACTGCATTTGTCGACCGATATCAACAACAAACCAAAATCTGGAAAACTGCAACAGCAAACAAGCAGTATACTTGAAACTGAATACATAGACTTCCATAGTTCGATGTATTTGGCATACCAGGAGGTGATGTCAGTCACCAAAGCTATACACCAACATGCACCTGACACACTGAAGTCAACAACACATCAGTTTTACTGTTTTGCAGGGGGGCAAGCTCCCCTGCACCACCCCCTGCAAATTTTATATACCAACTCTGAGATCGCTCTATAGTGAGGAAATGGGTTAATTCCCTGTTCCTCACTGAGCCTCGATTTCCAATCAAAATTCCAAACTATATATATATATATATATATATATATATATATATATATATATATATATATAGGAAGAAGGATCAGTGCAGTCCAACACACTATACCAGCTGTTCCCATATCTTATATAGTAGTAACCAGCCAACAGATAATGTATTGTTTCTGAATTACGTATAATCTTGGAAGGTTATTTGCTTATGTTCTCTATGCACAGAGCACTGGGGCTACATGGTGATGTAAGACTACGCACATGATCTTACCCCATTGTTTAGCAATCGTACTGAATTGCAGATGTATACTATTCTGTTGTGTACCACTCTACATGGGCACAAGGATCAGAGAGTCATTTCCAGCTGCAAATGAAAACAAAATTAAATTATTAAAAAAAAAAAACACTAGTACTAATGAATAAGCGCTCTAGAAGAACCGAGCCAAAACTTAGTGTAAAACTTCTTTATTACTGCAATTCATCCAAAGACTTCATCAGAAGTAAAACTTCACCTGCAAATAACCACATACATATATATATATATATATATATATATATATATATATATATATATATATATATAAATATATATATTTATATATATATGGATCTAGGACGTTTGCTTGACTGAGCAAACGTCCGAATGCATAAAACCCAAACACACTTTAGTGCTTTTATTGAAAAAGCGCTTTCGTTAAAGCGTGCGACAAAAAAAAAAACACTACATTTACATTTTAGCAGGGGGGCTTTGCCCCCTTCACCCCCCATGTGGGAGGCTGTGCCCCCCACAGCCCCCTACTTTAATATTCTCCCTCCAAGACTGTACTACAGTAGAGAAAAGGGAAATTTCCCTTACCCGCACCGTAGTACAGCCTCGGCAACAGTCATACTTACGCGAAAGTGCTTCTTCGGTGAAAAGCACTTTCGTGTAAGTATGCCCGGCCATTTGGATTGGTATATATATCTATATATTTATATCTATATATATATATATATATATATATATATATATATATATATATATATATATATATATACATACACACATACAACACAATTAATGAGCCAATAAAAAAATAATTAAACAATTTTGTTGCATTTAACCCTTACAAAGTCAAAAACAGTTAATGTTGGGTTTTCTGTTAGATAAACATTTGATGTTTACATTTCCATTCAAACCAGGTGGGAGATGAGCAGCTAAACGCACTTGGCATTCAACTTCTTTCATCTCAACCTGGTTTTTATAATTGCCCCCTCTTACATCTCGAAACTCAATATCAATAACAGCAAATGAAAACATTTCTTAAAATCTAAACACATTACTGAATGCTTAAACAAGGCATTGTTTTCACTGTGGGCTTTGATGGTATAAACATGCTCCCTAATTCTTTTTTTGCAGATTAAATTAAATTATTAAATAAAACTTTTCCTCAGATAACATATTGAAACAAAAAACGTAATTACACTGGTGTTAACTATTAAAAGGAATCTAGTGCGATACTCACTGTTTTTATGCAACTACTTTTCTTTTACTGAAGGCATAAACAGATTTGCTGAGTTTAATAAATATTCATGTTTTCTTTAGCAATCTACATTATGGATGTTCTTCCGACAGAGACCATAGTAATACTGAAGATAAAGTGCCTATGGAAGCTGGCTATGACATCGGGCAGTCACAAGACAAGTCCCCATTAAATAACAAGACTTCCCTGGGATTTTATGCCTTAGCAAATAACACGACTGAGAATATTCCAGGTAGGATAGTCTGAACACAACATATGTACTGGGTGTAAAAGTATTTCTAGCACTGGAACAGTGCCTTTTGTTTTTCATGATGAGTTCTGTAAATGGATTAATATTTAGTGAAATCACTGATGAAGTAGCAGATTTGAAATAAAATGTGACATTTTACAGGGTGTTCATTGCAATATGGCATCTGTTGTTCAAGTATACTGCCATATTACCAAAAAAAAAAAAAATTACAGAATTCAGTTTATGATTATATCTTGTATCTCACGTGAACAGCCAGTAACCTCTTGCAGGTAACTGACGGCAAAAATAAATTTGAGTAACTCATCAGTTTAACTGGCAGTAACGCATACAGGATTACTGAAATCCATGGAGATGGCACACAGATTTTAAGTAATCAGATCCTAATGGATACTTCCTTATTACAACGGCCCCAGAAGATTGGTATAGGTTCATAGGTTCATACTAGGCTATCTGCCCAAGGGCATTTATAAGCCTAGCCCATAGTTATGTGGCTTTCGCCACCCCTTTAGTTTGAATAAAAACTATGCCTATCATTTTGCTGTGCCTCTGTCAAGCAGTGACACTGAAGTAATCCCTGGGGTATATCTGCAATCTCCCATCCATTGGTCAAGATTCCTCTTGAACAAGGCCAGAGAGGTGCTCTGCCTCACATGTACCGGGATTTTGTTCCACAGCATAGCTCTGGGTGATGAATCTGTCCCTCCAGCACGTTCTATTTATAACCGTGTCAAGGTTTAAGTCTCCCGCCCTTGTGGTTCTGAGGGATCTAGATTTTTTGAGGTGAAGCATATTCATCAAATCTGGGTTTGACATGGCCTTATATGTCAGGCACAGGTCACCTCTGAGCAAGCGGTATGAGACTGAATAGAGCTGGAGTTCTTTCAGTCGGGCAGCATAAGACATATTTTTGAGACCCTTTATCCTTTTGGTGAGGAACTTTTGGGGCCTTTCAAGCTGCAGCAGGTGTCTGGTCAGATACATTCCGAACGGGGCATTGTACTCAATCATAGGTCTAATGAGTGATGAGTACAGGGGGACGATGACCTCCCTTGATCTAGATGTGAATCCCTTCATGATCAGGTGGGTGATATAGAAGGTTTTCCTAACTACTTTAGCAACATGAGTGTCAAGCGAAGGCTACTGTCAACCTGGGTCCCCAGATCTCTGATGACTTTTCTGTGCTCAGTGGATTGCCACCTATATGGTAGCTAGGGGTAACCTTGTTTTTCCCGAATGGTATGACTATGCATTTTTGGCGTTTAACTTCAGGCCATGGCTCTGGCACCAGTTATCCGTTTCTGTGAGGCCCTTCTGGAGGATATCTGTGTCAGATGTGTTTTCGACTATGGCCCAGTTTGCAGTCATCTGCAAACTTTGTCAGCCATAACCCTCCTGTGTTTGCTTGTACTTCAGGAAAGTAGATGCCGAACAAGAGTGGACCCAGGACTGAGCCCTGTGGGACACCACTTGTGACAGGCTTTGAGTCTGACATGGCTCCAGCAACTCTGACCCTGTGGGTTCTGTCACTTAGCCAGTTTGCAACCCATCTTGTGATGTATGGATTTACATTCAAGCTGATGAGTTTTCGATGATACCTGAGTGGGGTATTGTGTCGAAGGCCTTTGCCAGGTCGAGGTAGGCTGTATGGACTGCCTTTCCCTCATCAATGGCCTTGGTGACTGTCTCGAAAAAGTCAACCAAGTTTAAGTGGCAGGATCTGCCTTTGACAAAGCCAAACTGGGTTGGATCCAAAGTCTGCAAGTTCCCTATGTCTTTATTTATGAGTTCCATTATGATCCTCTCCATGGCTTTGCAGATAAGGCTTGTCAAGCTAATGGGGCGGTAATTTCCAGGGTCTGTGGAGGCACCGCCCTTATGAAGTGGGACCACAGTCGCCGTGCGCCACTCCTTGGGTACGTATCCTGAGGTGAGGCTAAGATTAAACAGCTGTCCTAACTGTGGGTTTAATTCCTCGTTGAGTTCATGAAGCACACAGCCGGGGACACCATCCGGTCCCATGGATGCTGTGTTCTTTGCCTTAGTGAGGGCAGTTCTCACCTGGGCGTTGGAGATGTTTGGGGGGCTACAATCCTCTGGAATAGATATCTCTCCTTTTGGGGGAAGGGGGGGAGAAGTTTGCACTGAACCTGTCAGCCAGTATGTTGGCAATGTGTGTAGGTTCAGTAATTTTCACATCATTTTGAACTAATTCTGAGCATATCTGGGAGTTTCCTCCTAGGTTTCTAACATAGCTAAAGAAGGCCTTATGATTCTCTTTAGAGTCCTTGGCGATTTTTCTCTCAAAATTTGCCTTGGATGATTTTATGAGAGCTCTTAGTTTTTTTACTTATAATGATCAAAGGTGTCTTACCTTTCAAGGATTTTGCTCTATCTTGTAGTAGCTTCCTCCTTTTGTTGTAGAGCTTGTTTATGGCTGGGGTCCACCAGACTGGACGCTTGCCTTTGGTACAGAGAGTCTTAGTTTTGTTTGGGATTGCCTGATCCATGCAGTCCTGTAGGTGCTGGTAGAAGGCATTTGTAAGTGATTCAGCGGTTTGAGTAATGTTTACCACTGGCTCAGGGGCCTTAAAGGAGACCACACTAGTTTTAGAAGTGTGAAATTGGCTTTTGAGAAGTTTTTCACTGTGGTCTTTTTGTTTCAGGTGGGGCGGGATGAGGACCTCCAGCGAGATTAGTTTATGATCTGATCTCACCAGTGAGGGGTATACTTCGGTGTTGAACATTTTGATCCCATGTTCGTGATGATGAGATCAAGTATGTTTTCTCCTCTTGTGGGGATGGTGACTAGTTGTTCCATGGCATTTGAGTTTATGAACTCCAGGAATCTTTGGGTTAGAGTGTTCGGGCTTGAGTAGTGTTCCCAGTCTATATTAGGGTAGTTGAAGTCACCTAGTATGATGGTGTTTGGAGATACATTTATCCCTCCAATGTTTTCAGGAAGGCCATGTGAGGTTCCGGAGTTTGAGAGGGTGGCCTGTAACATGTTACAAATTGCAGAGCAGTCTTGCCTATGGTTAATTGCACCTGGATGGTCTCCGATGCATCGTGCGTTGCCACCAACCTTGAGGTGTGGGTGTCCTTTATGAATATGGACACCCCCTCCTTTCTTAGTGTTGTCCGGATTTTGGGGCCGGAACGCATGATATGAGGTGAAACCTGTTAGTGCTGGGGTGCTCTCAGGAGCCTTGAACCAGGTTTCTGTCACAGCACAGACATCGATGTTCTCCATATTGAGAAGGGCCTCGAGTGCGTGCATCTTGAGATTGAGACTTCTGGCATTGAGCAGCATTACCCTTAGTTTTTTCCTTTTGGTGTTCTAGGGTGGTAGGTTTAGAATTTGAGCCTTGCCTAAAAAGGCACTATGGGGGTGGCAAGAGCCTTTGCCAATATCCGAAGCCCAGGGGTGACAGGTGCAAGCCGTCCCTTGAAGCAGCGTGGCTTGTCCAGCATGTCATCCCAGGCAGACAGACATTGGATCCTTTGAATGACACCAGAATTTAAGCCAATTATTAAAGCTGATCATCTTATCACTGTATTGTGGCATAATTCTAGGTGAAGGTAGGATACTGCTCAAGGTCAGGGTCATACCTGCCTGGGCTACATAATCAGAGAGCTCCTCGATGTCCCTTTTCATGTAGTCCAAGGAGGTACGTCTCAGGTCGTTGACACCAGCGTGGACAATGACTGAGTCGTACTTGTACCTGCTGTTGAGAGACCTGAGTGCTTGCGTTATGTGGCGGATTCTAGCACCCGACAGGCAGCTTACTGTGACCTTCTCTTTACTCAGTCTGGTGAGCGGGACGTCAGTGTGTCTGACTATGGAATCACCAATGACAAGTGTGTCTGGCATTTTGTTTGGCCTTAAGGGCTGTGACTGTTTGACACTCTGACTGTGTGGTCTATGTGTTGCATGTGTTGGGTCGTGAGGTGGTAGTTGTTTGGGTGTCTGCTTTGGTGGCCTCTGCTGTTTTGGTAAATTTTTGATCAGAGCCTCCGAGTATGTCTTTGTGTGAGTATGCGTATGATTTGAAGTTGTGATGGTACCATGTGTGACTGGGTATGTATTGTGTGTGGTTACCTTCTCCTCCTGTCTGGTCTTGCCAGTCCTATGTTGAGAGAGCTCAGCCTCCAGTTTGGCCATATAGTTGCATCTCTCGCATGTATTTGTGTTTTGTGGGAGAAGGAGAGGATTGTCTGTGTACATGAGGCAGTTGTAACATTGCCTCAATATTCCCAGGTTCACCAGTTGAGCTGGAGAGGACACTAGCAACTGATCCCTCGACATACTAGAAGTAGTAGATAAAGAGACTTTCAAAGGACTCCGGGGGAAGTGGGTTTTAGGCTGGTGGGGTATTATCTATAATAAGAGTGCTTTATCAAGGTGCAAGTACTGTAGGAGTAAGTGCTAGGCTTTACAGATACAGAATAGTCTACTTGGGAATCAAGTAGAGATGAACTTTTCAGTTATAGGATATGCTGGTTAGATCAGCAGTACAGCTCGAGGAACGTAGTTCTAAGGGAAAATTGGAAGAGTGGAATTTAGATGGCCCAAATAGTTTAACCTTGTTTAACCGCCGCTGCTCTTGTGTGCAACAGTGGTAACCTACACGAAATTTGTTTCCTACCTTACTCCCTGTCAATGCTACCTGGGACAGTGCCCCTGCTGCTCTGAACTGAGCAAAGTGGAGAGTGAATGAAAGACAGGAAAAGGAAATAATGTTAAACATGAAATACAGCGTAATTAACTGACACTGTTTCATCTGACGAGAAGCGGAGGTTTATTAAACCAGTACCAGACTGTTTCAGTTGTAACACCTGACTGTATACACTTATCAAACTTAGCAAGTGAAACTAAACCTGTTCACCACACAAGAAGAACATTTACGCTAAGATTCATGCTATTTATTTCTCATCTGGAAATTTATGAAGAAATGTAAAACTATGGCAAATCACTGTAATAGTACTTGTCATCTGCTGAATGGCTCATCTCTACAGGTTATTCTGAAATGTAATGTATTGAATGAGAGATGCAGCACGTTCAGTGTAAAGAGTATTTAGGGCAATTTTTGACATACATTAAATCATAAAGAAAATAATGAATACAATTTCCAGCAGTTTTTTTTTAGTAAATAATGACACCACCAGTACCAAAAAGTAAAAAGCAGAAATGCTGACTGCCAACAAGCTTAGTTTTCTCACAGAAGTGGATGAACACTACCAGATCTGTACCCATGTTAAAGGGAATGCCCAAACATTGCAGTTGTCGGCAGGGTTGCTATAATAAGGAAGTACCTCCTAATGTTTTAAATAAATTTAGAGCAAGTGGCCTTAAGCTGTCAAAGCACAGGACAAGATCAGCTATTCTGTGAGGTGTTTGTAATTCAAGTCATTTCACTACTATTACTTAGCGACTCACTCTTGTCAGTAAGTCATTTCCTGACTCACTGATATCTCAGTCTGCAACACTGGGTACCACTTGACTAAATTCACCGGACAAAACTTAGTCTGCCAAATGTAGCAGAATGGCAGGGTGGTATCATATTACCTGCCCTGTGGTATTATTAAATCAGAGTCGGTTATATAAAATTATAGAGGTGTGCATGGCAAAGCCTTTCCACCAGGTAAGAGTGTGGGGCTTGTCCTTGCATCTTAAGACCTTCATTATACAGATTTTTGGTGACAGAAAATCAGTTTATGAAATGTGTATTAAACATGGTTTGATACAGAGTAGTATAACTTATAATGACATATCTAATAGCTGAACGGCTGTTTGGTTTGTCTTGAGGAACATTCGGCTATAGAACACTGACTTCAGCTGCATAAGTTATGGATAGAAGTCTAAGCATTTCAGCAGAAAAGTCCCTGGGGATCATGCAGCACATCCCTGAATGTCTCTTTCAGATAGCTAGCTGTTACTAACTGAGCATTTTTTGGCAATATAGCCAAGTGCTAGAGTAATAAACTACATATAAACTTGGTACAGATTTCAGATCTTGGACAGATCTGTGCCTCCCAGCTGGCATAGTAAAAGGGCATCTGCTTGTGCTGCTGGTGAGCTGGGCTTAACTTGCAGTCCGGAAACCGGGAGTCAGCAGGTGAGAGTCTGAGAGGTAATTAACCAACTTGATGGTCTTGGGTGGAAACTATAGTTCAAGCCTGTCCAGTGGAGAGTGTTGCAATGTAGTGTTATCCAAAGTAATTTTACGGAGCAGCTCAGTCATGCTTATCAGGTGCACAAGGAGCTGCGTGTATGTGTATGGGAACATCACTGTCACCTACCCATTATGTGCGGAGATACACACGTGCAGCCACAAGCACACAGACGTGATGGAAGTAAGACTTAACTGGGAATACTACTAAAAAGATAGTGGTTACCACTCTAAACCTGCGTCCCTCTGCCCCCCTTTTCATTTGTAGGACCTCCATTTTGGTGCTGTAAGGTGTTCAGGAGAGACCATTCCCCTGCTAAAGTGTCAGCCTCAGCTCATTCAGCAGCAGTGGGAGAGGTTTTTCTTGGGGGGGGTAGTAAGCAACCTAAAACCAGATGTCAGTTGAAATGGAGAAAATGAATTTAATTTGTTCTAACAAGGCTACCTCACAGCACATACTATGACTAAACCATTTTACCAGAACCAAGATACTGGGACAGCTTTGTACTGGCATGTTTGGGTGACACAGTACTGTGACCCCCCCCCCCCCACATACACACACACACACAACACAAACAGGGATGACAGCAAACAAATGAGGAAGAGTAAACCAGAGTAATGCTAGGAATCATCATTCTTAATATGTTGTGTTTTCCCCTTTATTGGTAATACAATTCAGAATTATTCTTTGTTAATAAAGTGCATTACATGTTCAGGCACATGTTTTCAGCATTAGTTTTGTAGGCATTACAGGGAAAACCCTACTATGCCTGCAATAATAAGGCTAGGAAGCAACAGATGGCATATCATACATTTGTGTACCTATGTAATTTAACATTTGACACTTCACTTTTGTTTAAGCATCATTCTCTGTCTAACAAGAGACAACATTGTGTTGAGTATAGTGCAAATATGCCACCAGCTTGGGCATCTTATACATAGTTTCACTGTTTCTTCCTGCTCCCTTTATGCACCTTTAATATTACAGGCACCACAAAGGAAATGTGGTGGTTGCAATACTGTTGGTGATATACAATGGAAGTGTACCACAGTTTTGATTCTGAATATAGGACCCTGACCAGTGAATGTCATAATCCTGCATATCTTTTATATTACTGTGGGCATGTGAGTTTTTTCCAGGAAATAGTAGCAGTTCTGCTGCCAACTTGCAGTGAGCATTCAGAGTTATGCCAGGATATCCCATTGATTTCAGTTGAATGCATGATTTAACATGATTTATTAATTGACATGCATGCTACTACCCTAAACTTTGGGCAAGTGAGGGAGAAGTAGGTTTTGCACTTCGGACTTGGGTGGGACCTATATGAGTCCTCATTTGCTTATACTGCATTGAGAAGCTGTGTAAGACTTCTTTCAGAAGTGCCTGTGATTAGGTGAGGCAGGATTGCTTGGATATAAGCCCATAATCTCTGGCGTCTTGTGTTAGGATTTTTTTTAGATTGTTTATACATTTTAATGTCATCATTAGATCACTGTTGCAGTAGTCTAAGCTTTTTGGGTTATATCCTGTCTAGGATATAACCACTGGCCAACTTTCAAAGCTCAAGAGCATCTTCCACTCACCCTAACTATGTGGGGATCAAGAAGACAGGATAAAAAGCAGGAGTTAGGGATGATTAGGGATCAAAGGCTTCAGATCTTTCTTGCCACCAAAATACACAAGGTATTTATCTTACTGGGGAAAATCATCCACAATTTAACTTTTCTGCAGAAAAGCTATAGCTTTTTTCAATGACTCAATGTATTTTATGTTAGGAAATGTATAATTTATACACTTTCATGATTTTTAAGGGAAAATTTTAACTTGTGAATGCTTCTGTGAAAAAACTGTGTAAAATGCTGTTTTACTAATTATTTGCTAGATATGTATGTAGAATTGGTGTGTTAGGGACAGGATGTTGCGCTTTTGGGAACTCCAAATCCTTACTTTTCTGTCAGGGGATTTACAGACTCACACATGCTCCGCTACCCATCTTTTAGACTTCTTTCTTGTCTAAACCATGGAACATTTTCAGCCTTTTTGGTTCTTCATTCACCTGTCTTCAAAAAAAGAAAATTTACTGGGAGTCAACTGTCAGGCTAGTTCCTTCGCTGTCTCAGGTGCAGATAAGAGACTATGCTTTGGCCAGACTTGGTTTCTTGGACCACTCAGCAATGTCTGTCAGTCCCTCTGGTGTAGATCTGTGAGAAGCCACTGAGGACTGGGAGTTAGACAGGTCCTCTGCAGCTATAGGGATGTCCTCATTAGACAAAGGAGAACCACTCTTGTTGGTCCTGTGGGAAAAATGGGTGAGATATTACTGCATTGCTGGACTGGGATGCCTACTTCCTGGAGTGGTGTTCCTGCCACAAGTCAGTATTTTTCCAGGTAGACTCCTAGGAAAAGGAAGCAGAAAAAAAAATGTTACTAATCTTGTCTAACTATGGACAAGGGATTTCTTAGATTTACTAAGGTATTACTTTCTGCCTTAAGCATTTTCAATTCTGTTTCTTTACTGATTCCAAATAGATTCCAAATAGATTAATAAATTTCCCTCACTTTGACAGCAAATCCATTCATAGAGCAGGGAATGTTTTCCTTCAGTGATTTCTCCTCAAGGTGAAAATTCTGATTCTGAGGAAAGTGTTTCTTTAGATGTCCCACCATAAGAGTTTTCTTTTCCTGACATGAGATTATCAGTTAGATGGGTTCTGAAAATCATCCAACACAGGTGCAGATGGCAGTGGGCTTCTCTCCTTCCACTTTATGGGATTCCTCTTCTTCCTGTAAACCAAGCATCCCTGTTTCTTCCAGATTTTTGATCACTTGTTGTCTCAGGGGAGCATATAATTATTTCCATCAGATCAGATAGCCAAAGACTTTTATTCAAAGATCTTTTTTTTCTGCCAAAGAAAGAAGGAACCTGGAGACCATTTCAAGAAGTCTCCTTTCTCAATCTCTTTGTAAAAGTCCCAAAGTTCAAAATGGTGTCCATGCCATCCTTGTTACTTCTCATGCCCCTTTCAGTTTCATGGTAATGTTACAGTTAAATGATGCTTACGATTGTATTCCTGTTGGCAAGGAATTCAAATGTATTTTTTAAGATTTTCAGTATTTGGCTAACATTATCAGTTGTCTGTCTTACACCTTTGGTCGCCTTTAAGAAAACCAAGACTTTGAGAAGCTCTTTTGAGAGAAGTGACTCACCATTTTTGATTCAACTCTTTTTGATAGATAGCAAGCATGCAGGTATGTTTACCAGTGGTAATTGTATTACTCATTAATACATTCACACAGGAAAAAAATCCTTTTTCAAGCACTGCAATGTCACACTGCATTTTAAGAGACATTTTAATTGCCAAAGTATAAATGGTAGTGTATGCAGGTATCTGTGATACCTGCGACTGTTTTTATGTTGGTAAAATCTGGAGAAAATTGTCGGACCGCATTAAGGAACATAATGCAGCCATTAGGTCTAGGGACAGCAGTAATGCTTTAAGGAAACACAACGTGTCTTGCAGGCATTTTACTTGTTTTAAATTCATAGTATTGGAGCAATTGAATGTTTTCTTTGGTGACTGTGACTCTTTGTTGGAAGTGAGAGAGTTTAAATGACAGCTGCATCTCAATGCAGAGGCTGACCCAGGTATCAATGAAAATTACAACATAAAATGTGTTCTGCGCCAGTTTAATTAAACCACTCCTCCTTAGTTTTATGGTTTTTTTTCTTATTGGCTACTGTACTACTTGACTTTATATGTATGTGAATATGTATATATATATATATATATATATATATATATATATATATATATGTGTGTGTGTGTGTGTGTGTGTATGTATATGTATATATATATATATATATATATATATATATGTATATATATATATATATATATATATATATATATATATATATATGCTGCCATAAGGAAAAGGGACACTAAAAATGCCTTAGAGAAACATAGTTTGCATTGTAATTATTTATTTATTTCCGGTTTGATGACCGGGGAAGTCCACTGGGTCCAGAGAGCCTATTTTCAGTGGAGGTCCGGGGAAAAAAGCTCCAAAGTACAAAATACAAGTACAATGTTGTTGTTGTCTTTTGGCTTTTCCTGGTTAGGGGTCGCCACAGCGGAACTCCGGTCCGCTAACGATTGCCAGTAGATTTTGACAAACACCGAAGTGCCAGCTCGACGTTCAACCTTCAACGAAGGCACGCCCATTTGCACGTCTTTCGAACATCCACTCAACCGCGGGGAGGACACGCAGACTCCACAGAGAAGGCACTCCCTGCACTCCAGCCGAGAATCAAATGGGAGAACCTCTTGCTGTGAGTTAACAACGTTACCGCTGCACCACTGCGGCAGTTACAAAATACAAGTACAATACAATTGCAAAATACTAATACAAATACAAAGGATAATATTTACAATGGTAGTAAAGAATATCCAACAGAAATATCATGCAGTAAGCAGTTATAATTTTGAGAACATGTTCATAATCACATGTTCATAATCAAACATTCCAAGGTGATGAAATGGTTGCAATATAGAAATGGTATCTGGCAGTATCAGATCATAATGTTAACAGATAATAGAGTGAAATGGGTGGAGTATAACTTGGTAATAGAAGGAGACTGTTGGGCTAAAAGGGAGGAATAGAAGAGTTAGGGATGAACTAAGCAGGAATGATACATGCACATATTTCCATTTAGAGTAAAGGTAGGAATGGAGCTGTGTTTTAATGTTTTCCACATTCTGCGTTGTCCTTAGAGTAGGGGGAAGAGAATTCCAGTTTTTTGCAAGTGAAAAAGAGATGAGTAGTTGTCCAGGTTAGCGGTTTGGTTTATGAACACTGATTAGGTTTTGATTTTCTGATCTGAGAGTTCTATTTGGTAGGAAGGGAGAAAGGATGTTGGAGAGAGCGAGGCATCTAGTAGGGTTGAAGAGGAGTCTGTGAGCTGTGACCAGATGGAGGTAATCCAGATAATTTGGTAGTTTAACCCAGTTGAGTGAGTGGAGGGCTACACAGTGATGGGAGGAGTATTTGGCGTTAGTGGCGGATTTGGAAATTTTAATTACAAATTAATTACTTTGAATGCTTTAGGTTTTTTGTTTTAGAACAAATAGATATTTTCTTTGGTGACTTTGAGACACTGTTGGTGGTGCTGATATTTAAGTGGTAGCTGCTCCTTAATGCTGAATCTTTCCCTGGTTTGAATGAGTCCCTTAATATTAAATGTATGCTTAGTTGGATTAGATAAATAGTAATCCAGCTTTAATCATTAACATAACATCTTTGAAACATCCAGAATCCTTACAAGTTGTGGTTGACTTGTTTTTATAACAGTTTTATTACTGCTACATTACCTTGATTTCCTTGGCAATTGTTGACTAGTTTTTGTTTACATGAAACAAAGATTTTTTTATTGGCTGCTGGTTAGTATTTGTGTGGATATCTTTATTTCTGAAGAAGTTCTTGTTATATTAAAGAACGAACTGAGTTTTGCCTCTGTGTTTTTCCTCCTAGCTTTGGATGTTTGTTGGTTGTAAGTTTTTAATTTTTTTAATTTTTTCCTTTTTATTTTTATCTGTTTTAACAGTATTTACAAAGTGTCTGGCTCTAGGGATTGCTTTATTGGTTCATATGTAAGTACTAGGCTAGCTGCTCCTGTGGACCATTTTAAGCCTAGCCAGTTTCTGTTATTGAGAATCAAACCTTGTACCTCATGTCTGTGAGGTAAGTACCTTAACCATTATGACAACCCCCAAAAATGCAATGCAGCATTGTCCAGGAATAGATCTAGGGACTCGTGTCTGTCAGGTGAGAATTCTACCATTGAAACTCCAATGCATACTGCAGATTTTCACATTTGAATGGTTGTTCTATATTTGCAGACAATTTTTCCAGTTGTCAAGACACTCAGAGATGTGTAAAAAATTCCTCAGTGTTGGGTTTCAACTGCACTTAAAGAAATCAGCTCTCATCCTGTCTCAGCTAATACTTTTTAGATGTCTTCTGTATACAGCTTAAGAAGGGATTTTCTTCTTTGGGACAAAGTAGAACTGTACAGAGAAGACTTCCTGATGTTTTCCAATCAGTCTGTGACATCCACCAGGGAATTCCTCAGGATTCTGGATTTCATGGTCTCTATGATTATCATGATTCCCTTGACCAGACTTCACATGAGAAAAGATCACTAACACCTCAGGTCAGTGTGGTCTCAGCATCAACATCCTTTATCTTTTCAGATTCTTGTACAGTGATTTTGAGAAGGGAGTTACTGTTTTGGGTAGACCAGTTCTCTATCAGCCCAGGTCACCCCTTCTTTCTTCCACCTGCTTTACTGTCTGCCACAACACATGTCTCAGATCTCTGAAGCAATCAGGACAGACAAAAGCATGTGATTGTTAAGTAGATGTTGCAGTAATAAATGCTTTAAAGCCCTTAAATCATCTCTGATCATCCCAGGTCTCTAGGTTTGGTTGTTTATAAGCAAACCATTTCTTCTTGGCTCTCTGAGGCCATTTCTTTCTATTACTGTTTTCATGGTAAAAGTCTTTCTACTTCTGTAAAGGCTCATTCTGCCAGGGCCATGGCTTCCTCTGGTGCTTTTTTAAAAGGCTTCGATACCAGGTATGTTTATCTGTACATTAGCTTTACGACACATGTCTTTAGTAGGGAGCATACATGTGATGTACGATGTCTATAAAATCCTAAGGCTTTGTTATACTGGCTGGACGTTGGACTATCCTTGGCAGGGAATCCCTTTAGTAAAGATTACTGCAACAGTGAAGAGAAGGACATCTGCTGTTATGGTAAGATTTTACACACCTGTAATTTTCTTGACTATACTGCAGTGGCATAGCAGGGGGATGGGGGTGGGGCGAGAGGGGTGGTCCACATCGGGAGGCACTTCTTTAGGGGAGGCAGACTTCAAAAGTGCTAATTAATTTAAAAAAAAAAAAAAAAAAGAAAACAAACTTCCTAACACAGGAGTGGCAGCATCTTCTCCTTTAAGGAGGACCATGCATGCATTACATGCACGCACACCACCACGGATATAAACTTGTAAAGTCATTCCACACTTGCACGCAGAATTTAAAATACACATTCCGTTAAGAGAGAAGGAAAGTGTGTGTGTGTTTGTGTGTCTGTGTGTATATATATATATATATATATATATATATATATATATATATATATATATATATACATATATATATATATATATATATATATATATATATATATATATATATATACGTATATATATATATATATATATATATATATATATATATATATATAAAATCTGTATCTATCTATTAATTTATATATATATATATATATATATATATATATATATTTTTTTTTTTCTTCTTCTTCTTTTGTGGCTGTATATATTTTTATGTTTAAAATCTGAACTAGCAGTGCTTACTTCTATAAGTATCTAGTGTTCATTTTTATCAGCACTGCAGTTTATGTTTTACCATTTTCACTAGGTAGGCATTATAGCATAACAAGCTGTGTAGCAGAGAAACAACAGTGTAGCTCATTTGTAAATGGCCCAGTTTTATCATATAATAGCTTCCCTTCAAGTATTATAAGAAGCTTATTATTTACTTGGATTTCTGTTCAGTAGAGTTGCTCCATGTATTGAAATGCTCCGCATCCATGAGTTCAGATATTTAAAAGCACTGGTAAACATGTCGGAGTTACCTGTTGACAAAGCAAATTTAAAAGGAAGGTTATAACGTAGCAGTAAAAAAAAAAGGGTTGCAGTATAAAACTTTGCAATACTGATGTTTACTGTCCTACATGGCTAACTGTGCTGATTTTATTTCATTTTCATTTATGAAATTTCTGTGTTTAGAATACAGGGAAGCAGAGCATCCATGTTTGGAATGGTGGACTGAGTCAGAGCATCCATGTTTGGAACGGTGGACTGAGTTTTGTCAGTTTGAAGAATGAAGTTAACAATTGTCCCTCTTATGCAAGGCAGACCCTACTTGGACAGCTGCTTCCTCAATATATATATATATATATATATATATATATATATATATATATATATATTTAATTTAAATTTCCCTCGTGTCTGTGATGTAACCACATTGCGCACAGCTGCCACATTTAAAGCTCCCTCCTGCGTCTCTCCTTACCATTCTTCTTTGTTCAACTAGCCCTTTAATTGACATGGTTTATCTATAAACAGTCAATGTTTTTTCTCCCACTTTAACGATGTTAGGGTCCAAGTGGAAAATGGACCAAAACTTATCCACAATATCCTTAATACCATAAAATTCACTGGTAAATGGAAGTGTAAACGCCCTGCCATACCAATTCACCCTGCTGTTATCATGTGTATTAGGGATACCTTCTGGGTAAAATAATAATGCTTTAAAATGACCATTTTCCCTTTTGTTTAAAACTTCTCCAGCTGTATTATCAGTAAAGCTCTCGGGATATCCCCTTCTCATCAACATCGCTTTAAGTGTTGAACATTCTTTGATGAAGTCATTTTTTTCCGAGACCATTCTAGCCAGCCTTACATACTGTCCCTTGACCAATGATCTCTTTTGATGCAAAGGGTGCCAGCTATTAAAATAAAGCAATGAATTGGAATAGGTGGGCTTCCTATATAAATGGGAACTGAAGCGTTTCATAACATGGTCTTTCTTAATAGTCACATCTAGATAATTAATAAAATCATCACTTTTATTCATGGTAAATTTCAAAAAAGTAGTTTAATTGAGGTACTTGAAAAACCTATTCAGGTTATTTCATTGAGGCAACAGAAACAGTCACTTTTTACGAATCGGCTTTTATGTTGGCGTAAAAATTAAGTCCAGTCTTTTGTGCTGGTTGTGGGTATTAATTGTCCCGCAAAATCTTAGGTTTCCATAACAAAATGTTCTGCTTTGGGCATTTGAAAATGAGACACCCCATTCTGGGTTCTAATGGTATCTAGAAAACATGCTACAATACTATTGCTGAGCATCTGTTATCCACTTTCATTTACTAGTGTTTTCTACTAACTTTATGCAAGTTAATAAGGTCCACGCAGTGGAGTAGCTGGGGGGGGGGGGGTGAGAGGGGTGGTCTACATTGCGTGGCAGACTTCAAAAGTACTTGCTAATTAATTGAACAAAAAACTTCTTAACACCTGAGTGGCAGTGTCTTCTCCTTTAAGGAGGACTATGACACCATGGATGTAAACTTGTAAAGTCATTCCACACTTACATACAGAATTTAAAATAGCCATTCCGGTAAGAGAGAAGGTAAGGTAAGTGTTTGTGTCTGTAAGTTTGTGTGTGTGTGTGTGTGTGTGTGTGTATGTATGTATGTTATGTATGTACAGAGAGGGGTGAGAAGCCCACTAAAAATCCAGATGTTGTTAATTTGTAGGTCCTTGGCAATACTAGTGTTTCCTTTTGACTGCTACATATCTTAATACTCTTGGACCTTGCAGAGAGGGAATCCCAGCACTTCTAAATGATATTTTATGATGTATGTCTAAGAGAGTAATAGAAAAAAAACAAAATATCTAATAAAGCTGTTGGTCGACCGTAAAGAATGGTTAACAAAATAAAAATAGAATTTAGTTGGTGGAAGTATTATACACAAAAGAATACATTATCTAGAAAATGATCTTAGTCTTCATTGTATTCTCATCTTTACCAAGCATAATAACCTATTAATGTTAGTAGACTGCTAATACAGTTTTCTTAGCTGTTCTGCAGAATGTAAATGCAACACCTTGTAGAATGATGAAAAAAGATGGTCAGTATTCTGGTGCAAATTAAAAATAAAAGGGGAAAACCCAGCTCTGTCACACAGAGGGATAAATCCATGACTGAGCCCCATATGGTCCAAGTTCAAAAAGCACCTTGGGCCTTGAAAGAGGTGTTTAGGGGAGGATGGGAAACCATATCATAGAAAGAGAGAGAGATGGTTTTTACAGTGCTTAAAACCTGCTTACTAACTTACAACACTGATTGTCTATTGCTCTTCCAGATGAATACTTCAAGTTCAATGAATTTGTTTGCTGTTAAATCTGACTGACAATGTAGATTTGACTGCCTTTGTGTCTGATCTTGAATGAACAAAAGTTTTAAGTTTGATATTTTACAGGTTAATGTTGCATTATTTGATGTCTTGCCACACATCTGTGCAAAAGAGGCATTGCACTATATGAAAATATGCTTTTTGGAGTAGAATGTTGTTGTTGTGTCTTTCGGCTTTTCCCAGTTAGGGGTCGCCACAGCGAAACTCCGGTCCGCTAATGATTGGCAGTAGATTTTTACTTGCCGAGTTGCCAGCTCTGACGCACAACCTTCAACGAAGGTACGCCCATTCACACATCTCCATACAGAAGATGCTTTAGCTGAGAATCGAAGAGGACAATGTCTTACTGTGAGGCGACAACGCTACCGAAGCACCACCACCACAGTAGAATTAAACTGTTTCATTTAGTGATCTTGAGAGAGATGCCCTTGGTAGTTTAGTATATGCTAAAAAGCTTAGTAACTGACCTGTATTGTTTGCTGAATTAATTGTTCATTCTTTTGTGTAATACTTTGATTTTCTAATACATGCTATTGAAGGTCTTGTTTAATCAAAGCTTATCCTAGCAGGCATTAGACAGAAGTCAGAAAAGCAATTTGCTATGGGATGCAGGTCCATTACAGGACTTGCATACAGTTGTGCATATTCACAGATAGACAGATGGCTGTGGACCATTTAGGAGATTGCAGATTTCCCTGTCAGTATATGGTGACTCAGTGGTTAAGATATTTGCCTCACATCTCAAAGGTCTGAGGTTCAATCATTATCTCTTCATCGCATGTTTGGGACTTGTATGATCTTCCTAATTCTGGGTTGACTTTCTCTGGTTACTCTATTTTCCTTCAAAACATGATTGTTGTCTGATTATTCTAAGATGCCTATATATTTTCTGTTTACCCTTGTCCTTGTGTGCCAGCTTATGACTGATAAACAAATTAATAAATTAAATTAATTAATTTATCTTAATTCATCAGTCTGAGGTATTTAGTATTGAAAGTTCTGTTTTAGTACTATTACATGACATAAAAAGTATAAGACTTAAATAATTAATACTCAAAGACTTAATATTGTGATGCACTTTAAGGGGGGGGGGGGTGAGGTGCTGCACTCCTGAGTATGTCCTCATTTGGATGAGATGCCTAGAAACTATGCATCTGTTGTCAGTTTGTCATTCATTCCCTATTGCAGTATTAACAGGTTATCATTTTGTAATGTAATGTGGGCAATTTATTTTTCAAGGGCAACAGGCACTTTATTTGTATATGAAACCATGAAATATAAAGTTGTTTTGCTAGCAGCAACCTCTTTATTAGTTACAGATCTGTTTAATGTTGAATTATTTAGATGATTTTTACTTCTGCAGAGATTGTGCATATTTACTGATATTGGTGGCATACCTCTCAACTGTTCAGATTTTCGCAGAATGTCCAGATTTTTACCTTATGTTTTTGGTCTGTTTTTTATAAAATTGTAGTTTTCTGGCAAATTAGTGGCAAATCATTAAGTATTGAAGTTAGAAAATAATGACAGACATTTGAGTTACAGACTTCATACCCTATGGAAAATTAATGCTAATGCAAAATCTGTTATTCTATCAACTTTCTAAGTTTGTAAGAGCAATATTTAAAAATTGTCCCTGTTTTTGGGCCTATATCCCACTTTTATTTATGACTTTATCCAGATTTCTTACTCTATGAGGTTGAGAGGTATGTGAGGATTGTAATGACAGAAGTTTGAGTTTATGATGGCAATGTTCTGAATTGGGCAGTTTTGTCATTATTGGTTCATATAGCCACGGTGGTGCAGAGGTAGCATTGTTGCCTCACAGCAAGAGGTTCTCCCGTTTGATTCTCATCTGGAGCGCCTTCTGTGTGGAGTCTGCATGTCCACCCCGCGGTCAAGTGGTGTTCGAAAGACATGCATAGGGTGTGCCTTTGTTAAAGGTTGGGCATCGAGATGGCAGCTCGGCACCGTAAAAATCTACTGCCAATCATTAGTGGACCAGAGTTCCGCTGTGGCAACTCCTAATCGGGAAAAGCCGAAAGAAGAAGAAAAACAACAACGTTTTGTTTCATTGCTTACTAGAAAAATGTTCAAAACAATACATTTAAAACATACTGTAACAAGCGTGCTGCATTATACAAGGAATATAATTTAATGCAGTCAGGAAGGTGAATCAAAGAACACATGCATGCATGCATGGTCCTAAATATGTATGCAAGGGGCCTATGATTTGAAAACAGTCCAAAGGTAAACTTTGTCTGCCGCTGGCCTGATGTGTGAGTTTCAATGTCAGAGTAGTGTTAATGCTAAGTCTGTTTTCATTGTGAGACTGTATTGCTTTGTTCAGCATATGTCTGTCAGTGTTCGTGCTATAAAATTTAAAATAAAAGTTTTAAATTAAATTCAAATCATTGTAGAAGTAAAGCAGAAAGCAGTATGCATATTACAGTGTTTATGGTAAAAGGAGAGAAATAGCCAAGTAATGGGACACTGGAATAGCTGCAAGGGGGATGGCTATGCTTAGGGGGGGGGGGCATTTGACCATGATCTTATGAGGGGGGGCAGAAAATTCAGAGCCAGACCCGGGCAGCACAAACTCGGGCTACACCACTGCTATATTGTCTAACTCATTCTCATTATAAGCCAGTGGATTAACATTTTCTTTAAGATGGACAGCCGTGCTGTAAAATTTTCATTATCTGATGCCACTTGCCCTTTCATATTTTGTAAATATTGCAGGTATTTATTTGCTGAATTTGTTAACTGAGGTAGAGCACTGATCAATTCTGACCAATTTCAGTCTCAGCCCAGGGTCAATAAAATGACCAATCATACAGATTGCATAAGACAGCAAACATATGAAGTGGCAGTGAATAAAATACAAAGAGTGTGTGATGGAAAGAACAGGAAAGTACATAAATCACTAAAGTAAGAGGATAAAAGTACACAGATATAAGTGGTCCAAGTTTTTTCTTTGCACATATGAAAAGTTCATCGGGTATCAATAGACATTATGATTGTAATCCCACATGTGTATTTTAACCAGCTGATTATTCATAATGTCAGTGTGTCAGTATGTGTGTGTGTGTGTGTGTGTGTGTGTGTGTGTGTGTGTGTGTGTGTGTGTGTGTGTGTGTGTGTGTGTGTAAAACAACTAAGAAACTCTCAGTGGATATATGAACATATACCTGCCATCAAATAAAAATCATTCACTAATACCTTATACAGGCACTCAAACCACTGTTCAGACCTTAAGAAATGTATTTCCTTTAGTGAACAAATTCTGTAAAGTGACAACAGTTGAGGGCACTTGACACAATGCTGATGAAGGAAAACAGCAACGTAGATTACATACTAGCCATTTACTAAGCATTAACGATCATATCAATATTAAAAGTGGTTTGAAATTAAGAATTAACAGATAGTGGTTAGCAGTATTTTATTATTTGTTGTACAATTAATAATTTCCGGGACATGTCTTATCTGCTAATGCCTATTTAATTATTTTAATGACATGTTTTTAAAATCACTGAGATTATTCTGTTAACACATCATCTCAAACCATGTGATTTTGCTTTTAAGTCTTTGGATTCATAAATTGTTACTCTGAATAATTTCTGGAAGCCTAGAGATGAAAGTGGTTTTTGTTTGTATCAATAAAAATGTTAATGATTGCATTTAGCTTCGTTTTTATGCTTATAGAATTAATGGTTGCATGTAATTCAACTATTTTTTTCTCAGTGTGATAATCGATTTGCAGCTAGTCAGAACTGACAAGCCCTGAGAAGAGCATATCAGAAAAATATATAAAAAAAAAAAAAAAAAGATTGAGTGAGAGAGAGAACAAATAGGAACAAAATTTGTAAGACATGCTCAGACAGTTGTTCAGTGTTTGGGTCAGATTTCAGTGTTCTCAGAGTTAACACTGAATGCATATCTCTTAGAAGGGTCGGTGTGAGTTGAAGTGGTAGCAGTAAGGTTGCTCCTCCTTGCACTGCTAAAAGAACATTGTTTTCCTGTATGAGTACATTGTGCTGCAACTGTTTTTTTTTTTTTTTTTTTTTGTAATTGCATGCCCAGTAAAACAGGATTAGAGGACTAAGGATGGAAGAAACTTAAACTGCTCTCAGTGCAAGCCCACCGTAATTTAATAAATCATAAGTAAACTAACAAAAGGAAGCAGTGAGTCTTTCTGGTATACAATAGTGCACTCTAGTATGGAATTCCTTTTATACCTTATAGTAAGGATATGTTTAATCTTACATCCATCTCCCCACCTGCCTTCCCTCCCACATTTCCAAGGATTCTGTTCAACCAACTCAATACATACCTCATCATGTTTACTTCTCCTCAGTAAAAACAAAACACATTAAAAAATCCGTAGCACAAATTCCAGTTAATACCCTAATACAGATAACCTTCTTCTTTGGTTTATTAAAATGTGTGGAGAAGATTTATCTCATCAGTATATTTGCATCTATAACCTCTGCCTGTGCAACAGTACCATGCCTGATGGGTTGAAACAAGTTGTAGTTATCCCAGTCTCTGTACTTCATAGGACTAGGTAACCTAGATAGTAATATACTCACAATTATCCAGTTCAGTAAAAAAAAAAAAAAGATAATTTGTTGTTTAGGCATCAACATGGCTTTTAGTGTGGTAGATTTAACATGATTGTGCTTTACACATTTGCAAATAATATCCTTCAGGGTATGAATAAATATTGTCTAGCTGGGTCACCATTCATTGACCAACTAAAGGTTTTTGATTAGCTGGCCATACCTCATATTCAGTTCCCTCACAATAGAAATTGGTCTGAAAGACCTTTGGATGGTTTAGTGATTAACCATGACATTTTTGTGGAATATATAAAGTAGGTCCTAAATATTCATGTAGTGCCAGTCTAATAACAAGGGTGACCAAAGCCCTGTTTTTATCTCCATTGTTTTCTCTTTTTATCAGCGGACTCCTATCAGACATCCCAAGACTACCACTTGTTGTATATTTTGACAGAATGATGGTATCTAAGCCCAGCCAGTCACCCACTACAGTCAAAAAAGATCTACAAACAAGCTAAACAATCCCTCCAACTGGCTACAAAAAGAATGTACTGCATAACAAAAAGAACATTCAACTGGCCATTAAAGCATGATCTTTGGTATGCAACAAAAATATCCACTGTCTCCCAAAACTTGGAAATTTCCAACAATAATTAAGCCTCCAATGAAGCAACAAACCATTCCCACTGTTCTGGAATCTGGCTTTGACCCACAGTTAAACTTTCATCACTACATAAACATTGCAAAAGCTAAAATCAATACATTGCTACTTTAGTCCAGAAAAATATTATAGTTTCCCTACCCGTGAAGGAAAAATCTGAAAAGACATTCTTATTGTCCTCTTAGAGTATGGACAGTACAATTGCATCAGCAGCCACCAACAAGAACTTGGCTATTCTAAAATATATACGTAACTAGATTTACATATTCCTAATCCTTTCTCCAAAGAAAGAATACCACTGTCAGTTTAAAACTGAAGACATGGCTGCCTGTAAAACAAAGAGCATGCTTTCTGCTTTTGTGTTTACCAAAAATAAACTACTAGGCATTTGTCCATGCTGAATTTAAGACCACTAGAATTGGCCCAAGATCAGACTTCTGACATGTAAGAGTTAATTATTTTAGCATTATCATCACTGAAAATAGCAAAATCAACCTTCAGATTATCTGTGTGTCTGCTTATCCAGCAACATTTATTTCTAGGAATAATTTGTTGAATACTGTGTTTAATAAGTTAGGACTTAAAACTGATCCTTGAACACCCACTTTCAGTGACAAATACAAGAATTGCTTTCATGTACTACCACAGATTGTGAGCTGCCCATTATCCATCCCATTATCCTTTGTGTGATATATGGACTTACATTTACAGCAGTAATAGCATTTAAAATAACTGTGTGATATAAAGAATCAAAGGCCTCAGCCACACCCAGATGATAGGCCAATGTCTAATGCATATGATATTTGTTTATAAAACTCTTATTAGATTTGATAATGTCAATTTTCCTTTGTAAAAGCTGAGTTGGGAGAAGTGTAAGAGTTCCAAATTATTATCTATGTTGATAATATTGACAATACAGCATTCAAAATATTTACCCAGGACTGATGTCAGGCTGACTGGTCTGTAATTATTAGCCTCATTCCTATTTTATTTATTTTATGAATTGGGGTAACATGTGTTTTCCAAATTCTTGGTACCATGCCAATAAACAATAGCCTTTTAAAATAGAGTTAACATGTGGTAAAATTAATTCCCTGATATCTTATAACAAGATTAATGGGATATTACTGGGACCCATTGATGCTGTATTGTTAATACGGTGTAGTACCTTACTCACTGACATAATACTAATGTAAGGGCACAGGGTTTTGATCAGAATATCATTCCATGGAACATTCTTTCCATTATTAAAAGTAATGTTACCACCATTAACAAAACAGCTATTGAAAGGATTAGCAATCATCACCGGATCACCAAGTAAATTAGCATTCCAGATGCAGATTGTTTGTTGGTCTTTTTTTTCTGTTTATATACATGGTAGAATTACAACATCAATAGGTTATATAACAAAAGGAAGAAAATCATTTGAGACCAAAATTAAGAAGTGCAATGCCCAGCAAGAGAAGACCTCCCTTGTCAAGCTAAAAGAGCAAATCAGAGAGCTAGTTAACTCATTAACCCCGAGTACCTTCTCATGGCGCCTCTGTGCTTACAGCCGAGTGCGCCATGAGAAGATAAGAATTGCAAGCCGTTATGCCCGAGTGCCTTCCAGCAACGAGAGAAACTGTAGTGGAGATTTGTGATTCAGCTTAATGTGAAACACGCTGAAATCGTAACTCAACATGTAATTTACCTTATCTAGTTACGATTCAGCGTGTTTTTACATTAGGTTTGCATTAAACTTTTATTGGAAAATCTTCAGCAAAAGTTGTTGATAAAGCAAGTGGTGGCAGCCAATCGGATTCTTGCAATCCAAGCCACCACTCGCATAACAACTCCACCCCCCAACTTAATTTTCTATTGTTTTCTCCAATAAATAGAGGGTCCAGCAACAGGCATTTCCTTTCTTTTTGCTGATATTTGGAGAGTTTACCTGCTACTGGATCCCTCTATTTTATTGAGGCACTCACGGATTGCACGGAGATTGTTGAGAGCCATACCAGTTTTGCGGTTTTCACTAGGAGTTGCCATTGCTGATATTCTGCTCGTCTCAAGAACTGCTTTTTTTCCCCTTCAGGTAAGCTACTTGACAAAGACAGCCAGGTTTAATAGTGTTAGAAACCTTGACTTTGTTTTTCCACATGCCAAGACAGTAGCAGCCTTTTATTTATGATTAACCAGGATCGTCCTGCAGCAGCTGCTGCTTTCCAACAGCTTGAACAGTCCAAGTAGGGTGAGAAGAGTTGTGTTCATGCCCACAGCCATTATATGTCTATCTGCATGCGACTGGCTCGCACGATCTAACTGGGGGTTTACACAAGTTTTTTTGGTTTCAGGTTTTTGTTTTTATATTTAGTATGTATATAGTTATGATTTTAAGCTGCATTTTATGAGGCATTCTCTTTTGGCTGTGTCAAATGAAGTGGTGTGGGGGTAAGAAGTTATCGCAGCAATGTTTATTTTATTTCCCGGGACAGTACTGCTCCACATGCCATAATATCATAGTAAATGTAATTCTGATGGATCTATAATGACTACATGCTGAACATTTTCTCTGAGCTGAAATGCACTATGCTGCTTTCCGATTTATTACAATTAAACATCCCGTATAGGCAGCAGCAGGTTATTAAAAAACTTGGGGTGTGTTTGTTGTAAAAAACTAGCTGGGTTTCTTTCTAAAATTTCCTGTAAGTTGCGTGCGTCCGGTGATGGTCTGTGCTTCTTGCAGTATGTTTTTTTTTTTTTTTTTTTTTTTGCAGCAGGCGTGTTTGATGTACGAAAACTAGTAGGAGTAATACTGAAGTTGTCTAGTATCACGTTTCAAATATGGCTTCTTTTTTTAAGAACAGTATTGGTGTTTTGTGTCGTAACTATCCCCTAGTCGTATCTTTAAAGTTTGAAAGGCTGCGAAGTAGTAGTGCAGTAGTAGGAGTAATACTGAAGTTGTCTAGTATCACGTTTCAAATATGGCTTCTTTTTTTAAGAACAGTATTGGTGTTTTGTGTCGTAACTATCCCCTAGTCGTATCTTTAAAGTTTGAAAGGCTGCGAAGTAGTAGTGCAGTATTTCCCCAAGGAATGCAGAAAGGAAAAGTCGCTATTGTCACGGCTGCTACCAGTGGGATTGGTTTAGCAATTAAACACCATAGTCCACAAGCGCAAATAAATCCAATCCTTGAGGTACGATGAAGATGCTTTATTCAACGAAATACAGCAATATTGCTGTATTTCGTTGAATAAAGCATCTTCATCGTACCTCAAGGATTGGATTTATTTGCACTTGTGGACGGTGGTGTTTCATTTCTGGTTTTTGTATTTTGGCGCCACTTGCTTTATGCTTTTTTTACTGGTTTAGCAATTGCCAGACGTCTTGCAAAGGAAGGAGCTAATGTGGTAATAAGCAGTCGAAAACAAGAAAATGTAACAAGAGCTCTTGCAGAGCTGAAGTCTGAAGGACTAAACATTTCAGGATGCGTCTGTCATGTAGGAAATGAGGAACATCAAGACTTGTTGGTCAATATGACTCTAGAGCAGCATGGTGCAATTGACATTCTGGTGTCTAATGCAGCAGTGAATCCATTTGTAGGTAAAATAGTGGACTGCAGTAAGGAAATGTGGCAAAAGATATTTGATCTAAATGTGACTGCAAGCTTCTTACTACCAAAGCATGTCGTCCCGCACATGGAGAAACAGGGAGGTGGCTCTATAGTGCTTGTATCTTCTACTGCTGGTTACCACCCTATTCCAACCATTGCTATATGCAAGTTTTCAGTCAGCAAGACTGCCCTTCTTGGGCTAACAAGAACTCTGGCTCTTGAACTTGGTCCTATGAACATTCGTGTGAACTGCATGACCCCTGGCCTTACCAGAACTAGATTCAGCACAATTTTGCAGCAGAGTCCAGGGCTGAACCGAATGTTAACTGAAAACTTGCATATAGCAAGAATTGGGCTACCAGAGGAGTGTGCAGGTGCTGTGAATTTTCTTTGCTCTTCAGATGCTTCAGAAAAGTTCCCAAGAATGCCAGTCAAGTGGCATGTAATCTCAGAATTGTTCTAGGAGTTCTCACACCTCTCAAATCGCACCACTGACTATATCCACATACCCATAAAGCTCACCCCAGTGATGATGCTAAAATGTATGCCATCCGGAATAGGTGAGATTCACTAAACTTACAGTTTGTAAGCCTGGCTAATGACAAAATTACCTGAGTTTCAGCAGCACATCAGGCAACTAGCACAATGCATTTATTTGGAAGATGTGTACCTAATGCCCATGTTTGCTAAGAGATGCACACCAGAAGAAAATCTTGTGTGTGAGTATGCAGGAAGAATAAGTAATATCATTATGTCAAAGCATAAGTCATGACAACTATATGTGTTTGGTTTTCTTTAAAAATTGACTTGACGCTTATTTCTTGATAGATGCATTTTGTAGTATTTCCTTATACTTTTAGACTCTAGCTCCCAAGATAAAGATGAGAGAAAATGCATATTTGCAAATGCACTTCTGAAATCATATTTCAGTACTACAAAAAAAATAATGCTTAATGCCATGATACAAAATTATGGAAGCAAGGCCCAAGAAACTTTAAAAAGTACTTATTTATTTATTTATTTTTTTATTAACATTTGTTAACAGGGTTAGTCCATCTGGGCTAGTAGCCCATTTTCAGTGTAGACCCAGGGAGAAAAGCTGCAGTTACAAAAACAATTTACAGTATATAATTTACCAATACAGTAGGTCAAAAAAGAAAAAAATAGTGAGAAACATACAGAATAAAGTAGCATTGCACATAACAGCAAAACCAACAGCAAACTTTGAGCTATCAGTATTTAGAGATTGCATTTACCAGATAGAATACCAGTAGGTTAGAAAGTGAAAAAGTTTCAGACTAGTACAAATGCACATATAATGGGAAAGAAATACAAGAGTGTGGAGGAGTTAGGTAGGGTCCTGACAGGGGCATGTCTTGTTGAGTAGGTAAAGTTGGAGGTCTTTTTTAAAATGTAATGGGTGGGTAATGGAGGCACATGCCTAGTTTCTGGTGATTTTTTTATACAATGGAGTACAAGTACTGTGAAATGCAATTTAGAGAAGAAGCAGCAACAAAGTGTTACTGCAAATATCATAACACAAAGTATCTTCCTTTTTTTGTAATTCCCAAGTTTAGGCAAATCATGTTTTGACTCTTAGTTTTAATTGTAGTAATACTTTTTTCTGGGAGAAAAGTGACCTCAATTCTGCCTTTTGAGAAGGGGAATTAGTGGATACCATAGGGTATGTGACACCACAAAATGTAGTGAAAGCTGAACCATACCTGGAAATACCAAGTCAAAATGAGCTCTGTAGTGCATAACGATGCTGCCTGTTTGATAATAGTTATCTAGGTTCACTTAGTTGAAGTTGCTAGTTAGCCTTCCTCATTTTGGAGACAAAGTTGAAAGCTATGCTGTAATGGTGTTTGCAAGTTGAATTTTGTGGAAGAACATCTGTTCTGCATTCATACCATCTTCTGCATCTCTGACCTTTTACCTGAATGCACTTGTGCTTTGACAAGAGTTTTAGAGTTTCAACCAAAATGTACCTGTACTGCAGCTGTATTTCAAATGCTAAGTTGGAATGTTTTGACATTGCTGGACTTACCACTGTCATCCATAAAGACAAAATACAGAGATAAGCAAAGAAGATAGGGAGTAATTAATAATTTGATTACTGGTGATATGGTGTTATAGGATCTTGAACTGCTTTTACACATGGCCTTCATGTTTTTCTGTGTTAGAAATGGCTTCTGTCCAACCCTACCTACCCTACAGTCCAGACATATGGAGAATATGGGATATTGGTGTCACAAGTAGTACACAACCAGTACTTTTTCAGAAATTCCTGCAGCTCCTTCACTGTTGTTGTAGGTATCTTGCCAGCCTCCTTGACAGTGATCGTGTTGTCTTTTCATTTTGGAGGGACGTCCAGTACTTTGTAGCATCACTGTTGTCCCATATGAATTACTATGATCTTTGTCCTAACAGCCTTGGTAATTACTCTGTCTTATATTACACCTGCACCCGGAATATAATGAATGGCTACTCCACAGATAATCTGATGCAATTTCCCACCTGCATGCAAGGTGTTTGTTTATGAATTTTTCCTGTTGGAACCAGGAAATGTTAGTAAATGGCTGTTTTTGGGAAATCTTTCATTCTGCTGCCTGTGCATACATTATACGGAGGGGCACGCTTGGGTGAATGCTTCATTTGGTGCTTGTACATACTAGGAAATGTTACACGTTTCGTTTGGGGGAGTGTTCAATGTCAGTGATTGTGCATACCTCAAAATTGTACTGAAGGGCTGCTTTGGAGAAGTGCTCATGATGGTGGTTGTACATACTCAGAAATGTTACTGAAGGGTTGTTTGGGGAAAACATTTCATTGAGGTGCATGTATGCCTGGACATAGTAATGATTATAGTGTAATGTACCAGCATGTAAGACATTAAATACACCAGTGAGTAAATAGTATTATATAAAATAAGCAGGCAATAAATAGCTTCTGCTTGTAGTATTCTATTTGTGATTAGTAGTTGCATGAGTGAGATAAAAGTTATCACTTGTTGACAACTGCCAGCATGGAGCTATCATATTTTTGTGCATTGTTCCTGGCTTTGTCAGTCATGTGTGGAATTGGATGGGAGGAACGGCTCAGTAATATATACTATTTTACTGAATTACTCAGGTGTTCTCCTTACTGATATTGAGTCTGTTACTGAATTAATGCTAATGAATGCCTAGTCAACAGGTTATGTGCAGCAATCATCACCTTTGTCTGATCCTGCATAACTTTGCAGTACTGAAAGAAAGGTCATTATCATAAGTGCAGTTACAACATAGCACTGAGTCATTATCACTTGTCTGGTAAAAGTCACATAAGTAGAAGTCATTATCACTTTGAATGCACAAGGCAGATTTTTTTCTCTGCTTGTAGTGAAGCCACCCCCTCATTCTTCATCAAGTAGCTATCCTCCAAAACACTTGATTATTTTTCCTGTGTGTGTGTGTGTCTCTCTCGCACTCATATATATATATATATATATATATATATATATATATATGTATGTGTGTGTGTGTGTATATATATATATATATATATATATATATATATATATATATGTATATATGTATGTAATATGTGTATGTGTGTGTGTGTGTATATATATATATATATATATATATATATATATATATATATATATATATATATATATATATATGTATATAAATGTAATTTGTGGTAATCTGGAAGCACTCTGCTGTTAGCTTATGTTGTAGTTTAGGGTTTAAGCACGTTTATGACAGCATGTAAAAGAAATTGTTTATTTATATTAATAAAGAGGGAATATTACAGAGGAAGCTCAACTGGCATGGTTTTGACATGTTCTAGATACTGTGACATGGTTTTGATGTTTACAGTGCAACTTTTTAACTGTAATTGTTACTGCTTTGTGCCATGCTACTACTGCTTGAGTAATCACGTTATAGTAACTGTATAGCTGTTGTGTGCACACAGAAGTGCCCAGCTGTTGAGCTTGTTTATGATGCCAGAGTGGGGTATAGTGACGAAAGCTTTAGCCAAGTCCAGGTAGGCTGTATGGACTGCTTTGCCCTCTTCAATGGCTCTAGTGACTGTTGTAGGTGAGAGTAGTAAATGTATGAAGGTCAGGACAGCAAATAGTGAGTTACTTCAGTCCCTCATCCCTTAGGTCCACTGCTGAATGGGCACATGTAAAGAGAAAAGGCAGAGGTAAGGCAGACTGCTGACACTGAAGGAGGTCATGAGACCATAGTGGTATCAGCAGTCTGAGTGGGCAGCCGGCACAGCTATGGGACACTACAGATAACCAACATCTGGAGCCCCATGCCTGTCCTTGGCGTATTAGTGGAGCGGTGGTCCTTACCCTGCTTTTTCTCTTTACATGTGCCCTGGTTGTTCACCCTTGTCAGTGTCCACCCATGCTTTATTTCAGATAAGGTAAGACTGTCTTCTGCTGTTCTGGGAGTCACTGGAAAGGGAGCAGCCAAAAACCTTACGCTGTCCCATCGCCGAATATTGTGTTGCTGGGTGCATCACAGGGGGCATACCCAGCCAATCCACCGGGATCGCACTTGGGAACCTGGAGACTCTACAGCACAGTCCCATAGTGCTGCTGTCCTCGGTAAGCATGGGCTTGGATGTGCCATTGTGATGTAATGCAAAAACATGCAAAAAGAGACAGCCTGGGTCAGTCTTGGTCTTTTGACATGTTGCCTTGATGTAGCTCTCCACTCAGTCTCCCTCCCTTCCGGTGTAGTCAGCGTATGTAGGTGAGAGTAGTAAATGTATGAAGGTCAGGACAGCAAATAGTGAGTTACTTCAGTCCCTCATCCCTTAGGTCCACTGCTGAATGGGCACATGTAAAGAGAAAAGGCAGAGGTAAGGCAGACTGCTGACACTGAAGGAGGTCATGAGACCATAGTTGTATCAGCAGTCTGAGTGGGCAGCCGGCACAGCTATGGGACACTACAGATAACCAACATCTGGAGCCCCATGCCTGTACTTGGCGTATTAGTGGAGCGGTGGTCCTTACCCTGCTTTTTCTCTTTACATGTGCCCTGGCTGTGCACCCTTGTCAGTGTCCACCCATGCTTTATTTCAGATAAGGTAAGACTGTCTTCTGCTGTTCTGGGAGTCACTGGAAAGGGAGCAGCCAAAAACCTTACGCTGTCCCATCGCCGAATATTGTGTTGCTGGGTGCATCACAGGGGGCATACCCAGCCAGCATGGATTTTGTGATCCACCGGGATCGCACTTGGGAACCTGGAGACTCTACAGCACAGTCCCATAGTGCTGCTGTCCTCGGTAAGCATGGGCTTGGGTGTGCCACTGTGATGTAATGCAAAAACATGCAAAAAGACACAGCCTGGGTCAGTCTTGGTCTTTTGACATGTTGCCTTGATGTAGCTCTCCCCTCAGTCTCCCTCCCTTCCCGTGTAGTCAGCGTATGTAGGTGAGAGTAGTAAATGTATGAAGGTCAGGACAGCAATTAGTGAGTTACTTCAGTCCCTCATCCCTTAGGTCCACTGCTGAATGGGCACATGTAAAGAGAAAAGGCAGAGGTAAGGCAGACTGCTGACACTGAAGGAGGTTATGAGACCATAGTGGTAGCAGTCTGAGTGGGCAGCCGGCACAGCTATGGGACACTACAGATAACCAACATCTGGAGCCCCATGCCTGTCCTTGGCGTATTAGTGGAGCGGTGGTCCTTACCCTGCTTTTTCTCTTTACATGTGCCCTGGCTGTTCACCCTTGTCAGTGTCCACCCATGCTTTATTTCAGATAAGGTAAGACTGTCTTCTGCTGTTCTGGGAGTCACTGGAAAGGGAGCAGCCAAAAACCTTACGCTGTCCCATCGCCGAATATTGTGTTGCTGGGTGCATCACAGGGGGCATACCCAGCCAGCATGGATCTTGTGATCCACCGGGATCGCACTTGGGAACCTGGAGACTCTACTGCACAGTCCCATAGTGCTGCTGTCCTCGGTAAGCATGGGCTTGGGTGTGCCACTGTGATGTAATGCAAAAACATGCAAAAAGACACAGCCTGGGTCAGTCTTGGTCTTTTGACATGTTGCCTTGATGTAGCTCTCCCCTCAGTCTCCCTCCCTTCTGGTGTAGTCAGCGTATGTAGGTGAGAGTAGTAAATGTATGAAGGTCAGGACAGCAATTAGTGAGTTACTTCAGTCCCTCATCCCTTAGGTCCACTGCTGAATGGGCACATGTAAAGAGAAAAGGCAGAGGTAAGGCAGACTGCTGACACTGAAGGAGGTCATGAGACCATAGTGGTATCAGCAGTCTGAGTGCGCAGCCGGCACAGCTATGGGACACTACAGATAACCAACATCTGGAGCCCCATGCCTGTCCTTGGCGTATTAGTGGAGCGGTGGTCCTTACCCTGCTTTTTCTCTTTACATGTGCCCTGGCTGTGCACCCTTGTCAGTGTCCAGCCATGCTTTATTTCAGATAAGGTAAGACTGTCTTCTGCTGTTCTGGGAGTCACTGGAAAGGGAGCAGCCAAAAACCTTACGCTGTCCCATCGCCGAATATTGTGTTGCTGGGTGCATCACAGGGGCATACCAGCCAGCATGGATCTTGTGATCCACCGGGATCGCACTTGGGAACCTGGAGACTCTACAGCACAGTCCCATAGTGCTGCTGTCCTCGGTAAGCATGGGTTTGGGTGTGCCACTGTGATGTAATGCAAAAACATGCAAAAAGACACAGCCTGGGTCAGTCTTGGTCTTTTGACATGTTGCCTTGATGTAGCTCTCCCCTCAGTCTCCCTCCCTTCCGGTGTAGTCAGCGTATGTAGGTGAGAGTAGTAAATGTATGAAGGTCAGGACAGCAATTAGTGAGTTACTTCAGTCCCTCATCCCTTAGGTCCATTGCTGAATGGGCACATGTAAAGAGAAAAGGCAGCGGTAAGGCAGACTGCTGACACTGAAGGAGGTCATGAGACCATAGTGGTATCAGCAGTCTGAGTGGGCAGCCGGCACAGCTATGGGACACTACAGATAACCAACATCTGGAGCCCCATGCCTGTCCTTGGCATATTAGTGGAGCGGCGGTCCTTACCCTGCTTTTTCTCTTTACATGTGCCCTGGCTGTGCACCCTAGTCAGTGTCCACCCATGCTTTATTTCAGATAAGGTAAGACTGGAAGGGAAGATGTTCACTGGTTCAGAAGGGATGGCATTCACCTAACTGAGGAGGGCATTGCGTTCTTCTTGACCAACCTCCACAATGGCGTGAGGAGAGCCATGCATGATTGTGAGAAGAATGGAAAACACCCACGACCAAGTCAGACCAGTATAGTAAGTAAAACACTATTATGAAATGTGTTGTGTAAAATTAATTTCTCTGAGCTTGGCAAATAACTGTTAAGGAAATTATGATTTTTTTTTTCATATTTTGGTAAATAACTTTGCAAGGGAGCATCTGAATGTGCCAAGTAATATCTCATTTTGAAGACAGTATTGCTGGTTCTAATATGGTAAAAGAATTGTGCCAGTATGTCTGACACATGTGCAGATATCAAAGTTTGTTTGAGACTTATGGTTATGGAAATTATGATTTTTTTCATATTTTGGTAAATAACTTTGCAAGGGAGCATCTGAATGTGCTAAGTAATACCTCATTTTGAAAAGATTATTTATAGTTCTAACATGGTAAAAGAATGGTACCTGTATGTTGTACTCATAGGCAGATATCAAAGTTTGTTTCTGACTTAGGTTATGGAAATTATGATTTTTTCATATTTTGGTAAATAACTTTGCAAGGGAGCATCTGAATGTGCCAAGTAATATCTCATTTTGAAGACAGTATTGCTGGTTCTAATATGGTAAAAGAATTGTGCCAGTATGTTTGACACATGTGCAGATATCAAAGTTTGTTTGAGACTTATGGTTATGGAAATTATGATTTTTTTCATATTTTGGTAAATAACTTTGCAAGGGAGCATCTGAATGTGCTAAGTAATACCTCATTTTGAAAAGATTATTTATAGTTCTAACATGGTAAAAGAATGGTACCTGTATGTTGTACTCATAGGCAGATATCAAAGTTTGTTTCTGACTTAGGTTATGGAAATTATGATTTTTTTCATATTTTGGTAAATAACTTTGTAAGGGAGCATCTGAATGCGCCAAGTAATACCTCATTTTGAAGACAGTGTTGCTGGTTCTAATATGGTAAAAGAATTGTGCCAGTATGTTTGACACATGTGCAGATATCAAAGTTTGTTTGAGACTTATGGTTATGGAAATTATGATTTTTTTTCATATTTTGGTAAATAACTTTGCAAGGGAGCATCTGAATGTGCCAAGTAATATCTCATTTTGAAAAGATTATTTATAGTTATAACATGGTAAAAGAATGGTACCTGTATGTTGTACTCCTAGGCAGATATCAAAGTTTGTTTCCGACTTAGGGTATGGAAATTATGATTTTTTTCATATTTTGGTAAATAACTTTGCAAGGGAGCACCACATTGTGTGAAGTAATACCTCATTTTGAAGACAGTGTTACTCCTTACAACATGTTAGAATAACTGTGTCTGTGCACTGTACACACGTACAGATATCACAGTTTGTTTAGTCTTGTACAAATATGAAAATTATACATTTACAATACTTCTCATTATTATGCCCATATCTTTGCGAGGGAGCATGGTAATCACACAAATGATGCGTCGTTTTGAAGCTGACATTCAGATGCACAACTTCTACACTGATATGTAGGCTCTGTCTGTTACAGGTGATGCGATATTATGCTTCGTTTATTTATCAATTATGAGAAATAATATACTAATCATATTTCTGTGAATATCTCATTAAAGGAGTGTCACACATTTATGGTTAAAGTATCATTTTAAAGCTGACATTCATACTAACAAATTAAATTCAAATTGTATGGGTCTGCGTGGTACATAGACCAAGATATTGTGCTTTGCTTTTCCAAAAAATTAAAAAAATTGCACAATATCAGCATTTCTTGCCAAATATTTCATTATAACTTTGATATGCACTATCAACATTTACACTATTGGAAAGGTCAGTGTCTGCTGAACAACTTTCGCGTTTACATTTTTAGTGTAGCTCTTATAGTTAAAGAGTTATGAGCATTTGTTTTCTGTATAGTATTACAAATGGATTTTCTGAAAATGAGCTCAGGCTGCTCTGTTGTTCCTATGGTGGAATTCAGCAGGCAGCTTTTCCTGAGCTGCTCTGGAGTGAATGAGTTAAGTTTACCAAAGCCAAATATGAAGTTAAAGTAGCCTCTCAGGCTAAGAACAATCACAAGGCATTCTTTTGTTATATCTGCAACCTCAAAGGCAATACACAGCAGTGTGACAACCTAATTGTAAATGGAGCCACCTATAATGAGCCAAAGAACATAGCAATTCTACTGGAAAATAAATTTAGCTCTGACTTTACCCTTCTTTCTCCCACTGACACCTCTTAAGAAATGTTCCCAACATTAACTCCTCCAAGTATCACTGCTCTCTCCTAAGCCAAAAACACTGCATCACTGGGTCCTGATAATATTCCAGGATGCCTCCTAAGTAGCACAAAATATGAGATATTGGTCCCATTAGAATCATTATTTACCCGTAGCCTTTAAACAGGCTTTGTGCCAAATGAGTGGAGGAATGTAATTGTTATCACTCTGCATGAGGATCTGCCATCCGCTGACCCATAAGTCTGACTTGTCTCATATATAAAGCCATGGAATTACCATGGATATGATAAATAATGACTTTGGAAACCTACAGAAACAGGACCAAACCAAGTTTGCTTTTGTCAAGGATAGGTCATGCCTTCTCAGACTGGTGGACATCTTTGAGAAGGTTACCAAAAGCAATGGACAAGGGCATAATGGTGCATACAGCCTACCTTGACCTGGCCAAGGTATTTGACACAATTCCCCACATGGACATTGTAGACAAGCTCATAAGATCAGGTGTAAACCCCTACGTCGCTCACTGGATAGCCACCTGGCTCACAGATAGAGTTCAAGAAGTCAGAATAGAGGAATTTACCTGTAAAAAAAAGGCCAGTCACTAGTGGAGTCCCTCAAGGCTTAGTGCTGGGACAACTCATTTTTGGTTTCTTCTTCTCTGAAGTTAAGGCTAATGTCATTGGCCTCTGTCTGACCAAATTTGCATATGATTGTAGACTAGAGACAGTTGTAGAATTGCCCAAAGACACACTCACCAAGAAGGCCTGACACAAACTGATAACCAGTGCCAGAATCATGGACTAAAATTTAATGCCAAGAAATGTATAGCAGTAACCTTCAGTAAGGGAACCACCCCATGAAATAACTACATTGATAATACACCCCTGGAAGTAGACCCTGTGGTCAGGGATTTGGGAATACATGTGGACAGAGACTTGGCTTTTGACCTCCTTTGTATAATGGCAACTTTATGTACCTGAACAGACCCATGCAGCAATTGGAACATCCACAAAGATTCCTTACAAAAAAATACAGGGAGTAAACACAATGTCCCATGCTGACTGCCTCAAAGTCCTGTCTCTTTACTTGGTTATGAAACCGACTTCTGAGAGGTGATCTTTGCCTGCCATACAAGGCATCCCTGGACCCTGTTTTGATGAACCTTTTGCATATCCACAAAACAAACACCATAAGGACTACTATATTAAAAGACCTACATTTTGCTTGTGACATAAATAGGACATATTAGAGGGCCAGATTATTTTTTTTCAGAGAATTCCCATACCCTGGAACAGTCTCCCCATAATCGTGAAACAGAGTTGCTCCCTATTCCTATTTAAGCACAACTTGGACCAGTGGATGGGTAATCTGAAATTCACTCTTGGTCTGGTGCCTACATCTCTGATGGACAGAGGTAGTCAGTAAATCACCCCTACATAAATCAAATTTGTGGGTCACAGTTGAGTTGCGCAGCTAGGTTTATAAGGGCTGTAGTGGTCGTTAGCGTAGTATATACTCCCTAGATAAATAGTCCCTATCTATTCATAATGAAGTAGATACAACCCTCAGCTTCCTTTCAGTCAAACCAATTCAAACTAATACCATCAAAAAACATCTTTCCAAACTTAAGCCCTCCTCCATTGCAGATGGCCAACTCCCCAATTAATTTCTAAAGCTAGCAGCAGATGCCATCTCCTACCCTATATCTCTCCTAATAAACTGTTCCATTGCTGAGCAGTGCATCCCAAACTCTGGAGAGTCTCTTATATCCTCCCTCTTCACAAAGACTGCTCATCTACTGAGTTCTCAATCTACAGGCCAATTGCCCTCCTCCCTCCCATAGCCAAGATTCTTGAAAAATGCATACACAGGCAATTCCTCGACTACCTACTAAACAATAATCTCCTATTTGCATCTCAACATGGCTTCAAACCTAAACACATTACAACCACTGCCCTTGTTAGTTTTACAAACTCAGTCAACCAGATTAGAAATGACAGCCAGCTCATCTCATTTATCTTTGTTGATATGTCTAATGCCTTTGGTATAGTATCCCACCAAAAGCTACTAAATGAGTTTGCTTCCCTCTTCTGGTTTCTCAGCTAATTAACTGACCATCAACAGGCAGTTAAGTGGCAAAATGAACTCTCCATCCTATTACCAGTCTCAGTAGGAGTACCCCAAGGCTCAATTCTTGATACATTGCTATTCTCCATATTCACCAACAGGCTCAGCACAGCCACCCAGCATGCAACCATCATTCAATACGCAGATGACTCATCCCTCATATGTTCAGCTCCCTCCCTACCAGAACTCCTACAAACAACCCAGTACTCTTTCAAAGACATTGAAAAATACCTCTTAGACTCTCAACTCATAGGTTCATAGGTAGGTACTAGGCTATTAGCCCTAGGGCCTATATAAGCCTAGCCAAAAGGTACCCTGGCTTTTGCCACCCAAGAAAATTATTTACCTGTGCCCCTGTCGAGCAGAGCCACAGAAGTGATCCCCGAGGTGAATTTCCTATCTTCCATCCAATCTTCAAGATTTTTCTTGAGTGCTAATGAGGAGCTTTGTTTGATATAGACAGATAGTTTGTTCCAGAGTATGGGAAGTCTCTGGTCCAGGAATCTATCCCTCCAGCATGTTCTGTTTATTGTGGTGACAAGGTTTAGGTCCCTAGAGCGTGTAGCTTGGAGGGATTGGGATTTCTTTAAGTGGAGCATGTTCAACAGCTCTGGGTTTGACATAGCTTTGTATGTTGGCAGAGTTCGCCTCTGTGTAGGCGACATGCGACGGAGTAAAGCTGGAGTTTTTTGAGACGGTCTGCATAGGGCATCTGTTTGAGGCTGGTAATCCTCTTTGTGAGGTATTTCTGCAGCCTTTCCAGTTGTTGTAGATGTCTTGTGAAGTACATAGCAAAAGGGGCGAAGGGGCGTTATACTCTGTAATGGGTCTAATGAGTGACGAGTAGAGGGGGACAATGACCTCTTTTTTCCTGGATGAGAAACCTTTTGGGATGAGGTGTGCCACGTAGAAGGATTTACTGACTACTATGGCGATGTGATTATCAAATGAAAGACTACTGTCCACCTGTATACCAAGGTCTCATCACACCTTTGGTGTTAAGTAGAGTACCGTGTATGTGGTAGTTCATGGGTACAAAGTTTTTGCCAAAAGAGATGACAATGCACTTTTTGGCATTGAGCTTGAGGCCATGGCTTTGACACCAGGCATCTGTCTCAGTGAGGCCCTTTTGTAGTATGTCCACATCGTTAGGAGTTTTGATTATGGCTCCTAGATTGCCGTCATCTGTGAACTTCATTAGCCATAGACCTTCTGTGTTAGCCTGCACTTCAGAGAAGTAGATACCAAAAAGGGGAGGACCCAGGACTGAACCCTGGGGTACTCCACTTGTCACTGGTCTGAAGTTGGATTTGGAGTCTGCTACTTTCACAGTGTGGGATTTGTCAGTGAGCCACTTGGCAAGCCATCTTGTGACATAGGAATTTATACCTATTTTAGTGAGTTTATCTATAATTCCAGAGTGGGGGATGGTGTTGAAAGCCTTGGCAAGATCTAGATAGGCTGTGTGAACCACCTTACCCTCATCTACAGCTTTGGTGACTGTTTCAAAGAAGTCTATCAGGTTTAGGAGACATGATCTGCCTTTTACAAACCCAAACTGGGTGGGGTCCAGAGTTTGGAGATTACCAGTGTCATTGTTTATAAGTTCCATGATGATAAGTTCCATAGCCTTTCAAACCAGGCTCGTCAGGCTAATGGGGCCATAGTTCCCAGGGTCCATGGTGGCTCCCCCTTTGTGGAGTGGGATAACCATCACTGTGTGCCATTCAGTGGGCACAAAGCCTGAGGTGAGGCTATGATTGAACATGGTACTTAGGTGGGGTGCCAGTTCGTTCTGCAGTTCATGTAGAATGCAGCCTGGGATGTTGTCCTTTTTTTGGAGGATAGCATCATGGTTCTGTTAGGGATTGCATGATCCATGCACTTGTGTAAGTGCCTATAAAGTGCATTTGTGTAGGATTCAGCAGTCGTACCTCTATTGCCCGTCAGCATGGGTGTCGTGAAGTTTGCCACTTCTGTCTTAAGAAGCGTGAAGTTGACTTTGGAGACATTTTTATGGTGGTTTCCCTAATGGGGGTGGGAGTGGGATTTGGATGTCTAGGGTGATTAGCTTGTGGTTGGATCTGACCAAAGAATTGACCTCTGGTGTGAAACACTGGTTGCCCATGTTGGTAATGACCAGGTCTAGGATATTGCTTTCCCTGGTGAGGGCGTGGATAAGTTGATCCAAGGCATTGGAATTTATGAGCACAAGAGTTGGTACATGAGTAGTTTTCCCAGTTAATGGTAGGGTAGTTGAAATCGCACATTATTCGAGTGTTAGTTTGTACCCTAATATTGTCCAGTGTATCAATAAATGAAGAGTGGGAATCCTGGGGCATGGTGGGGGATCTGTAGCAAGCTACAGTTTGGATTGCAGTCCTGACCAGAGTTAGTTGCACTTGGATAATCTCAAATGCATTATGCTGAGCAACTAGCTTGGAAGTGTGGATATCCTTAATGAATATGGACATGCCTCCGCCCTTAGTGTTTCTGTCCAGGCTAGGTGGCTGAAAGGTGTGGTATGAATTATAGCCTGGTAGTGCAGGGGTGCTCTCTGGAGCCTTGAACCTGGTCTCTGTCACTGCATCGATGTTGATGTTCTCCAATTTAAGGAGTGCCTCGAGTGAGTGCATTTTGAGGTTTAGACTTCTAGCATTGAGTAGCATTACCCTCAGATTTTTCTTGCTTGTACCTGTTACGGTGGTGAATTTGTCATTTGAACCTTTCCTAAAAAAGGCGCTATAGGGATGGCAAGAGCCTTAAGCAGTATCTGGAATCCCAAGGGTGACAGGTGCAGGCCATCTCTGGCAAAGCATCGTGGTTTGTCGATCATGTCATCCCAGGCAGACAGATACTGGATCCCCATTTTGTCCTTGTACTGTGGTATCATTCTGGGTGATGGCAGGATGCTACTCAGGGCTAGAATCATACCTGCCTGGGTTACAAGATTGGACATCTATTCCATGTCTCTTTTCATGTAGTCCAGGGAGGTACGTCTCAGGTCATTCACACCAACATGGACAATGACAGAGTCATATTTGTACTTGTTGTGGAGTGACCTGAATGCCTGCATTATGTGGCAGATCCTGGCACCAGACAGGCAACAGGCATCTGACAGTAACTTTCTCCTTGTTTAGCCTGGTGAGTGGAACATCAGTATGCCTGACTATAGAATCACCTATGACTAGAGTGTTGGGTACATTGTTATGCCTTATGGGCTGTGGTTGAGTGGCACACTGAGTTTGTGGGCTATGTGTTATTTGGGTTATGTTGGGGGTGGATGTTGCTTGCATTTCTGCTTTGGAGGTACCTGTTGCTTGGGCAGATTTTTATTGAGAACATCTGCGAATGTAGGTGTGTGTTTTGTGTTTCTATGTGTGTGTTTTGGTGGTGTAGGTTTTACCTTCTCCTCTTGACTGCCTAGTCCAGTAATCGGTGAAGAGAGCTTTGCTTCCAGTTTGGCTGTATAAGTGCATCTCTTACAGGTTGTAGTATTGGGTGGTAGGAGGTGAGGATTGTCTGTATACATGAGGCAATTGCTGCATTGCCCCAAGATGCCCAGATTCATCAGGTAGACAGGAGAAAACACCAGGAGCTGACCCTTAGACATGCCTGGATAGATGCTTATTAAGTGCTAAAAACTGTTTTCCAATAGGCAAGTGAGGAAAGTTGAGTGCTGTAGTAATTTGGAGCTTATTTGGTGCTTACAATGAGTTCTGAGCAAGTGCTGAGCTCAAAGAAACATATTTGAGTGCTGAAACTAAAAACTGGCTAGTTCTAAGAAACAAAATTAAACTAGAAGGCTTCCCTCCAACACAGAAAGGCTTGGGGGCTCAGAAGCTTACAAACAGTCCTGGATACAGCAATTCTGTATCTGGACTAGACTACTTACAAGAAACAAGCTTATATATATATTTTTTTTGTAAAGGGGAAGGGGGAGCAGAAACTAAGTGGGTTGGCCTTCTCAAATGTTCTCCCTGGATTAGGTAGAATGAGGTAATGACACTAGACTGGGAGAAGTGTCCCAGATCAAATTTACAGTAGATGTGGGTAACTGCAAAGCCACCAAGTATAAGAACACAATACCAATAGGGAGGGAGGGTGGGAAACAATATGATACACTCCTTGGCAGGAAATCAGAACAAAAAAACCCAAACAGATGCTTAATAAATGTAGACAATTTCCAGTTAATACATCACACACAGTGAAATTAGCTAGAAAAGTATGCAGCAGACAATAAAAGTGCTATAAATAACTCATAAAAATAAGCAAAAAACAGGATACTTAATGTTATATATTACAGATCCAAGTTTGCTTAGTGCCCTTCCTCTGATTAGCTCAGTGTGAAATGGCAGACTCACTCAAGTCCAACTAAAACAAAGCTTATGCTTTTCACTAATAGCAAAGTTCCTGATAACTCTCCCCCCCTTTGCCATCTACTCAAGTCAGTAAAACTGAAATTGAACCTGTCCAGCACACCAAAGTCCTTGGAGTCACAATTGATAACCTGAAATTTGACCCCTCACTTTATCAAAAAGGTCCACATAAAGCAAGACTCACTATACAGAGTCAAAGCCATACCTATCCGAGGCCACTAGACATTCCATAGTTAGGACTCCTCTGCTCGAGTCCTGCTATAACACCATTGCAAGATTCAGTACTAACATCCCTTATAGATCACATCACTGCGCAGCACTTCATAAACTAAATTGGATTGAACTACCCAATCTCCTGTCCTCAGCCAACTAACTTTCATTCATTCCATCTTCCACCATCCAGACAACTGTTCAGCACTTAACACGTTAGTGCAACCGTACTCAAACAGCAGGCCACTAAGATCCTCCAACAAACTACTACTCAAAGTAACTAAGTCTAAAAGTTGTTACAGTGACTCTCCATTCTCCCACCAAATATCTAAGTCCCGAAATTCCATGCTAGCAACACATCTAAATTTATACTACTGCTTAAGGAACACCTAACTAGTTAATCCGGGCTGATCATTCTGCCCTTTCTTGTTCTTACAACGAAACATCTCTTCCCTTACTAAATTCTAACATCCAAACTATCCCTTCTCTCAATGAATTCCAATTTCTCTCTACCTATCTCAAGCTCAGTATTGCTCCTATTTTTATCTACCTATCTCAAGCTCAGTATTGCTCCTATTTTTATCTACCTATCTCAAGCTCAGTATTGCTCCTATTTTTATTTACCTATCTCAAGCTCAGTATTGATCCTATTTTTATCTAACTATCTCAAGCTCAGTATCGCTCCTATTTTTATCTATCTCAAGCTCAGTATTGCTCCTATTTTTATCTATCTCAAGCTCAGTATTGCTCCTATTTTTATCTACCTATCTCAAGCTCAGTATTGATCCTATTTTTATCTATCTCAAGCTCAGTATTGCTCCTATTTTTATCTACCTATCTCAAGCTCAGTATTGCTCCTATTTTATCTACCTATCTCAAGCTCAGTATTGATCCTATTTTTATCTACCTATCTCAAGCTCAGTATTGCTCCTATTTTTATCTACCTATCTCAAGCTCAGTATTGATACTATTTTTATCTACCTCAAGCTCAGTATTGCTCCTATTTTTATCTACCTCAAGCTCAGTATTGCTCCTATTTTTATCTACCTATCTCAAGCTCAGTATTGCTCTTATTTTATCTACCTATCTCAAGCTCAGTATTGCTCCTATTTTTTTCTACCTATCTCAAGCTCAGTATTGCTCCTATTTTTATCTACCTATCTCAAGCTCAGTATTGATCCTATTTTTATCTACCTATCTCAAGCTCAGTATTGCTCCTATTTTTATCTACCTATCTCAAGCTCAGTATTGCTCCTATTTTTATCTACCTATCTCAAGCTCAGTATTGATCCTATTTTTATCTACCTATCTCAATCTCAGTATTGCTCTTATTTTTATCTACCTATCTCAAGCTCAGTATTGCCCCTATTTGTATCTACCTATCTCAAGCTCAGTATTGCTCCTATTTTTATCTACCTATCTCAAGCTCAGTATTGATACTATTTTTATCTACCTCAAGCTCAGTATTGCTCCTATTTTTATCGACCTCAAGCTCAGTATTGCTCCTATTTTTATCTACCTATCTCAAGCTCAGTATTGCTCTTATTTTTATCTACCTATCTCAAGCTCAGTATTGCTCCTATTTTTTTCTACCTATCTCAAGCTCAGTATTGCTCCTATTTGTATCTACCTATCTCAAGCTCAGTATTGATCCTATTTGTATCTACCTATCTCAAGCTCAGTATTGCTCCTATTTTTATCTACTTATCTCAAGCTCAGTATTGCTCCTATTTTTATCTACCTATCTCAAGCTCAGTATTGATCCTATTTTTATCTACCTATCTCAAGCTCAGTATTGCTCTTATTTTTATCTACCTATCTCAAGCTCAGTATTGCTCCTATTTTTTTCTACCTATCTCAAGCTCAGTATTGCTCCTATTTTTATCTATCTCAAGCTCAGTATTGCTCCTATTTTTATCTATCTCAAGCTCAGTATTGCTCCTATTTTTATCTACCTATCTCAAGCTCAGTATTGCTCCTATTTTTATCTAGCTATCTCAAGCTCAGTATTGCTCCAATTTTTATCTACCTATCTCAAGCTCAGTATTGCTCCTATTTTTATCTACCTATCTCAAGCTCAGTATTGCTCCTATTTTTATTTATGTAAAGCTCAGTATTGCTGCTATTTTTATCTATCTCAAGCTCAGTATTGCTCCTATTTTATCTACCTATCTCAAGCTCAGTATTGCTCCTATTTTATCTACCTATCTCAAGCTCAGTATTGCTCCTATTTTTATCTACCTATCTCAAGCTCAGTATTGCTCCTATTTTTATCTACCTATCTCAAGCTCAGTATTGCTCCTATATTTATCTACCTATCTCAAGCTCAGTATTGCTCCTATTTTCATCTACTTATCTCAAGCTCAGTATTGCTCATATTTTATCTACCTATCTCAAGCTCAGTATTGATCCTATTTTTATCTACCTATCTCAAGCTCAGTATTGCTCTTATTTTTATCTACCTATCTCAAGCTCAGTATTGCTCCTATTTTTATCTACCTATCTCAAGCTCAGTATTGCTCCAATTTTTATCTACCTATCTCAAGCTCAGTATTGCTCCTATTTTTATCTACCTATCTCAAGCTCAGTATTGCTCCTATTTTTATCTACCTATCTCAAGCTCAGAATTGCTCCTATTTTTTTCTACCTATCTCAAGCTCAGTATTGCTCCTATTTTTATCTATCTCAAGCTCAGTATTGCTCCTATTTTTATCTACCTATCTCAAGCTCAGTATTGCTCCTATTTTTATCTGTCTATCTCAAGCTCAGTATTGCTCCTATTTTTATATACCTATCTCAAGCTCAGTATTGCTCCTATTTTTATCTACCTATCTGAAGCTCAGTATTGCTCCTATTTTTATGTATGTAAAGCTCAGTATTGCTCCTATTTTTATCTATCTCAAGCTCAGTATTGCTCCTATTTTATCTACCTATGTCAAGCTTCCTACAGTTTCATCATATTCCCTCCTCCTTGTACTTCACCTCAATATTGGCTTTTAGTATCACTGTTTAGAAAATGTGACACCAGCATAGCAGCCATATTCTTGTTCGTATACCATACTTGTATCTCATACATTTTTACCACCAAAGCCATGATATTGATCTATTGATCAGTCATTTTTCTATGATGGCACAAACGATTTCATGCTAGTTTGTTAGCTTTCTTTTTTCCACTTTATATTACTCTCTCAATTTTTATTGTTTATGTATAAAATATTTACTACCTATATTTTCCAAAGTTATGTATTCTTGATTGTTATCAATTTCTTGTATTGTTTTTAATGTGGTTTTCTCCCCGGGCCTCCACTGAAAAAGGGCCACTGGCCCAGTCAGACATCCCAGGTAAACAATTGTAAAATAAGTAAATATACCTATGAACCTACAGCCATCATGTGTCTAATGTAGTAAGGAAATCATTCTATAGTGCACAAATTATAAGCAAGGGTATGGCATCTGGTTCCAAAGATGTCATTGTTCTATTGTACTCTGCCATCATTAGGCCAGTGGTTGAGTACAATTCCCTCTTCGATATGTACCTTACCAAGCATATGCAACACCTGGGGTATCCACAAAGGTTCCTCACAAAAAAGAATACATGGTATAGAAAACATGTCCTACATGAACTGCCTCAAGGCCCCCATCGTTCTACTCTGTTTCCTACAGATTGCTGTGAGGCAGTCTATACTTAGCCTGCAAAGCATCCTTCAATCCAGCTCTGATGGACCTACTGCACATTGTCAAAATAAATAACATCAGAAATATCCAATCCAGGGATTTAAACCTTTTCGGGAACTTAAATAACACATTTTGGAGAGATGGGTATATGTTTTTGAGACTACACCTTCTCTAGAACAGGCTTCTCATCCATGTGAAATTTTTCCCTGCACTTGTTCAAGCATAACTGGGACAGTAGATGGGGAACTGAAAATTTACCCTTGGTCTGGCACCCAAGTCTGTATTAGAGAGAGGTTTTTAAATGCATAACCACACATAACCAACTCTTTTACTCATTACTGTGACTACTGCAAGGAGAGAATTTGAGTTTCAAGCACTTGTGGTGAGTCAGTACTACCACATTTTTCACAAGGACTGGACTTCTTTGAGAATTATTCTTTTATGCCTAAAGTCATATCGCATTTTACTTTGAGCCAAATTATTAACCTGCCTGTCTTTATGCCTAAACCCAAGAATAAGGTAGAAAGTATTCTTCACACTTTGGATGTCCACATGTAACTCCGATACTTTCCAGGCAAAACTCAAGTCTTTAGGAAAACTGACCAGCTTTTTGTCTCCTGTGAGAGTAGGAGGAAAGGACAATTAGTGTCAAAGCAGACCTTTCTAGATGATTGCCTTTTTTATTTATTTTATTATACTCACCATAATAAGCTACTTCCAGTCAGAATTAGGGCCCATTCCACAAAAGTTGTCTTATTTAGTTGCCTCCTGAAAAGAGGTGGACTTCATAACCTAGAGGTAACAGTTTGGTTATCTGTACATACTTTTAGAAAGCACTACAAACTGGATTCCTTTTTCCGGTACAGAATAGACTTTGCTTGAACCATTCTCCAGAGGCTGCTATGGTAATAAACCCAAATAGCTTAGGCGACTGCAACAGTGATATACATAACATAATAGTAGATGTTCTAATAGATCACTGTTACAGTAACCACACCTTACTCCATCTTCCTTATTTTGGATGTTTTCTATTTGTACTGGCTGATTGTGGATGTATACACCACTGTGTATACAGTTTACGATTGTGTCTGTTTTCTAGCAATGTCCTTTCAGGGCTCTTGCCTCCCTTTTCTAGGGAAAAAGCTCCTACTGATTTGGCACTCTGATGTTTTATTGGAGCTTCCTTGAGTTCCTGCCAGTGTGTGTCATAGGCACCTTTATGCTTTGAAAGCTACCCAGTCACTGGAGCAGGACCCATGTAGCTTAGGGTACTGTAACATGATCTGTTAGAACATCTACGATTATAATAAGTTTTTAATTTCTTACCTGTGCTTTCTTCATCATTTCTGGTATATCTTTGCAGCATTTCTCTACTGCATCAGTGTACTCCTGACAGTAAATGAACTTTTTGTTATCACTGCAGAGGAATACATCCTTTTCTTTTCCTTAGACATGGTAATTCACCTAAGGCACCTGATCTGGATACAAACCACATTGATCGGTTACTTTCAATTACCACCTTAAGCTCAGTCTTGTCTTTATCAGAGGTCTTTTTCATCACAAATGTGACCATCTTTTCAATGCTGGCATAACCTTGTTACAATATTTGCTTTTGTTGCAAAACTGCAAAGAAAAAGTAACACATATACAGTGGCTATAAAAAGTGTACAACCCCCTGTTAAAATAACAGTTTTTTGTGATATAAAAAATGAGATCACAATAAATCATTTCAAAACTTTTCCCACCTTTAATCTGACTTCTAACCTGTACAATCCAATTGAAAAACAAACAAATCTGTTAGGGAAAAATGTAAAAAAATAAAAAAACATGCAATAAGCTGGTTGAAAAAGTGTGCACACCCTCAAACTAATACTTTGTTGAAGCACCTTTTGATTTAATTATAGCATTCAGTCTTCTTGGGTACACACCTACCATGAATTAAAGAGACTCTGATTAACCCCAAATAAAGTTTAGCTGTTCTAGTAGGATCTTCCTGACATTTACTCAGTTGCCTGCTACAGCAAAAGCCAGAGTTTACAGAGAGCTTACAGAGCATCAAAGGGATCTCATTGTTGAAAGGTATCAGTCAAGAGAAGGGTACAAAAAAATTTCCGCAGCATTGGATATACCATGGAACACAGGGAAGACAGTCATTAAAAAGTGGAGAAAATATAGGACAACAGTGACATTACAAAGAACTGGACTTCCTCCAAAATTGATGAAAAGACAAGATGAAAACTGGTCAGGGAGGCTGCCAAGAGATGTACAGCAACACTGAAGGAGCTGCATGAATTTCTGGTAAGTACTGGTTGTGTACTACATGTGACAACTATCTCCCGTATTCTCCATATGTCTGGGCTATGGGGTAGGGATGCAAGATGGAAGCCTTTTCTTACACACAAAAACATCCAGGCTTGGCTAAAATTTGCAAAATGATACATCAAGTCTCCCAAACGCATGTGGGAAAATGTGTTATGGTCTGAAGAGTCCAAGGTTGAACGTTTTGGCCACAATTCCAAAAGGTACGTTTGGTGCAAAAACAACACAACACTTCACATAACCAAAAGAACACCATCTTCACGGTGAAACATGGTGGTGGCAGTATCATGCTTTGGGGTTGTTTTTCTTCAGTTAGAACTGGGGCTTTAGTCAAAGTGGAGGGAATTATGAACAGTTCCAAATACCAGTCACTTTTGGCCCAAAACCTTCAGGTGTTTGCTAGAAAGCTGAAGATGAAGAGGAATTTCACCTTTCAACAAGACAATGACCCCCAAGCATACATCCAAATCAACAAAAGAATGGCTTCACCAGAAGAAAATTAAAGTTTTGGAATGGTGCAGTCAGAGCCCAGACCTAAATCCAATAGAAAATCTGTGGGGTGACCTGAAGAGGGTTGTACATAAGAGATGCCCTCGCAATATGACAGATTTGGAGCACTTTTGCAAGGAAGAGTGGGCAAATATTGCCAAGTCAAGCTGTGCCATGGTGATAGACTCCTACCCAAGAAGACTGAATGCTGTAATTTAATCAAAAGGTGCTTCAAAAATTAGTTTAAGGGTGTGCACACTTATGCAACCACTTATTGTACGTTTTTTATTTTTTATATTTTTTCCCTTAACAGATTTGTTTTACATTTGAATTGTACAGGTTATAGGTCACATCAAAAGTGGGAAAAGTTTTGAAATGATTTATTGTGGTCTCATTTTTTATATCCCAAAAAACACTTTTTATATCCACTATATATATATATATATATATATATATATATATATATATATATATATATATATATATATATATAAAATCCTCTCTGCATTCCTGTCCTGCTGAGGCCAAACCATCCTCACTGTGTGTGAGTGAGTTTCACTTTCTGTTCTAGATGTATGGTATGACAGCAGATTTAATTTCTCATATAGCTGCCATCTTCGAACACTTCCACCCTACCTGGTTGAAACGGTCCTGATGAAGTAGGAGAGTGTAAGCAGATTTTCAGTTATTCTGTAGAATTATTGTTTGTTTATTCTAAACTCTTGAGTCTTGACAAGTAGAAGTGGAGCATTTGGTTAACATCTTTTTTAAAAAAATCTTTAAATCCTGTTTCAGACAGTACCATAGGTATATAGAGAAAATGAATCATAGTAACAGTTTCCATGCAGTATACATGTTTTGTTTTTAACAGTTTTCATTCACTCCAACGTCATGTAAATTGCTCATTTCTTGCCTTTCCTTAAACCTCACTCCACCTAAAACATTAGTACTACCTGTGGTAATATTTGTTCCGTTTTCAGATTTTATTGCCATTTATTTTGTGCCTCAGTAGTCACTGCATTTTTTGTCATGACCACAAGAGGACACTGTTGTTTCACTAAAGCCACATTTATTCCCATTCCAAAGCCCTCCATAATCTTTGATTGATGCTTTATATCTAAAATGTTCTCTGACACTGGGCCTGATGAAAAAGAAAGAGAAAAATGTATTTATTCATTTGTTTATTTGGTTGTTTACTTTCTTACTTTTCTTAATCAACAAAGGTTTGCATCTTCTGAGATGGCCCAGGGGAAAAAGGACTAAATATACTTTATAGTTAAAACATGTATACAACACGCAAAAATACATATGCAAAAAAAAAAATCAAATATATCAGGGATAGAAACATCACAGCTTTAATCATTCATTAAAACACGGAATTGAAACAGAGCTTGATGAGATGCACATTTCTGAAGTTAAATTCATAACGGGTTACATATTTTTGAACAGAGCTGTGAATGTTAGTGTTTGTGGAAACTAGAACTGTCAAAAAAATTACATGGTGTCTTGTGACCTTGCTGACCAAGACAAAACATTTTTTAGGTCACTTGTATTGGGTAATGTGAGGAAAGGATGAGATGTCAGAACCAGCAAAATCAGGAAAGATGTTAAAGGGGGTGATATAACCTATGGTTATATAGGAATCTGAGACTGTTAAGGGAGGAAGAAGTAAAGTAAGATGTAGATTAGCACAAAGCAGGTTACGTGACAGTAAACGTGAAAATAAAGATGAGGATCTGGAGAGATGTGAGGACTTAAAATATGGCCTACAGTATAGCCTCATCTTATACATTATTAGGAAGCTTATGTTGTGCATTTCTAGGTTATTCAGAAAGTTCTGTTTATGTGGCACAACAGCTGCAAATCCAGTTAAGTGTAGTCAGTGTTTTCTTGAAATAATTAAGTCTATTTGCAGTGATGCTGGGAGTTTGCTCCAGACTGTGATGCAGACATGCTTGGCTCTCCAGATCTGTTTATAACTTTAAAGATGGCAGCTAATCATGCGGAATGACACTGGAGTCCATGAGCAGTAGAGTAACTGTAATGCTTTATAACAGGCTGGGCATTTAGTATTGTAAATTAATTTGTGGACAAAGTTCAGGGGAATCGCATTTAAATGCAATTCCAGTCATTTGATATACTTAAGGGAGGTGTGGTGGAGAATCATAGGATGGTGGCCTGCAACAAAACCTCCTGAATAGTTGCTCAGGCTTGTGAGTCAGAGGAAATAGTTTGCACATACAGTTATTTTATTTTATGTGTTTGCTGAACATGAGTTGAAAATCAAAGAGTTGGGCTGACATGACCATTTCATGTTTAACTCTCTTTATTTGCATATGTATACAGACTGTTATCTAAACATCTTACAAAAAGAATTATTTTTGGACTTTTTTTCTTCATCATCAGCAATTGCCAGCTAATACACAAGTGAGGATAGAAATAGCTAGCTGAGTGACCGCAAAGTATATCAAAATTATTTTCACAGGACAAAAACTTTTGTTGAGATGCTTTATAAACTTGTTTATTTTTTTTTTTTAATTCTCATATCAGTATATTACATTGCAGGCCTACAGAGTATGGATTTAGTGAATATAGTAAGGGACAGATTCGGAAAAGTTTACCGCATTGCACTAAGTGAATTTGTATGACATGCAGCCACATTCAGGATGTTTGTGATACAGAAAACATGACCTGGCTAAGCCAAATAACATGGTCATCCATACTATATGGGAGCAACTGTATAATGAGGTGCTGTGTATGATAATGAGGTAAAATAGTATCATGGGTGATTCAAAGATGTTTAAATGCCGTACTAAGGAGTTGTACCCACTTGATATTTGAACTTAGCCATATACCTGAGAGTACATTGTGAAATTTTGTTAGAAATTACACAACCATGGTAAATGTGAACCTGCAAAAGACTATCTTTGCAGCAGCTGTGCCAATAGTGAATGATGACACAGGGGTCATCTGAACGGACTTAACATTTCTTGCCCTCCACAACACCAGTATTGTGGACTGGTAACGTGCTGACATGGACACCATACAACATATTGGTAAAATGTGTCAGCCTTTGCTTTAGCCCCATGGGAGTTGTGGAATATTTATCTCACTGGATACAAATTATATGTGGTTTTACATACATTAGCTGTAGGGACCTGTCAGCAACCTACTGGGACATAACGGGTGTTATCTCAGGCATCTTCCTTGAGAATACTACAGTTTCTCAGTGCCGTGATTCAGCATGTTGGGGATTTATGTAGTTCCCCTGTACCACAGAGGAGAGGGTCAGCACCATGTAGGAGTTATATGATCTATTCCATTTCCCTGAGGTACTTGGGGTATAGACTGTACCCACAATGAAATACAAAACCCACCTGGTCAGCTAAGAAGAGAGGTGTATGAACCACAAACTGACAGGTGGTCTGTAATGCATAGGGTATCATCTGCATTGTGTGTTAAGGCCATCCAAGCAGTTTTCACAGCTCCTAAACATGGCATGCCTGTGACCTTTACCAGTGGTTTGCAAGGAGTGCCTTCCCACAGTGGCATCTTGTTGGTGATGCCATATATGCCCAAGAACCTTGAATCATGGCACCCATTAGAAATTAACACAATCAAACATACACAGGGTAAAGCTATGCATTATCAGAGACAAAAAACATTATAGAGCATGTGTTTCGGCTGCTGAATGCATGCTTTCACTGTCTGGGATTATCTTGTTATGCCCTGGAGTATGACCTTGCCATGTGTGCCAAAATACTGACTATGTGTACAATGTTGTGCAATATTATACTTAGAAAGCAGGTACATCAGGGTGGTCTCTTGCAGGATCAGCAGTTCCCAGCACAAGAGATAACAGAAGTTGAGACAGACATGGAGTCAGAGGAGGAGCAAGCAGCAGGGGATGACCATGCCAGACAGAGGCAGGCTGGGTACACTGTGGCACTAGCAAAGATGCAGCAGACTGCACATAGCTTTAAGACATAACTATACAAGATTTAAGCAGATACATTACAGTAAAAGTGAGTACAGGAGTGCATGTCTTTCACAAAAAATGTGTGAGGGGCTGTTGTGTATAAAAAGTACTATATGATTAGTGTCAGAACTGGTATGGGGAGGGTTTTAATGTTGAGAAGGGCTGGGGTTAGCAGATGTGTGTGATGTGCTGAGGGCTGTGATGGTGTTTGTGTATGTCTGCAGTGACACAGCCTCAGCAGTTAGTGCAGCACTGCAGTTCACCCCATTGGACAGGTGTAGGGCATGCATGAGAAAAGGTTCAGCTTCCCAAGCATGCCCCCGTTTGTAGATATGTCTCTGCCAGGAGTTGCAGTAGCTGTAGAATAAACCTGACTAGATCTTGCTGTGCTATGTGACCTCAAACAAAATCTGATAAGAGCTGTGCCAGCTTGATAATGGCTATGACTATGGGGATGACCCAGAAAAGACATTGCACGGTCCAGTGTGTATTCAGTCTATCCCAGGAATCACACATACAGGACATGCACTCCCTAAGGCAAGCATGCACACCCTGGATACCCCTCACTATCTCTGCCATGGATGTGGTGGCACTAGCATGTACCTCCACGATAGCCATGCACACTTGTTGGGTTGTTCCCGCTGACATCCCAATCTCAGGGATGCACTGCACCATTACCACCCCCCGACTCCACCTCCCTACCCAAGAGTGCTAGGGGCAGATTCAGACATCTGTCTACTGGTAGTCTAGCACATTTCTGTGACTGTTGTGTCCTCATCATCCTATCCTCTCTCAGATGTTTGTGTATCCTGGGTATTCGCAAGCGTAGAGACCTTGTCCATGATCTGTGTAAGAATGCTGTGGTGATACTCCCTGTGTCAATCTCACATACGTACACACACACATTGCATTCACAGACTGTGCCCAGCTGATCTCCGCCACCATTGTCAAAGGCTAGAGATCCTCCAACTTCAGATAGGGGCAGTTTCATGGTGCTTGTGCTGGGTAATGAATCATCGCTGAGTACACCAGAGCAAAATAAATAAGTAGTGTAAATATGATCCAGCATCACAACCACACATGGAACTGACATCGTTACAACTATAAACATATGATCAAATCTTAAATCGCTACGGGCAAAGAGAAAGGGGTAGGGGAATTTTAAGTGAAACACCTGCTGTGATAGGGGGTTTTAGTTGACTCTAGAACAGAAGCAGCCATTAAAAAAAGGGATAATTAGTATGGCATTTAAAATATGGCATGGTAAGTTTAGGACTCAATCAGAGGAGGTTAGAAAAGATAGGGAAGAGGGACCGGAAAGGCATTTTACAAGAAAACAATGGGAATACATAGACGTGGCTCCCAAGTATGCAACCAAGTCCAGAAAGATTAGAATCTCTGCTTGGAAGTGTTTACATCAGTATATTTATACCCCAAGAAGACTTCAAAGACTTTTTCCACAGGGGGATAGCAAATGTTGGAGATGACAGAGAAGAAAGAGATAACTGGGAGCGTATGTTTGGGGAGTGTAATGAGTTGGCAGAAGAAAGAGATAACTGGGAGCGTATGTTTGGGGAGTGTAATGAGTTGGCAGAAGAAAGAGATACCTGGGAGCGTATGTTTGGGGAGTGTAATGAGTTGGCAGAAGAAAGAGGTAACTGGGAGCGTATGTTTTGGGAGTGTAATGAGTTGGCAGAAGAAAGAGGTAACTGGGATGTTTTGGGAGTGTAATGAGTTGGCAGAAGAAAGAGGTAACTGGGAGCGTATGTTTTGGGAGTGTAATGAGTTGGCAGAAGAAAGAGATACCTGGGAGCGTATGTTTGGGGAGTGTAATGAGTTGGCAGAAGAAAGAGATAACTGGGAGCGTATGTTTGGGGAGTGTAATGAGTTGGCAGAAGAAAGAGGTAACTGGGAGCGTATGTTTTGGGAGTGTAATGAGTTGGCAGAAGAATGTTTTGGGAGTGTAATGAGTTGGCAGAAGAAAGAGGTAACTGGGAGCGTATGTTTTGGGAGTGTAATGAGTTGGCAGAAGAAAGAGATACCTGGGAGCGTATGTTTGGGGAGTGTAATGAGTTGGCAGAAGAAAGAGATAACTGGGAGCGTATGTTTTGGGAGTGTAATGAGTTGGCAGAAGAAAGAGGTAACTGGGAGCGTATGTTTTGGGAGTGTAATGAGTTGGCAGAAGAAAGAGGTAACTGGGAGCGTATGTTTTGGGAGTGTAATGAGTTGGCAGATTTTAAAAATTCTCTACGGAGTGCTCTATCAGAAATATTGGGTAAGTAAATGGCTGAAAGTAAAGAAATAATTATTTTGAACTGGGATGTGGGATCTGAATTGCCTAGACATAGTAAGGCCTTATTACGTTTTACTCTTTTGGTTGCCTAAAAAGCTATTACTATAAAATGGAAGTCAAAAACTAAACTGAATGTATTTGAAGTACTGAATATTGTAAAATAGATAAAAGAACTGGAAGGGGGATCTTTAGAAAAGGGAAGGGGCAAATTACATAGAGGTAAATACAAATTGTGGGAATAATACATGCAGACTAATGTTTAGAAGGAGGAGTAAGATTTAAGGGGAGGCCGGAATTCAGCAGTTTTTTGTAATGTTGGACTGATGATAGAAAAGAAAATATATGTGATTTATATTGTATTTAAATGGAAAAATGTTTAAATGACTTGTGTTCTTTATTGTTAATTATGTCTGCCTGTGTGGTAATTTAATAAAGATATTTAAAACAAATCCCAGACCCCTGGCCATACCTTATGAAGATGGTCATGGCAGTTGGATCCCTGCTGTACCTGTGTACCATACATCAGATGGATTTAATGAACATGAAAGTGAATACGAAGTAGGAGGAGGCACGGCTATTGATTCTGTGAAGGACGACTACATACCTGGGACATCTACAGTTGAAACTCTTTGGTGCCCCAACATCCACCACTGCACTGTAGAGCTCAGTGAAGGTGATACTGCCTTTAAGAGATACAGGATGTCCTCCATCTGTATAAGAGATGGTGCAATCAGTGGTCCACCACCTGTTGCCCTATATTTCTGTGCCATAGTTTCTGCTTTGTGGATGGCAGAATGGATCCTATTCATGGCCCTGGGGTGGATCCTTTAATAGCAGCAGTCAAAATCACCCACTGCATTGACATTGCTGATAATTTCAGCCTAGACATGGTCACAGTAGGGCTGCGCAGTGGCATGAACAGTAAAGAACTATCAGCTGTGGAGATGAAGGGCCTTCATCATTTCATACTCAGCATCTGCGGATTTTAGTTTACGGGTGGATGATGTGGATTGCCCACAAGATGCATCACTTTTTTTTCTTTATGCCCAGTTTTTTATATATAGCTGTATTGGTTTGGAAAATAACCTTGTTCTTGCATGGACCTTGCATGTCTTTGCACTGCTGCTGTGCTTCTAGACCATATGATATGCTGTGTTTATGCTTCATAGTTAGATATCTGTACCCACAATCTTTAAAAATGTTTATTTGTTTACTGAGCACATATTCCCCACAAGATAAGCACCGAAGTGCAATTGAGCAAGAACACATAACCATTGCAATCATAATAATGTTACAAAGGTTGTGTCTAATGACATACGTGCAAAGCACACAACACTAAAATAGTATTGAACAGGACTCTGAATATGAGCTCAAGGATTTGTCTGCCATTTACCCTAACATTTCTGTAGGTTACTTTATTCACTGTACTTGCAGTGTACCCCTTAATACACATTTAACCAACACATTTAAAAGTATGAAAAAATCTTGAAATCCCTTATAGGCATTAAAGAGCAGTCAAAAATCTACTGAATGGATTTGTAAAAAGTAGTTCTTATATAAACAGATAACTTGGAACAAAATATTTCAGCAAAAGCAAGATTCATGCCATGTTAGCAGTGTTTTCTTCATTGTGCACTGAGGTTCTGGGCTTCTTCTTGTACTTAAATTGTGTAGATTCAACTCTCAGGACATGGTGAATATGCTAATTATTGTTTCAGAATTGCTAAATTTACATGACAGGTACACCTGGTAGACATTGTAGAGATTTCTATATGATCACATGCACAAGTTCAGGCTCTCTATGTATATACAGGCAGCCTATGATTTTTAGGAGTGAGGGAACTGTCATGCCATATTTAACCATCTGCAGATGGAGTCACAGTAGGGCATATATATGCAACAGCATACACAGGAATGAAGGACCGCCATGTTTCGCACCTTAGTGACATTGGAACCATAAACCAGTGCTACATCTGTCAGTAATGTGACTGTGCAATGTCAGAAGTGTTTCTACATGCCACCTCTTGTCCACATCTGTCAGTAATGTGACAGGGCAATGTCAGAAGTGTCTCCACATGCAGCCTCCTGTCTACATCTGTCAGTAATGTGACTGTGAAATGTCAGAAGTGTTTCCACATGCATCCTCCTGCCTGCATCTGTCAGTAATGTGACTGTGCAATGTCAGAAGTGTTTCTGCATGCAACTTCCTGTCCAGATCTGTCAGTAATGTGACTGCAATGTCAGAAGTGTTTCTGCATGTCGCCTCCTATGTAGGTGGACAAGTGGATCTTCATGTTAAGTCTTTGTTTTCACTTTGTGTGGATGCATGTGAGTTCAGTTTCTCCCCTGCTCCACAGTTGTCAGGAAAAATGCCTCCAAAACAAAATAATATGCCTCCCTTACCTCCTCCATCCTGCTATTTCCTCATTTGCTCACCTTCTCTTTTACCCTGTGCATGCTTTCCCTTTTCAACTCTTTCCTATGCTCCCATTTCCAGACTTTTATCTGGTCAAAGACAAATAAACACACCATACACATGCCCCAGAAGGGTTCTTAATCACTTATGTTTTTTGTTGGTTGTAGTGTGTGCTGTGGGTTGCAGATATGGCATTGCACATTGTATATTGTAATTATCCACATATGGCAGGCAGTTAGTAGACACCCAAACATTTCAACAGTGTGCATGCTCTTTGAGAGTGAAGTATAATCAATATGACAGAAGCATTATGATTTTATTTCATTTTGTTCAATCAGTAACCATACAAGACTTCTAAAATATGGTGTTGGTTATGTTAAAGAGGTGTCATTTATTCTACAGACATGGAATTCACTTCCATGGTGAACAGTCATCTAGTTATATGTACTGAAAATGACTGATACCTATTTTAATGAACTTTGCCAAGTGAGTAGTTGCCCATTTTCTTTGAAGATACAGATGACTAGAAAAGATGATAGTATTCCAGTCATAAGCTGGATGACACTCTTGTCTTATGACAGACTCCTAGCCAGTGTGTAAGGCATGGAATATCATTACGCTGGCATCTTTCTATGCTATGTGCATACAGAAGTGCTTCTGTGTTTTCAGACTAGCTGATGCACAGATTATGGAAGCCATGTTTTACCCATTCCATCTCTAGTCAATAAACTAACAGGAACAACTGAAGTACAGGATGAAGGCAAATACGAGGCATCTCCAGATTGTATACTTGCATAAATGTACATCAAAGCAGAGTATTTGTAGTGTGCTTTTTTCACATTACAGATATAGCAGGAAAACCTCTAGCCTGGTTTAAACAGAATATGACATTAAAATAATTGTAGATTCCTACTGGATGATTATGTATGAAATTAAATACAAGACCTGTTTAGCAAATACTAATCCCACTGTTCAGTTGTTTTTATGTTGTAGCCATTTTCTCTCTGCCACTCTTATTTCCCAGTTAGATTCAGTTTTCAGCCAGTGTTTTTTTTTAATATCAATATCTCATGCACTCATAATTCCTAAAACACATACTAGTAGTATTTGTGAGGAACTTTCATAGAGAATTGGACAGAAATGTATATACTTAACATAAGCGCTGTGTGAGTAGTAACAATTTCATCCACTGGTTCAGCATAAACACAGTTTTACTTGAAGCTGTTGTGTAACTACATAATAAATAAATTACACTCTTATTCCATCCCCACTGTAGACTCAGTGCGTGTCTGGAGGACTTGGACAAATAAAAATTATGCTTAAAGGAAAACTCTGCCTTAGAACTAAAAAAATCTATTTGTTCACTGTATCTCTGTTTTCTGAGTTATTTTAACATTTCAAAATCACTCTGACTGCTTCTTATAGAATTTTAATGTTTTCTGCAAAATGGCTGTCAATGGGGCTTGACATATCAACGTAATCTTATTTTTCTTCAGGCCTTTCTCTTTACCATAATCCATTTCAAGTCTGTTTTATATGAGTCATGCTAGACTAGTGGTGTATTGCCATTCCATTGACATATAATGGAATTAGTGTCAGTCACTTTCATAGTATATAGTGTCTGTAACTGACTGCTTCTTTTATTTCTTGGATGGCCCTCATTCATGTGTGTATTTAATATATTTAATAGTATACTAAAGAATTATACAGCTGCAATCAAAACAGTTGCTAAATTGCAGGCCTTTGTTCAAAGTATCTTTTTGTAGTTCAAAATGAATTGACAGCCCCTCCCCCTATACTTTGGTAAATGTACAGACACTTTACATAAATTACTAGAAAAAATATCTTCTGACTTTTCTCTAAATGTCACAGACATCTTTTATACTACATTCAAGTCATCTTAAAATGTAAAGTAGTATAAACAACAAACATTTAAAGTTTAAAGCTCAGCATTTCAATACTGTGATGCTACTTATATAAATTTGTCAAAAGAGTTGATGACTGCCTTTGAACCACTGACTAATCTAATTGCTTTGTTTTGCTATGAAAATCATGGCTACATTGGAAGCAGCTATTAATCATTGTAAATTGTTTTCCTCTCTTTAATAAAAACAATAGAAAACAATTTCACACCTCTGTGTCTTTTTACAGCTGTTTGAGGTCCTGACACAGATTTCTCTGAGTCTATGATATGTCATGCAAGTGCAAGTGTGGACAAATCCATCTACAACTTACGTTATAAGTTAAGCTTAAAAAAATGGGTGGTCTTTCCCTTCCTTTCATACCAAAGTGAAAGTACAAGCATGTTTCAGGTACCTACACAGTACTGGAATCATATTCTAGGGAGAAAAGTAACCTAAGAGTTGAGTTAAACTGCAGGAGAAGAGTTTTACTTTAATTCATTATATTTTTGTGTCGCCTCACAGTTAGACGTTGCCCATTCGATTCTCAGTTAGAGCGTCTTCTGTGTGGCGACATGCGTGAATAGGCGTTCCTTCATTGAAGGTTGTGCATTAGGCCCGGCAATCCAGCACATAAAAATCTACTGCCAATCATTAGCGGACTGGAGTTCCGCTGTGGCGACCCCTAACCGGGAAAAGCCGAAAGACACAATTTAGTAACCATTTCCTTTTTTAGGGAGATATTGGTGAGACTGATGTATGTCCTGCACCCTCATCTCGATATAGAATAAAATATTTTCTAAAATGCATACTCAAGTCTCTGTCCTTAGGCCTTATTGATGTGAGCAGTGACAGGAAAGTGTTGGTCAGTGGGTAGGTCCATGGCTCCTAGTTGATCTTAGTGCAGCACCACTCCCTGCCTAAAAGTGACAGTAAGCTTCTAGTCAGAATCTGTAACTTGGGGTGTATGCTGGGGGGGGGGCTATTTCTGTAGTGAGAATATGGGGTGGCTATCACACAGCTGCATTTGGCTATGGACTAGTGCACACTTGGTGTATCTTTATATTGCCTGTTATTCTTCCTTCTCCCAATGACCATGAGCCCATGGTCATATGGTGTGAGCCTTTCTTGCATCCTATATGGTCTCCCTAAATGCTCCTTTGATGTACTATATGTAGCCACTCTTTTAGGGACCTTATATGTGCACTCCTGGGTTTTAGATATGAACTTTGTAGGCACTGTTTGCTCATCCTTCTCCCACAAAGTAGGAGAATGAGGAGTAAGCATTCCTTCCAAGATGTGTTGCCAACTGGCTCACTGACAGAACCCACACTGTGAAAGTAGCAGACTCCAAATCCGACTTCAGACCAGTGAGAAGTGGAGTACCACAGGGTTCAGTCCTGGGTCCTCTCCTGTTTGGTATCTACTTTTCTGAAGTACAGGCTAACACAGAAGGTCTTTGGCTAACAAAGTTCACAGATGACTGCAAACTAGGAGCCATAATCAAAACTCTTAACGATTTGGACATCCTACAAAAGGGCCTCACTGAGACAGATGCCTGGTGTCAAAGCCATGACCTCAAGCTCAATGTCAAAAAGTCATCCCCATTGGTAAAAACTCTGTACCCATGAGCTACCACATAGGTGGTAGTCTACTTAACACCAAAAGTGTGATAAGAGACCTTGGGACACAGGTGGACAGTAGTCTCTCCTTTAATAATCACATCACCGCAATAGTCAGGAAATCCTTCTACATGACACACCTCATCACAAAAGGTTTCTCATCCAGAGAAAAAAAGGTCATTGTTCCACTCTACTTGTCACTCATTAGACCCATTATAGAGTACAACGCCCCTTTTGGTATGTTCCTCACAAGACATCTACAACAACTGGAAAGGCTGCAGAAATACCTCACAAAGAGGATTACCGGCCTCAAGCAGATGCCCTAAGCAGACCATATCAAAAAACTCCAGCTTTACTCAGTCGCATATCGCCTACTCAGAGGCGATCTCTGCCTAACATACAGAGCTATGTCAAACCCAGAGCTGTTGGACATGCTCCACTTAAAGAAATTCCAATCCCTGTCAGCTACACGCTCTATGGACCTAAACCTTGTCACCAGAATAAACAGAACATGCTGGAGGGATAGAGTCCTGTCCAAGAGACTTCCCATACTCTGGAACAAACTACCTATCTATATTAAAAAAGGTTCCTCATTAGCACTCTTCAAGAAAACTCTTGATGATTGGATGGGAAATAGGAAATTCACCCTGGGGATCACCTCTGTGGCTCTGCTCGACAGGGACACGGGAAAATCATTTTCTTGGGTGGCGAAAGCCAGGGTACCTTTTTGGCTAGGTTTATATAGGCCCTAGGGCCAATAGCCTAGTATCTACCTATGAACCTATGGTGACCTGCTGAGGTGCCTCTTAATGTGGGTTAACTTTGTTCGGAAATCTTTTGGGTACAGTCCTGGGTACTAGATTGTATATGTGTGTGTTTATATATATATATATATATATATATATATATATATATATATATATATATATATATATGTGTGTGTGTGTGTGTGTGTGTGTGTGTGTGTATATATATATATATATATATATATATATATATAGATATATATATATATATATATATACACACACACACACACACACACACACACACACACATACACATATGTAAACAAGGAGAAAAACAAGAATGCCTAAAAACAACAAGAAGGTACAAAATAATAACACTTATGAAACATGCCATGATTTTTTTTATGGACATAAGTTTTAGGAAGAAAGCAAAAGTATAACTTTAAGTAACTAAAGAACAGAATGCCAGAGTCCATATTTCCATTAAAAGTCACAATTTAGCATTACTGATTTTTTTAGTCTGCTTGGGTTATAATGTTCCATGGACACCTAAAACATTATCGTCATTTTCTTTACTAACTAAATATTTTTTTGCATTGGAAAGAGATATAATTATTAAATACCCTGAAACGGTTATATGTATTGCGTAACAATAACTACCACTGTTCCTCGTGTTGGTGGTCTTGGAAAAAGAGACCGGTAAGACATGTAAATGATTAACTTGATACATGGAATCATGGTATCACTCGTTAAAGCAGAAGATGCATTCAGTGGTTTCATTGTTGCAATGCTGGTGTTGGTGCAACTGAACAATATACTTTGAAGTTTTATTCTGTAAGATAAATCTAAAAGAAATATTCCAGTACCATTCTGAACTGAAATGGCACCGTGTGTTAGTATAATTACTGTTACAACATGATGGCTAATGTACACAGTAACAGTGTTTACAAGCATCTGGTGCTGAGGATGCCCAGTGTTGTCTCATTAAATATTTCAAAAAAGTGGCATTAAACGTAGTCAGCCCCTCCCTTCTCAGGCAAAGACATATCACATTTGACACTAACAGAATGAGGCATGACTCAGCTGGGTGATTTTTTTTTCCTTTATATTTGCTGATAATTAAGTTAATCACCCACTATCACCCACAGGAGGAATACAAGTAAACAAAATGATTAATAGAGAGGTAGATGGTTAATGTCATATTGGTTTAAGGTCAGTTAAGATTGCTTTTTTACTGTGTATCTTGACTGTCCATCAAAAATGGAAAACACAATACTGCAAGCCCCCAAACTTTAAAAAATTAATATGTGATGCTGCCAAAAAATGGTAATCCAAAACTTGTTCAACTTTTAAAAATGGCAGCTTCATCATTTTGCACCCTCAACACCCATATTACTTATATGCTCTATCACTAAAACCAGTGTATCTTGGAGTAGTGGGTGTACTCTGAGCTACTGAAATGTCAGAACTGGGGGATGTTCTTCCTGTTCACACTTACTGTCACTTAAGTTCCAGGAATTGCAATTAGAATTCTTGGACATTCAGTGGGCACTCATCTAAATCCCTAAGCAAGTTATTTATGCAGATTAAACTAAAAAAATGACAACTGCACCTGGATGAATTTTTTTAGATTAACAAAGTCTAAAGTAAATCTAAAACAGAGAGTCTCTAAACTGAGACTGATTTTGTGTCTGGCAACTGGATTGACATTATATTAGCAAAGCGATGCCTGAATGGTTCATCGATGAATAGAGCAGATGCTCACAAAAGCCGTGTGTTAGTGTGTAAGCAGATTTCTCCCTCATGTTGAATAGCACTTCCTTTATCCATATTCAGATCTCTCCCTGTCTCTCTAGCATTAGGTTATAAGTAAGACTGTACACTGCTAAGGATTTTTTGCTATTTTCCTCTGCTTGTTTTTTTAAAACATTCGGTAGGCCTTTGGAAAAACGTATTTAATTCCAGGATTCATTAGACTTGCATCCTGTTCTGCCTATGCAACTCCCTGAACAGCCAGTTTACTTTTAGTTAGTAGTCCTGCAGAACTCTTCCTGTCTACCTTCTGCCATACAAGGACATATTAACTATTGGTGTGAAGGTACCTTCAAGACCAGTTATGTCATTTAATTAAAACACTGTAATTCTCAATCTGCTAGTTTACAAGGTTGAATCAGTCCATGGACTATAACCAGCTTGCTAATATCCGCCATCATAGGATACCACCTATCTATTGGAGGTTTATTACAATGCTAGCTTCTTTTTCAGTTTATTATTTACAGTTTCATTTTGTTTAATTGTTGGCATTTATTTTGAATGCTATGGAAATACTATTTTGGCTTCATTATGGCAAATTTCCTTTACCACCTATCTGAACGTATAAGTGTGTGTGTGTGTGTGTGTGTGTGTGTGTGTGTAGGAGAGAGAGAGAGAGATTGAGAGCATTATATACTATAAATGTCTACAAACACTTATCTATAATAGGACTTTCAAAAAATAATTTAACTCATTATATAAACTACTACTCCATAAGTATGACGGAACGAAACCGCAGTGAGAAAACAATTGTATCAGATACGCCAGTCATATGTTTGCTACGTTACTTCATTATTTACATTTTTAGATAAATTCATCTCAATGTGTACGTTGCAAAATGTATATCTGAATTGATTTATTAAAGGAATTGCAGCATATTTTGTTATAATACTTCAACACCAACTTGAGAGAATGATTACAATTTAACCTTGCAAAGAAAGTGTTTTCTAAACAAATTTTTTGCAGCATATTAAGAAATGCCACATTTACATTGTTTAATTGTTAGTATCAAATACATCTGAATGTATCTGGTATTAATCAAAAATGTATATTTTGCTTTTATAAATAGTTAATCATTTACATTTAATGAGAGCTCACTAAGTAAATAAGGTACAAACTGTGTAATAACAAAATAGTTACTGACTTCAAAACAAAGGCCATATTTTGCTGGATAAAGGGAACTTCTTTTTTCCTGTTCTTATCGAACAGTAACAGATGGTATACTGTTTTAATGGCTTTTTACAGACAGCAGACAAAAAATCAGCTAGCCCATTCTAAATGCGATACTTAGGAAAAGCCTTTTGTGTTTAAGGGGATTTCTTGATGCCTTTGTTCTCTACAAGGCTTCTAAGTATTACTTAATCTTTTTAGAGAGATTTTTATGATTAAAATGGAGTGACCTAATGGTTACAAATATGAAGTGCCCATAGTAAATGATGTACTGCATAATGGAGGCAGTTACTACACTTAATTGTTCTGTACTGCATTGTACAGATCAGTACTACGCTGTATTGTTCTATAACATATAATTATCTACCATAAAAATAACAGTAGTCAAAGTAATTTGTCAAACATGAGAAGGGCTCTATTGTTTTAGTGTATCTGTTGTTTATTAAAAACATGCATATTAAAATGGATCTTAATGTCAGTACTTATTACACATCTTGGCAAAAAATGAAGCAGTAAACTTGAGTATTCCTCCTTTTCATGAAAAAGAGTAAAATGTCAAGTTTATAAGTTAATGATATTGTATAAATATTCTGAATTGTAAGATGTAAGTCATAAACATAAATATAGTATCTGGCTATATAATCTGGGATTCAGAAAGCGTATCACTTCCAGTGTTATGTGGGTAACACTGTAGTGCCAAGTAGCACACTGGTGATATAATGCGATTCAAAGAATCATATAACTATATGCAGAGCAACTTGTAATTAGCAGCTCATTATCATGTCTGAAAACAATACAGCACAGCGCTAATGTGCTCCCACCGCCTACGTGTGCATTTGTACAGACACCCACAAACATGCACACAGAGCCACACACACATACAGACATCCGGACCATCACAATCATGCCCCCCCAAAACACACACACACACACACACACACACACACACACACACACACACACACACACACACACACACACACACACACACACACATATGCGCACACACGCTCACAGCTTTATGGTATTTACCTCCTCTGGGGCTAACGAACTAACTACTTCTGCTGTAAGAGCAAAGGAGTGCATCTCATTAAAAATAGCATACACTGTTTTTGTTTCTGTCCTCAACAACCTTGTATCATCAAAACTTAACCTGAAAGCACGTAATGACAATTTGTAAAACATAATAATGTACAAAGTGTCCTAGATGTGTGCACATCATTACCCCCTTTTTGTAAGTCTACCTGTAAATATTAATGCAGTTAGTACACATTGTATGGAATTAATACACAACCTAACTGATAAAATGATTAAGTAAGCTAACACCAACTCAAGTGTTAGCACAGGCTCTGAACTTATGTCAGTGATTCCGTCTCCTGTCTTTATATATTTAAATCGTACCTCAGTGATTACCAAAGTGCTCATCTAAAACTAAAAATATGGTCTGCATATATCTTCAAACAACTGTAGTATCCCTGTTGCCATATCTGCTTGTTGCAATACCAAGTGCAAAAATTGGTCCCATTCAATTATACAAGCAAACTTTTACTGAAGTACATGCGATGTGCCTGAAATTAATCACCTTTTACAATGCAGCACCAATCAAAATCAACTGTCTTAAATATTAGGACTTGCCTTACCTGTAAAATTTTACCATGAGCATAAAAAGAGAGTATCTTAAGTAACAGTGTTACAGAACCTTTCTCTTGTACATCACATCATAAACTATTTAACAACATATATTCTAAATACTCTGTATTACTTGTAAGCTTATAGTATGGCCAAAATGTCAAATATTACATAACCATTCAGAATTTAACTGGTAAACATTTTATGCAGCACTTTGTCCATAACAGACTCTGTGATACACAATGCCTACTGAAAAACATAATAATTCATGCATTTTTTTTAACACCAGCAACCTTTTTCCATTAGAAATACCAAAACCCTCCTTGTCACTGTACATTCTAAACTGATGACAATCTGCTATAAATATCAAGAAGGACTGCTATCCTGCTACCCCTCTGCATATCCCTCAGGTGTGGATATTACCACATATAATTCATAAACATTCTCAAATATTCATTTAATATACATGTGGCACCTACTTCTCTACCCTGGTTACAAAAATGTCTCTTAAACATAACTGCATCAAATACATTTATTATGTTTCCACATAATCCTTACTAGTAAAATATTTTAATATTAGATACATGACTGAAAGACAATGGTATTACTTAAGGAAGTAGTCCATAATGCATGCTAAAATTACACTAAAGCAAAAAGCTAAACACTGATTAACAGCATCTGCTCACTTTTAGTACTTTTCTTATAGTATTAAAAAGTTACAAGTCCTTCTTTGAGTAACCCCACCAAAAGGGCATCTGCCTATAGATACCCCAACCTACAAGGCAACAACAAAGCATAGTTTAGTAATGCTTGATTCTGGTACCTCTAGTCTCATTCTCTACAGTGTATTTTTGTTTTTCCAAAAATCGCCATCATCTCTTGTGCCCATTACTATGTGTGCTATTTATTTTTTAATTGTTTACTTATTTAACTAGGAAAGCCCATGTCACAAGTATCCCTTTTCAGGAGAGAATCAGGAGCATTGTCTGGCTAAGTGTCGCACAGTAAGCAAATAGTAACTGAGGGAATGAAACACTGATTACATGAATCATTTCATTAACAGTTCATAGTCTTAATCCCTGGCAGTAAGTGGGTGGCAGACCAAATCCCAAAAGTCAAAAGCACCCACAACCACAACTATCAACCAAATGCAGTCATATGACCGATTGCATAAATACTAGAAAAAATCATATATTAGTAAATATATGAGTCCATCAGCAGATAATGTATCATAAACGACAATCAACTTATTTACCATTGAAGTCCACCAAGCTATAGGTATTAATGTGCTCTTACCTAAACTCATATATACACTCCACATTATAGTGCTCATGTCCTCAGAAAATTCAACAGCCCTTCTAATGTCTGTCAGTAAAATAAATGCATTCATAAACTTCTCTTGCAACTTAAAGCAACACTTTTTCTCACTAGCTGAAACAGATAAGTTACTGATAATGGCTTGATCAGGACTGGTGCTCATCTCCCTCACTTATAAATTCTGTTACAGAGATAATATCCTGTTCTGGAACAAACACAAATACAGAAACTTCATCTCTGCACTAAGGTCAATTTTCCAGACTTGCAGTTTTAAACCATCCACCCTTTTGGCATAGACATTGAACAAAAAGCAATCTTCAAACTAAAATCACCACCATGGAACAACCTATCTTACATCATCAGAAATTGTTGAAGTTCTGCTGAATTTAAAGACCATCTGCTTAAATATCTGCAACAGGCATTCAGATGTGATGCTTCCAGGACAAACATGAAAATCATCTTCCTGTGTGTGTGTGTGTGTCTGTGTGTGTGTGTGTGTGTGTGTGTGTGTGTGTGTGTGTGTGTGTGTGTGTGTGTGTGTGTGTGGGTGTGTGGGCGGGTATGCCCATTACAATTTGTTTTACAGTGAAGCTGTAGTATGCTGATTGTGTCTTTAAATGCATACCAGGATTATTAGCAGTTGTTAAGCTGCTTATTTATAACTTTCTATTATTGGTATTTCATGTTGATGTTACTTGGGTGATTGCTGAAAAGGATACTGTGACCAGCCCACTAATCTGTTTAAAAAATCAGTTAAGAAATTGCATGGTCACTGTTAGTGCCTGGAATGCTTTTACTGTAGGTCTTGAACTTCTCTATCCTTGCTGATTGAAATTTTCAACATTTTCTCCTTTGTTGCACCTTTGTGTACTAGCAGACTATATTCATTTTGGTTTAATACTTCCAATATGTTATTCCCATTTTGAAGAAGAGGTCCTTAGAGATGAAAATGTCCCATCGGTACATCTTTATTACTCAAAACCTTAACCATTCATTTATCTTATCCTATATTATTTCAGCATCCAGTGGGGTTGATACATTGTATCTGTTTTCTCCTAAGATGAATGCTGGGCTGCTAAAATGTGATGGTCTTCAAAGTTCCTCTCTTCTAGATTTGCTCTTCAAGTACCTTGGAATTTCTGCTTTTCCTATTACAAATTGTTACCTCTCCAAAGTATCTTGCCCTTTTTGCCATGCATAAATAACAAATATCCAGGGATCTTCATATCTCTGTCCCTTTCATCAGTTTCCTATATTTCTGTCATGCCTAGTATGTCTGCTTTCCATATTTTCTTGCCTACTTTCTGGCATTATTCAGCATGACCTTTTATTCTGTTCTGCCAGTCTTGTCTGTCTGGTTCTATGTCCTTATTCCTGATTCTTAACCATTATTTATTTATTTGTTGTTTGTTTGTTTATTTGTTTGTTTGTTTTGTTTCCCCCCACCTGATCCTGAGCTGCCTCCTACTTTTCCCCTCTGCATTCCATGCTTATCTACAGGTCTATATCATTTAATTGAAAACTCATTTCATTGAAGCTTAATTCATTGACAACGTGTAAAGAGACAGCAAACTAAATAACCAGTATTAGAAGAAGCAAGCCAGGATCCACGAACCAATATTTATTGAGCGCTTTCTTTTTTTAAAATAAAATAAAATAAAATAAAAAACTTCATCAGAATGATTACAAATGAATAATGACTGACCCAACTTATATAGCAATCTTGCTTACCAAAATGTTAAATTAGCAAGCAGCTTTAAAGGTGGTCTCTAAAACACAAATACAATAAATACATACCTTAAAATACATAAAATGCATGATGTATAATATGTAAAATCTGTTAAAAACATATGTATGTAAACTCACAGGAAACATTTCATTGTAAATTATATATTAATTATATAAATATTTGCTTATATATAAAAATATAAAAATGTATATATGTTGTGAACTGCATATTGATCACATATATCCTTCTGCCCTTATTCTAAGTATAGGGCTGATGGAAATTTTACTATTAAGGCCTGGGTATTCAGTAGCATTAGTCCTCATCTGCCACCTTAATTCATAAAACTCTAAAAAGTTATTAACTGGACCCCCCCCCCATCCCCATTGATACCTGCTCTAAAACTGTGAACTTAAAGTTGTGTCTCTCATTATTATTAATGTGGACTGCCAAAGCATTTTTAATGTCCTGCTTCCTGATGTCATAGCAGTGCTGATAGACCCTACTTCTAAGGGCATTGATAGTCTTGCCAATGAAAAAATATGGACATAACTGGCAAAGGGCAAGATAAACTACAGATTTGCTGCTGCAACAACATTTCTTCTTATAGAAATATTTCCCATAATTAGGGATATCAATCTCAGTGCACTCCATGATATGTTTACATTGAAGGCAAAATCCACATTTTGACATACCCCCTACTTTGGTGTCAATAATATTGTTTCTCTTTAACATATTTTTGAAGGAGATATCCTTCTGATAGACAATTTTTGGGGCCTTTCCAACTATTTCAAGATAATCTTGATTGGTGTGAAATAAATTCCAGTTATGCTGAATAATCAGGGTAATGTCAGTGAATTGTCTGTTAAACTTAAAGATAGCTGACCTTTTAAAGTCAATTCCTTCCTTGGGTAAACTTTCATTTTGAATAATACCTTTACCAAGTAAAGGAAATAATACCCCCTATGTCTTTTATCTATAACTTCTTGTAAAGTAGGTTTTAAAAACAGTTCAGGATAGCCTCTTTGCAAAAGCATATTCTTCAATACTTCAATTTACTGTAAGAAATCCTCCCATTCAGAAGTCATACGGGCCAAACGAACAGCTTGGCCCTTTACCAAGGATTTCTTCTGATGTAGTGGGTGGAAACTGTTGAAGTGCAGGAGGGTATTAGAGTAAGTAGGTTTTCTAAATAGTGTTGTTGTAAAGTCTTTTTTTATACTCACTTATATATAGCCCCCATTGCTATGCCCTTGCATTGTCTGAAGAGCTGGGCTTCAAATACTATGACATTGGTGTCTAGAACCAATTCCATTAAGGTTCTAATAGTCATAACAAGCTCATGTTTGATATTGGTATATCTACATAAAAATAGGTAAAACCACTCCACACCCAGTTCATGTGGGATAACAGAGAACAAATCCCTAACATCAGTTGTCACAAAAATGAGACCGTCGTCATACATATCCTTATTTATTTTCTATAGAAAGTCCCATGAATCCTTTAAAACCCAACCACAATTATTTAATGTTGATTTTAGTTGAGCGTCTATAAATTTGGCAATAAAATATGTTTTAGATGCCTTTGCATCAACAATAGGCCTAAGGGGTGGGTCACTTATATCCTTATATAGCTTTGGTATGCCAAAAATAGTAGCAATTTTTGGGGACTTGACTGCCATAAAAATTATAGTCATCTAAACTAATTTCCCTGTTTATCAATAATTCATCTAGAATTACATCAGCGTTCCTATACAATATGTTTTTCTCATTCAAACTAATCTCGCAATATACATCAGTATACAATATACCAAACATTTTTTCTACATAGGAATTAGTATTCATGATGGCCAAACCACCCCCTTTGTCAGGTTTCATGACTCTGATTGCCCTATTGTTGCATACATCTCTGCCTAGTTTACTCTCATATAAAGTTAAATTATTGTCCAAATTTTAATACTTTCTCTTGTTTTTAAGGAGCTTACGTATGTCATGTTCACACATTCTCTCAAATGTTTGTATCAAAGGGTTCAAGGGGGGGTTAAATAAACTAGTTTTTTTACACAGTTCATGATCTATAGAATTAAAATACATTCCTTTAAATAGAAACTGTAAGTTTAGCTTCCTTGTATAAAGCTTTAAATTAATTAATACTTCATCAAGTACTGCATTTCTACATGGGACAAAAGAAAGCCCTTTATCAAATACATCTGCCAATTTCTGGTCAGAAATAGAGTCAGTATAATTATAAATATTAAAATCACCACAGGTATTTTTTAAAATGTTGCATGCAACAATAGGGCAATCAGTCATGAAACCTGACAAAGGCAATAAAATACCAATATCAAACATGAGCTTGTTAGGACTATTAGAACCTTAATGGAATTGGTTCTAGACACCAATGTCATAGTATTTGAAGCCCAGCTTTTCAAACAAAGCAAGGGCGTAGCAATGGGAGCTATATGTGCCCCTATATTTGCGAATATTGTTCTGGCCTTTTGGGAGCTAGAATTAATTTTTAATAGCCAATATGCTCAATATTGGAAGTATTATGGCAGATATTTGGATGACATCATTATCCTGTGGCATGGTAGTATGGAAGAGCTTAATAGCTTTTTGTCCTATATAAAGCAAAGTACAGATTTTTTAGATTTTACATATACAGTAGGGAAAGATGCAATAGATTATTTGGATATTACCATCAAGAAAAATGAGTATAAAAAAGACTTTACAACAACACTATTTAGAAAACCTACTTACACTAATACCCTCCTGCACTTCAACAGTTTCCACCTACTACATCAGAAGAAATCCTTGGTAAAGGGCCAAGCTGTTCATTTGGCCTGTATGACTTCTGAATGGGAGGATTTCTTACAGCAAATTGAAGTATTGAAGAATATGCTTTTGCAAAGAGGCTACCCTGAACTGTTTTTAAAATCTATTTTACAGGAAGTTATAGATAAAAGACATAGGGGGGGTATTATTTTCCTTTACTTGGTAAAGGTATTATTCAAAATGAAAGTTTACCCAAGGAATTGACTTTAAAAGGTCAGCTATCTTTAAGTTTAACAGACAGTATACTGACATTACCCAGATTATTCAGCATAACTGGAATTTATTTCACACCAGTCAAGATTATCTTGAAATAGTTGGAAACGCCCCAAAAATTGTCTATCAGATGGATATTTCCTTAAAAAATATGTTAGAGAGAAACAATATTGACACCAAAGTAGGGGGTATGTCAAAATGTGGATTTTGCCTTCAATGTAAACATATCATGGAGTGCACTGAGATTGATATTCCTAATTATGGGAAATATTTCTATAAGAAGAAATGTTGTTGCAGCAGCAAATCTGTAGTTTATCTTGCCCTTTGCCAGTTATGTCCATGTTTTTACATTGGCAAGACTATCAATGCCTTTAGAAGTAGGGTCTATCAGCACTGCTATGACATCAGGAAGCAGGACATTAAAAATGCTTTGGCAGTCCACATTAATAATAATGAGGGACACAACTTTAAGTTCACAGTTTTAGAGCAGGTATCAATGGGGATGGGGGGGGGGTCCAGTTAATGACTTTTTAGAGTTTTATGAATTAAGGTGGCAGATGAGGACTAATGCTACCGAATACACAGGCCTTAATAGTAACATTTCCATCAGCCCTATACTTAGACTAAGGGCAGAAGGATATATGTGATCAATATGCAGTTCACAACATATATACATTTATATTTTTATATATAAGCAAATATTTATATAATTAATATATAATTTACAATGAAATGTTTCCTGTGAGTTTGCATATATATGTTTTTAACAGATTTTACATATTATACATCATACATTTTATGTATTTTAAGGTATGTATTTATTGTATTTGTGTTTTAGAGACTACACCTTTAAGTTGATTGCTAATTAACATTTTTGTAAGCAAGATTGCTATATAAGTTGGGTCAATCATTGTTCATTTGTAATCATTCTGATGAAGTTTTTTATTTTAAAAAACGAAAGCGCTCAATAAATATTGGTTCGTGGATCCTGGCTTGCTTCTTCTAATACTGGTTATTTAATTCATTGACACATATTCACTGAAAGTTCACTTCACTGAAAATGCAATTCACTGAAAGCTCACTTCACTAAAAACCCATTTCACTGAAACTCATTTCATTAAAAGGCATATATGGCCTATTCCCCTCAGTTGTGCGATCCTGGAGTTAGTATATAAAGTAAGGGGGGGTGGGGGGGTGTAGCCCCTCATATTGTAAATATTTTAAAGCATATAGATGGATACTTACAAGTGTAATGAATAAATTCTTCCAGAAGACAACATATAACCAATTTATGTGGGGGGCTTCGCCCCCACACCCTCTGAATGTGGGGGGCCCTCCTTACTTTATATACTAACTCCAGAATCGCACAACAGTGGGGAATAGGCCATATATACCTTTCAATGAAATGAGTTTCAGTGAAATGGGTTTTCAGTGAAGTGAGCTTTCAGTGAATTGGGTTTTCAGTGAAATGAGCTTTCAGTGAATATGTGTCAATGAATTAAGCTTCAATTAAAGGGTATAGACCCTTATCTACCTGTGGATCTGCAGTGGCTCCTTTTCATGTAACTCCCTCCACCCTGATGTTATATTTTCAACTTGTAGGCCTCACAGATTCTCAGGAGGTCATCCTTGTGGTAGCTCAGTGTTTACATCCTGGGAACATAAGGATCATTTGGGGAGTTTCAAGCATGGAGCCATTGTACTTGTGGTAGCTGTTTAGGCACCTACTGCAACTATGTCAGGATGTTGCCATCACCCCATATTTACCCTGAGATGACCTCTGAGGCTTCTGGCCTCCACCAGAGGCTGCACAGGCATTGGGTATCCCACAACATCCCCTCAAGGTAGGAGAGCTGACCATCAAAAACTCTATCCTATCTGCCCCTTTGGCTGGCCCTTCCAGTGGCCTAACTTCATTCCTGACCTTGGTTCCACTGGTACAGACAGATGCCTGCCACTGTTCCATCGGACTCACCTTGTCAACCACGTCTAGATTTATACCCTGCATTACTGTATTTTAAACATCTACCTGCCATTTGTATCTCCTGCCTTTCTTGATGATTCTTTTCTCGCACCTGTTTACCTGAGTCATCTAGCTATCATTTTGTCATTCTATCCGTCTGTCCATTTTCTGCCTCCTTTTGGACTTTGTGAAACTGGATGTGTAAGGACAAGTACATGATATATGACTTCAGCACAGGAATAAGACAACTTTGAGAAGCTTTAACAGAGAACAGCAAGTGTTAACCAGAAATGATTTGTTTATATATTTAACAATTGTTTACAGGGATTGTCCAACTGAGTCAGGAACCCATTTTCAGCAGAGGACCGGGGAGAAAAGCTCCAAATGATACATGAAAATTAAGACAATTTACATGAGCAAGATAAAAAACAAGTATTAAGCACACAATAATAATAATTGGATACTAAATAAGTACAGAAAGGTACATACAATAATAAATACAAAATAAGTACAGAGAGGTAGATAAAATAATAAAACATGTACTAAATTAAAGTGGAGTGGTAGATTGCATTTTTTTTGTGTACATCAGGTAGGAGTAAGGTAAAGAATGAAGATCAGAACATTAGATGCAAGTAGATGCTTAGAAGGATGGGAAAGTTAAGGGTGTAGAAATATGGAAAGTCTGTTAGTCCAATATGCTAGTGGTTAGTAAATGAAATTCCTGTTTTAGGGATAGAAAGGAAAGCTCTTGGAGAGTGAATAGAGTTCACCTGTTAGGGAAAGGAAATTAAAAAAAGTTACAAATTTTACTAAAGTCAGATTGTTTCAATGATTAGACCTAAAATTATAGATTTGTAGGGCACACGGTGCATGGAAAAGACGTAAATAAGTTAAGAAGGTACTGATCAGTCAGAAAATGTGAAATTAGATGCTTAACAACTGAGTTTTCATCATTTGGAAGAACCGTGTAAAGTTAGATCAAGATGATAATGTAGAAGTGGTAGGTACCCCCCAGCCCTTGGTGGAGTAGGATAACAGATGAATGAAGCCATACCTTTAAATAGATGGCTTACCGGTCCTTTTTCTAAAGGAAGATGTGTAAACCTCCTTAATTAGTTGAAATAATAGGATCTTAACTTCATAGGAACTACAATGCAAGTACGATCTGAAAACCAAGTGTGCCTTGCCAAGTATCACCCTTAAAATGTACCTTACCTTCCAGGAGGGCCTATCTTGTCAGGCCAGGGATGAAATTGCAGGTACCCATATAATCATCAAGATTAGTCTTGAAGGAGGCAAGGGTGGTGGTGTGCTCCAAATGCAGGGGAGTTTTTTTTGTAGAGTTGAGACAACTCTTGGGTAATGAACCTAACCCGGGCATATCTTATTTATATATTGGTGGAGGTTCATATGATTGATCTGTGTGTTTGTCCAGCTATTCATCCTCTGAAACTATAAGAAATCCATTAGGATGGGGTTTTTGATGGCACAGAATGGCAAGCATAAACTTCAATGCAGTAGTCCACAAGAGAGAAATTTTAGTGATAATGTTTCTTGATAGTTAAGGGTTTTTAGGTCAATAATCTTTTTCATCAGGAACTTTGGGGCTTTTCTAGCTGTATGCTATATTTGGCTAGTTGCATGCTTAAAGGAACAGTATACACATTAACTGGTTTCATTAGAGCAGAGTACATAGTGACAGTAACATCCTTTGAATTAGATGAGCTACTTTTGGAAATTAGTTGTGCTAGATAGAAGGACTTCTTAACTCTTGTTATGATATGCTGATCAAAGGCAAGGGAGTTGTCAACCAATAGCAGTACCACAACAAAGTAAAACCCCATATTCAAATAACCTCTCAGGTTCTCTGTCTATGTAGGAGGATTGCTCCTCTTTTTGTCACAATCATTATACACCTGCACATTAAATGGAATTCCTGACTGTTTCTCCTGGAAAATGTCTTTTTCCAATTTATTTTATATATTTTCAGTGTTTGTCTGGCAAAATGTCTTACTCCATGTTGTATTATTTAAATGACCTTTGTATAACACTGTATAAATTTGCTTCCCTTGTGTTTTATTTATTTTTTTAACAATGTTTTGGAGCTTTTCTCCCCAGGCCTGCGCTGTAAATGGACCTGGTCCAACTGGAATTACCTGGTTAACAAATGTAAAATAAATAAATACAATAAAAATGTAGTTTTACAAGGTAGTGATATAACTACCGTGTGGTACTAGCTGTGCTGTACATTGCAGATGAGGGGTGTTTCCCAAAAGTGAGAGTGTTCCACTTTTTTGCAGTTAGTTTGAGCAACTTTTCTGTACACCATTGGTTTGTAAGGACTTGTTTTGCTGAATCCCTTCTGTATGAGTGGGAGAAT